>NC_069797.1:67281639-67584669 GCF_027406575.1 Nycticebus coucang
TCATATTGGCCATTAATTTTTAACACCTGCATTTTGGAGATCATACATCGAAACTATAGCAAACACACAATCACAAATGGAGAAAGGATCTGTGAATGGGTACAAAATGTGTTAATACGATCTCTGGCAATAAAATATGATATTTTGAATCATGCCAGCAAGGTGGACAACAATTAGGGCAAAATTAATTTGTGTTTCTAGGAATAAGATGAATTTTCACTACTATTTCTTTTCTACAACTTACTCTCAAAACGATCCCATCAAAGACAAAGAAAAGAGACACTTCTAGAATCATTACCTCAAAGGGTCTCCTAGATACAGTTTTAGATCCATTCAAAGGACTTCCCATAGTCCTTTGCTCATTTCAAAATCTTCCACTATTTTCATTGACGCAACACCAACATTTTGCCACATCGTTTTTAAATGCCTACGTGGTATTCCACCGTATGGAGCTACTCTCTTAAGGAATGTTTCACCCCTGAGATAAATGAAGCTACAGTGTGCACGCATAGATTCAGACATATTTGAGCACACCCCCCGCCCCTTAATCCCTAATATAAGCTGGGTTTAAGGGCATATTTACCTTTAAGGCATGAAGTAGAAATGGCTCAGTTGCTGACGCAGTGGCCGACTTGGAGAGAGAGCCTATTTTTCCACATCTTTGCCAAAACTAAGAAACTGAGACTTGCCATTCTTTTTCCTGTTAGCTAATCTGAAAGGGGGAAATGCTGTTTTTATTGAAAAAAGAAAAAACAACAACAACAAACAGTTCTAACCAGTGATTTTTTCTCTCTACACTCTCTGTCTGCCTGGTGTTATCCACGTCCAGGACTCCTAACCCCTCCGAGCAGGTAGAGATCTTCATTTAGAGGTTGAAGGGACATCTCAGCTCTCCTGGTCCTGAATGGCGCTGTGCATTCTCCCCCAGGAGCACCCTCCTCAGCACGGTCCCTGTCCAATTTTACCCACACCATGACGTGGCAACATCATCTGTCCAATTGTTTGCCAGGAAACTCAGCCATTCTTGACTTGCTCTCGTTCCTTCCACTTTGTTTCAACTTTTCAGCACGAGCGGTCAACTACTCTTCCGAGATATGTTCCGGCCTGTCCGCTTCTCTGCTCCCTCACGCCCCCATCTGCAGAGGTGTAAGCTGTGCCAGTGTCCCCTCTCATCACATCCTAAGGTGGTTTCCTTATTTCTGTTCCTGCCCCTTCACAACCCTGGCATGAGGGTGATCTTCACATAAGCAAGAAGATGTCATTTCTTCACCTCCAATGTCCACTCAAACCCCTTGCTGTCTACGCCTTCTGGCTCCTGCCAGCTTTCTGGCCCCACCTTGCACCCCTCTGCACTGGGCCCTGCTGCACCCACACTGGACATTTTCTCTTCCTCAATGTCCCCAAATGGACTTCCACCTTGAGACTGTCTTAGTTTGGGCTGCTATAACAAAAATACCATAGACTGAGTGGCTTATGCAATAAACATTTACTTCTCGCTGTTCTGGAGGCCGGGAGTTCCAAGATGGAGACTTCGGTGAATCTGGTGTCTGATGGATTCTCCTCCTGGTTGTAGATGGCGACCTTCTTGTTGTGTCCTCACGTAGCTGAGAAAGAGATCGGCTTCCTTTTGTCTCTTTTCTTTTTTTTTTTTTTGCAGTTTTTGGCATGGGCTGGGCTTGAACCCACCACCTCCGGCATATGGAGCTGGCGCCCTATTCCTTTGAGCCACAGGCACCGCTCCTTTCTGTCTCTTCTTTAAGGACACTAATCCCATCCATGTGAGTGCCACCTTCATGACCTAATTACCTCTCAAACTCTCCACCTCCAAAGACCATCACATTCATTCAGCATATGAATTTGAGAGGGGACATGAACCTTTGTCCATAGCAGAGACCATGTTTGCTGCTCACCCTGCCAGGAATAGGCTTCTCCTGACTCTTCACATGACTGGCTCTTTCTCAGCAGTCTCTTATTCCACCAGACCTTCTCTGACCACCTGCTCACCACCCCCACCCCATCGCTGTCCACTGCTAAATCCCGATTAATTTCCTTCATAGTGTTTTTTCCTTTCACGTTTATTTTATCTGTTGGCCTGCATGCTTCCCATCTTCACCAACTAGAGGGTGAACTTCCTAAGTGTAGAGACCTTAGCTGTCCTGATGGTGGCTTTATTCCCAATAGCTGTAGTTCTTCCCCCTAAGTAAAGACTCAACAAATGTTTGTGCATGGATGGATGGAATGACAAAGATCTTTCTTTGTCCCCTTTTGTATCTTGGTCTTATTCTTCTACTTTTTCAGTCTTCATCCATTAACAATATTTACTGAATGCCTTCTCTGTTGCAAACACACCCCAGGCTCTGGGGATATACAATGACCAAAATAGACAAAATCCCTGCTTCTGGGGCATTTAACTTATGGTGCTCCATTTGCTTCTGCAAACTCCTGTAGAACTTCCCAGGAATCTTTTGTGCAGTGATTTTCTCTTCTTTGCCCTCTCTTACTTGTTCTTTCTCCTGCCCTCCTCCCTGTCTACCCTCTCCCTATGTCCTTTTGAGAGCCAGAACCTCCACTTGGCCTCTTTTTACATCCATAGTTTGTTTCTAGCTTCTGGCTATGTTATCCCTTAACTGTTTCATCCTAACTTCTCTCTGAAATTTAAAACCTTCATTTCCCCTATTTCTTCCTGAGCCCACTTTCATCTCTCCTGCTTCCCTCAGACAAGGTAACTTCTCAGTCCCCTGGGAAGCTCTTCCTGGCTAACTTGTTTAATTTCCTCTTTCCTTCCGGGTTGGCCAGCTGGCTTGCCGTAGACACCGTCATGGTCACTTGGCAGTTTAGACAGATTGCTGTTTGCTCCAGATCCGAACATTGCCCTCAGTGTCACAAACCAGCTTCAGCATGCATGCGGCTCTCCCCAGGGCCAGAAAAAGGAATGGTGAGATGGTGTATTCTGAACCCCCCATCAAGATACGTGGACTGGGAGAGATTAAAGATGGAGGCCCAGTAACAGCTTCCCTGCAACTGGGAACAGTGAGTCTGGGGAGACAAGACTCCAGGCATCTCTGGCTGGTGGGATCTGCCTATAATCATCCCTTTGAGGATACAGGGAGCCAACAAGGGACTTCTGGACCCCAAGAGGAGGACAAAAACAGTGGAAAACTGGCAAGTGGTTGCATGTGTTCGATCGATCTAATCATGCGGCAACTGTAAGTACAAGCAGCAGTGAGACTGCAAACCGGAAAGGCCTTACCTTGAACTGTTTCAATGTTCTTGGACTTGGCACTCAGTTGAACTGCCTTGGGGAGAGCTTGAGCAGGAGTGTGGAGAACTTTGGGCATTGTCTGGGGCCCCAGACTGAGCCACTGAGCTGGGCACAGGAAGCCATTGTGAAAGAACTGCCCTGGCAAGCTCCACCCTCAGGGTCTCAGAGCAAGGATTGGGCGGGTCAAAGTAACCTACTGACTGAGCAGCCTAAAGGCAGGGACTGAGCTGCCTTACAGCCTTAATCCTTAGGGGCAGAGTGAGACGGTTTTGGCACACTGGAGCCTTGGGCTGTTGCCCTGGGTAGAGTGCTGTGACGTCACAGCTCATAGCAACCTCAAACTCCTGGGCTTGGCGCCGCCCAGACCTCCATAAGAGCTGTGCAGTGACCCCCGACCGGTGACCTGCACCCACCGGGCCCCCGCATTCCCTGACCAGGAACTGCAGGAGGCACGCAACCCTGCATCCTCCCTACTGTGTCCTCCCAGCTTCCACACTAGCCCATTCATCTGGACAGGGACTCTGGTAGCTGCGTGCTCTTTGGAGCCCTCCCTTCCTCTGCACAGAGCTCTTCTCCTGGCCAGAGACTGCTGGAACCTTGGGCTCTCTGTGGCAAAGTCACTGGGCGCCTGGCACTCCCAGAACCATGCGCACCACCCCCAGCCCTGTTGCTGGATCCGGTTGTGTCACAAACTGGAGCTGCTTCCACAACCAGAACTCTCTAGCTAGAGCAGCCCCAGAGGAACTACACAGGGTCACTCCCTACAAAGATCTAGCAACAATAGAGTGATCCTGCTGGGGTCTAATCTTGGAGAGACACCTCCCCAACTCTGAGGACAGCCAGAGGCAACGGTGAAAAACAATCATGAGGCGAAATCAACAGAAAAACACTGGTAATATGAATAATCAGAGTAGATCAACTCCCGCAAGGATCAATGGGGCAGAAACAGCACAAGACCCCATGTACAAACAAATAGCTGAGATGTCAGAAATTGAATTCAGGATCTGGATAGCAAATAAAATCGAATTAGAATTCCAAAAGTTATCTCAAGAATTCAACGGATTCAAAGACCAAATGACCAAAGATTTCCACACATTGAGACAAGAAGTCGCATCCCTCAAAGATCTGAGAAACACAGTAGAATCCCTCAGTAACAGAATGGAGCAAGCAGAAGAAAGGATTCCTGACATTGAAGACAAAGCTTTTGAACGCTCCCAAACCCTCAAAGAAGAAGAGAAATGGAGAGCAAAAATAGATGACTCTCTCAGAGAGCTCTCAGATAATTTGAAGAAAAACCAATATTCATCTTATAAGGATCCCCGAAAGTGACGAAGTGGCTTCACAAGGCACAGAGTCTCTTCTCCATGAGATTATGAAGGAGAACTTTCCAGACATGCCAAGAGATTCCGAAATTCAGATAGCAGACAGTATCAGAACTCCAGCACGACTCAACCCAAATAAGACATCCCCCAGACACATCATAATCAATTTTACTAAAGTTAATATGAAGGAGAAAATTCTGAAAGCTGCCAGACGAAAGAAAACCATTACCTACAAGGGGAAGAATATCAGAATAACTGCAGATCTCTCTGCTGAAACCTTTCAAGCTAGAAGAGGATGGTCATCGACTTTTAATCTCCCAAAACAAAATAACTTTCAACCCAGGATCCTGTACCCAGCTAAACTGAGCTTCATTTATGACGGAGAAATTAAATACTACAACGACATTCACATGTTGAAGAACTTTGCCACAACTAAACCAGCTCTCCAGGACATTCTTAGACCTCTCCTCCATAAAGACCAGCATAATTCTCCACCACAAAAGTAAACCCACCCAGAAAATTTTTGATCAAATTCCAACTTCCACAGTCGCAAAAGGATTAAAAATGTGCACTGGTCTCTCGAAAGGCTTATCAATACTCTCAATTAATGTGAATGGTTTAAATTGTCCTCTAAAGAGGCATAGGTTGGTGGACTGGATACAAAAACTCAAGCCAGATATCTGCTGCATCCATGAATCGCATCTTACATTAAAAGACAGATATAGACTCCAGGTGAAGGGATGGTCATCTATATTCCAGGCAAATAGAAAGCAGAAAAAAGCAGGCATTGCAATCCTGTTTGCAGACGTAATAGGCTTTAAACCAACCAAAATAATTAAGGATAAGGATGGGCACTTCATATTTGTTAAAGGTAATACTCAATATGATGGTATCTCAATTATTAATATTTATGCACCCAACCACAACGCACCTCAATTTATAAGCGAAACTCTAACAGACATGGGCAACTTGATTTCCTCCACTTTCATAGCAGTTGGAGATTTTAACACCCCTTTAGCAGTCCTGGATAGATCCTCCAAAAATAAGCTAAGCAAAGAGATTTTAGATTTAAACTCATCCATTCAACATCTGGACTTAACAGACATCTACAGAACATTTCATCCCAACAAAACTGAATACACATTCTTCTCATCAGCCCACGGAACATACTCCAAAATCGACCACATCCTAGGCCACAAATCTAACCTCAGCAAATTAAAAAAAATAGAAATTATTCCTTGCGTCTTCTCAGACCATCATGGAATAAAAGTTGAACTAAATAACAACAGGAACCTGCATACCCATACAAAAACATGGAAGCTAAACAACCTTATGCTGAAGGATACATGGGTTATAGATGAGATGAAGAAGGAAATCACCATATTTTTGGAACAAAACAACAATCAAGACACGAATTACCAGAACCTCTGGGATACTGCAAAGGCAGTCCTAAGAGGGAAATTTATAACACTGCAAGCCTTCCTCAAGAAAACGGAAAGAGAGGAAGTCAATAACTTAATGGAACATCTCAACCAACTAGAGAAAGAAGAACACTTCAACCTCAAACCCAGCAGAAGAAAGAAATAACCAAAATCAGAGCAGAATTAAATGAAATTAAAAACAAAAGAATTATACAACAGATCAATAAATCCAAAAGCTGGTTCTTTGAAAAGATCAATAAAATAGATAAACCTTTGGCCAACCTAACCAGGAAAAAAAGAGTAAAATCTCTAACTTCATCAATCAGAAATGGTAATGATGAAATAACAACAGACCCCTCAGAAATTCAAAAAATCCTTAACGAATACTACAAGAAACTCTACTCTCACAAATATGAAAATCTGAAAGAAATCGACCAATACCTGGAAGCACACCACCTACCAAGATTTAGCCAGAACGAAGTGGAAATGTTGAACAGGCCTATATCAAGTTCTGAAATAGCATCAACTATACAAAATCTCCCTAAAAAGAAAAGCCCAGGACCAGATGGATTTACGTCAGAATTCTACCAAACATTTAAAGAAGAACTAGTACCTATACTACTAAACCTCTTCCAAAATATAGAAAAAGAAGGAATATTACCCAGCACATTCTATGAAGCAAACATCACCTTGATCCCCAAACCAGGGAAAGACCCAACAAGAAAAGAAAATTATAGACCAATATCACTAATGAATATAGATGCTAAAATACTCAATAAGATCCTAATAAACAGAATCCAACAACACATCAAAAAAATTATACACCATGACCAAGTCGGATTTATCCCAGGGTCTCAAGGCTGGTTCAATATACGTAAATCTATAAATGTAATTCAACACATAAACAAACTTAAAAATAAAGACCATATGATTCTTTCAATTGATGCAGAAAAAGCTTTTGATAATATCCAGCATCCCTTCATGATCCCAGTGTCCCTTCAGAACACTTAAGAAAATTGGTATAGAAGGGACATTTCTTAAACTGATAGAGGCCATCTACAGCAAACCCACAGCCAATATCGTATTGAATGGAGTTAAATTGAAATCGTTTCCACTTAGATCAGGAACCAGGCAAGGTTGCCCATTGTCTCCATTGCTCTTTAACATTGTAATGGAAGTTTTAGCCATTGCAATTAGGGAAGAAAAGGCGATCAAGGGTATCCACATAGGGTCAGAAGAGATCAAACTTTCACTCTTCGCAGATGATATGATCGTATATCTGGAAAACACTGGGGATTCTACTACAAAACTTTTAGAAGTGATCACAGAATATAGCAATGTCTCAGGCTACAAAATAAACACCCATAAATCTGTAGCCTTTATATATACCAACAATAACCAAGCCGAACAAACAGTCAAGGACTCTATTCCTTTCACAGTAGTGCCAAAGAAGATGCAATATTTGGGAGTATACCTAACAAAGGACGTGAAAGATTTCTACAAAAAGAACTATGAAACTCTAAGAAAAGAAATAGCCGAAGATGTTAACAGATGGAAAAACATACCATGCTCATGGCTGGGAAGAATCAACATTGTTAAAATGTTTACACTGCCAAAGCAATATATAATTGTAATGCAATTCCTATTAAAGCTCCATTGTCATACTTTAAAGATCTTGAAAAAATAATACTTCATTTTATATGGAATCAGAAAAAACCTCGAATAGCCAAAACATTACTGAGCAATAAAAACAAAGCAGGAGGAATCATGCTACCAGACCTGATACTGTACTACTGTCCATAGTGATCAAAACAGCATGGTACTGGCACAGAAGCAGAGAAGTAGATGTCTGGAACAGAATAGAGAACCAAGAGATGAATCCAGCTACTTACCATTATTTGATCTTTGACAAGCCAATTAAAAACATTCAGTGGGGAAAAGATTCCCTATTTAACAATTGGTGCTGGGTAAACTGGCTGGCAACCTGTAGAAGATTGAAACTGGACCCACACCTTTCACCATTAACTAAGATAGACTCTCACTGGATAAAAGATTTAAACTTAAGACATGAAACTATAAAAATACTTCAAGAAAGTGCAGGGAAAACTCTTGAAGGAATCGGCCTGGGTGAATATTTTATGAGGAGGACTCCCCAGGCAATTAAAGCAGTATCAAAAATACACTACTGGGACCTGATCAAACTAAAAAGCTTCTGCACAGCCAAGAACATAGTGAGTAAAGCAAGCAGACAGTCCTCAGAATGGGAGAAAATATTTGCAGGTTATACCTCCGATAAAGGTCTAATAACCAGAATCCACAGAGAACTCAAACATATTAACAAGAAAAGAACACGTGACCCCATCTCAGGGTGGGCAAGGGACTTGAAGAGAAACTTCTCTAAAGAAGACCGATGCACAATCTACAGACACATGAAAAAAAGCTCATCATCCTTAATCATCAGAGAAATGCAAATCAAAACTACTCTGAGATATCACCTAACCCTAGTAAGAGTAGCCCACATAACAAAATCCCAAAACCAGAAATGTTGGTGTGGATGTGGAGGAAAGGGCATACTTCTACACTGCTTGTGGGAATGCCCACTAATACGTTCCTTCTGGATGGATGTTTGGAGAATACTTAGAGACCTAAAAATAGACTTGCCATTCGATCCTATAATTCCTTTACTAGGTTTATACCCAGAAGACCAAAAGTCACAATATAACAAAACATCTGTACCAGAATGTTTATTGCAGCCCATTTCATATTTGCTAAGTCATGGAAGAAGCCCAAGTGCCCATTGACTCACGAATGGACTAGCAAACTGTGGTACATGTATACCATGGAATACTATGCAGCCTTAAAGAAAGATGGAGACTTTACCTCTTTCATGTTTACATGGATGGAGCTGTAACATATTCTTCTTAGCAAAGTATCTCAGGAATGGAAGAAAAAGTATCCAATGTACTCAGCCCTACTATGAAGCTAAATTATAGCTTTCACATGGAGACTATAACCTAACTATAGCACAAGACTATGGGGAAAGGGCCAAGGAAGGGGAAGGGAGGGGTACGGTTTTGGTGAAGGGAGGGTAATGGGTGGGGCCACATCTATGGTGCATCTTAGAATGGGTACAGGCGATTGCACTAATGTACACAGCTATAATTTAACAATAAAAAAAAGATACATAGACTGGTAAAAATTATTTTTCCCTATTTTCAGGATTAGATTTTACACCATGAGAAAGAAGTATTACACTGGTATACAAATTATAACCTAAATGATATTTTGTGTATTATTGGTTGTACATGGAAGGAATCACTTTTATTTAAGGATAGAAATAGCATGTGAAACCTGGGATATTTTGGAAAGTCTGGGAAAAGGAATCACCAGTGAGAACAAACTGACTGTTCTGTGAAAGGCGGAGCCCCATGGTTAAATCTTGGGAAAAATGGCATTAAAAATCCATCTTCTAGAAAGTCCCCTTCAACTCCCATGTTAGTTACCTTCTTCTGCACAACAATATTACCAGGACTGTGGTGGTTTAAAACAACAGGCCTTGTAAAGTTTCTGTGGGTTGAGAGTAGTTTACCTGGGTCCTCTGCTCAGGGTTGCCGTTGAGGTATCAGCTGGGACTGCAGTTCATCTGAGGCTCAGCCGGGGAAAGAGCCACTCCAGAGCTCAGCGTGTTACTTACAGCCTGGGTTTGTGCCTTCAGTGATTTTTTATTTTTTATTTTTTTTGAACAGAGTTCTCACTTTGACACTCAGTAGAGTGCCATGACGTCATAGCTCACAGCAACCTCAAACCCTTGGGCTTAAGCAATCTGCTTGCCTCAGCCTCCTGAGTAGCTGGGTCTACAGGCCCCTGCTGCAATGCCTGGCTACTTTTTTAGAAACAGGGTCTCACTCTAGTTCAGGCTGGTCTCAAATTCCTGAGCTCAGGCAATCCACCTGCCTTGGCCTCCCAGAGTGCTAGGATTACAAGGGTGAGACATCATGCCCGGCCTTTTTGTTTTGTTTTTTGTTAGCTATTGACAGGAGGCTGCCCTCAGCTCCTTGTCATGTGACCCTCTCTAGTTGGTAGCTCACAACTGGCAGCTGACTTCTTTAAAGCCAGAAAGGAAGAGGAGGTCTCTTCACGATATAGGCATTTTGAGCTTAGGTAACATAACCATGTGCTTCTCTTCACCTTTGCAGTATGCTGTGGACCAGAAGTGATTCACAGATTCTGCTCACACTCAAGGGCATGAATACCAAGAGGTGGGGCTCACAGGGTCCACTTGCAGTCTGTCCAGCACCACCCCTTAGCCCTGAGCTGAAAGGTTTGCTGTTCCTTTACACTCCTTACACCTGGGGTAACCTCCCCTGTGACATCCTCACCCTCCCTCACAAGCGTGTTGTCTTTGCTGGTCTTCCTGCCTTGACTGTGGACTCCTTAAGGACAGGCACAGCCTCCAACTCTCCTCCCCCATTCATTCTATTGCCTGGAATCAGTCCCTGTTAGGGACCGTGTAAATGCTTGTTGAAGAAGAAACCAGCGATCTCAACCTCAACTGCCAGGGGTCTTCTTTTCCTCCTCCCCCCTCCAAAGTTGCTTCTCTTTTCTCACCTCTCTGGCAGAACTAAGCAAGGTACATGATCCCGTTGAATCTCCCTTCCTCGAGTCTTATGTCTTATGAGAGCAACCAGCTTTGCCATTGAAAGCTCCTGGTGCCCCTGTACTGTTATGTTCATGTTTATGTTCAGAACTCAGTGCCTACAGCATTGAAGCCCAGGCGGGTGGCTGTATGTGCTTGGGACTGAATGATAGCCAGAGATTCAGGCAGCCATGACTTTCTGTAAGATTAGAAGCAGCAAGGCACTGTAGCTGATTCTGGCCTTGAATCAGATGAGTCTGGGTTTCTGCCCTGACTTTGCCCTCTGCTGGCTGTGCACCCTTGGACGGGTCACTTCACTTCAGTGGGTTTTGGTTTCTTCCTCTCCAAAGTGAGGATGATAATCACGAGTTAGTCAGCCATCAGCAGTTGCTTGGCCCACCCAAGACAGCCCGTGCAAAGCCCATAATTTAGCACAGTCTCAGACCAGAGGGAACCCTCCGCAAAGGCGAGCACCTGTTGGTGAGTCATCATCCTTTTCAGTAGTGTCTCCTCCAGGAAGGTGGGGTCTCCTCCCCCAGCCCCACTCCCACCTCACCTTAGAGAATACAGCACCCCCAAAGCTGGGGAGGGTGGTCTAACCAGCCTGCTCCCCCCCTCTGCTGGATCTGTTTGGGTTTAGAAGGATGTCGACAAGAGCATTAACTGTCCCTTCAGGTTGAAGGCACAAACCCAGAGAGCCGCCTACATACCTTAAATGACTTGAACTTTCCAATATGCTGGAATTTCAGCTCTTAGCATTAATGTTTTAAAAATGTAAAGTTCAATTAAATTTTAAAATGTGTCTTTTTACTCATTCCTGTTGCTGGGTATGAACTACCGAAAAATATAAATGAGAGCTCATTTGGGAAGGTTTTACTTGCACAAGCTTTTAGAAAAGCAATCTGGGTTAAGAAGTGTTGTCAAGTAGAAATTCTGCAGACCTACCTCAATGAATGGATCAGTGTCTTTTCCTATAATCCCATCACTCGGACTGTAGACAGGCCCTGCAAAAATTTGAGAGAAGTTTGTTCCCTGGAGTAGATTAAATATTTCTCCTCGGTTTTATTTTATGGTCTTTATTGGTTTAGCTCGTTCTTTCTTCCTAAGTAAGATATTTAAGCCCGGTCCCTGTTGATCTTGCCACAAATTCAGATCAGAAGATTGGAAAATCATGCAACTGGGATGCTCAGGGCCGCTAAGTGCCTGATCCCAGCACTGCTTAGCAACTTTTCCCAGTTCCCTCCGATGCCGCTCAGAATCTTTCCTGCTGTCCTCAGACCTGGTCCCGCCACCCCACACTTGGCCCCTTCATATTTAGCAGATGCTCCTGCCTCCTAATTCTTTTAGAAAAACGAGGCTATCATGCTGACCTCTTTCAACGTCTTGCCTTCACACCAACATGTTTATCTAAATCCTGATTCTCCCTTCTCTCCTCCAGCCTCAGAGGAAGAGGCTCATCCTGCCTTCTGCACCTGTCAGCCTCCACCCTCCTGCAGAAGGTCCTTGGGTATCACACAAACATGCCCAAGCCTTCTGCACTCTTAAAATAACAACAACCTAACCCCCAGGCCCCAAACCCTCTTCCCATCCTACAGCTCTATTTCTCCCTGTCCCTTCTCTGCCAAACTTCTTGAAAGAGTTGTCCCTAGCCACACAGGCCATGTCATCACCTCCCATGCATCTATCCACCATCTGCATGCTGGCCGCTGCTCACACCGTTTCCCTGACATGCTGGCCAGGCAGGCTGAGGGCTTCTTTGTTGCATAACCCAGGAAGCACTGTTTAGCCCTTACCTGACCAGATTTCCCTGTAGGCTTTGGCTGGTAACCTTTCCTTGAAAAGCTTTTCCCTCCTTTGGCTCCTAGGTCACCCCTCTCTCCCTGTTTTCTTCACACCTCTTAATCATCCTCCTCTGGGACTCTGCAATTGGTCTGTTGCTCACTCTATAAATTCCCCTTTCAGGGATGCATTCAAATCCAGAGCTCTGGGACCACCCATACTCACTCAGGACAGCCATGGTGATTCCAGCCATTTTTCCAGCCCAGGGTTTCTCTGGAAGCCACAGCCTACCTGACTTGTCCCCTTTCATTCCTGTGGGCCTACAATCTTGAAACATGACAAAACATGTCAACATCCCCCTCCCAGCATCCCTCTGCCCCACACCCCTCTCACTGAATGGTGTCACCAGCCCTGGACACTGGTACCTAGAGCCTGGCTGCCAGCTGTAGCCCTTCCTACCCTGTCCCCACTTGTCCCTGAATCCCTCTCTAACCCATCCATTTCTCCCTATCCCCACCAGCCAGCGCTGCTGTGTGCTCTAGGAGGCTACTAGATCTCACCTGGACAACAGCTTCCTAACACACAGCTGTCTATGCCCGCAAACTTGTCCATGTCCAAGCCATCTCCTGCACTGCCTGTGTCCATGTTGGAGTTCCCCGTGGCCTGCAGGGATCAGCTGGGCAATCTGATTTCAGTCTTTGCAGGATTAGCAGCCTCACCTCCTCCACCCTCTACCACTCTCAGTTCCTGGAAGGTTCTTTCCCATCCCCACATTCTCCCTCTTCTGGGAGCTCCCTCGGGGCTCCCTGAGCAACCTGTGCACTCCTTAACATCCTTAACTGTCCCATTCAGATGCAGCTTTGTCTTCTCCCTTTCCCCAATATGTGTTCCTGAAGGACAGGGACCCATTTAGTGTGGGTAATCCCAGGACTTAGCCAGGGCCTGGCACCTAGTAGACAGCCACAGGCAGCAAAGGCTGTTGATGGAATAAATTCATTTGGAGGAAGGCTGACAACTTTACACCTGTGCCTGGAGTTGTACAGATTACACGACAGTGTTGTGGACCTCCAGGGCCTTCTGGGCCCTTCTGTCTTGGGATAACTTCTCAGTGGTCCACTATCCACTGGCCCACTATCCAGTGTGGTGGACAAAGTTTTTGACTTCTGGTAGGTGCATATGGCTTGGGTAGGGATGGGGGAGCAGATTTGAAGTTTGGGTATAATCACTTAGCTATGTCACTTCTGCAGATCACCCAATTTCTCTGAACTTTTCTCGTTTATCTATAAAATGCCAATTAAAAATAATATCAGCCTCCTAGAGATATTGAGAATCTCAGATAGGAAAATAAATGTAAAATGTATTGTTAATGGTCATTCTGTTGGTTAGAATTTGGGAACTGGGATGGGGATAGGATAGGTCTCTTCCAGAGAGACTTGACTAAAGAACTCCAAAATTTCACAAGACATATCAGGGTCGTACTTTTCCCTTAAGACTAGTGTTCCTCTAAACCTTATTAGAGTATCAATTTCTTATATTCTTTTTGTACACCTGGGACATTGCATGGCCAAAATCAGGGGTCAACGAATGGTTCTTAGGTGGTTGATCTGTGTCATGGGTAAATTTTTATTGATTGATTGATTGGTGGTTGTATAGCAAGGCTTAAAAAATTACACTTTAAGACATTTTGGAAAAGCAAATATAAATAACTTGGGCTTTACTTTTTTAATTGACAAATAAAAATTATATTCTATTGATATTTCAGTGCTATTACTTCTATTTTCTTGTGATGGAAGGAAATAGCAAAGGAAAGTCATATTTAGGAGGCAGAGCTGGGATGGGGGATAATGACAGCTTCATATTCCTCAAGCTGCTGGGAAGAGCATAGGACTATGTTACAGCCAACAGGTCTTGATGAGGCTATGCTGGGACTTTAAGTAGAGAAGCATGTCATGACTTCTTTCTGTTGGACTCACACCTGGGAGAATGTAAGTTTGGAATTTTCTCTCTTGTCTCCACATGGAAGTTGAGGAAAAAAGCAGATATGAAGTGGAACAGAGAGACTGAGTCCTGGTGATATCTTTTGAACTCCTGGATCAAACCATACCTGAAGCTGGTAGACATCTTTCAACTTATAGTCAGCCCATTTTGCACGTCAGTATAAATTGGTGCTCTGTTGTCTGAACTGAGAGACTGAGAGTGTTCTGACACTTGGAGCAATGAGACTCTTATGAGACTTTGGATAGGGAGATTGTGCCTACCACCTTTTCCTCAGTCTCTTTTACACTGCTGACCTCCTTCATATTTATAGAAATGGCGGATATGACAGGGTCTTTGCAGATTCTGGCCTTGAGCACCTTCAAGATTATTTAAAGGAAGGGGTGGGCCTAGGAGATTCTCAGGGAACTCTTTTAACCCTAAAGTCCCAAAAGTCTGTAAAAGGGCTCAAGAATTGTAACTTCATACCACCAATAATGCTGCAAAAATCTCATTTGGATGTGAGACAGCTGCCAGCAAAACCTTAAACACTGGCTCCACTTCGGTGTCAAATTATAATTCTCCTCTTTCATCTTTCCCTCCAGTTCCTTCTGTTTTTCATTTCTCTTGATTTCTTTCTTGGGGCTTTTGATCTGTTTTCTATTGTTATCATTCAGGCATCTCATGCTCGAACTTTCCAAGTCCGTGTAATCCAACCATAACAACATCTGGGATCTGTGGTCATGTATTAACGTTCGTTCCTCTTGATGCATCAGGACTGGGTTCTTTGCTGGATTATTTTATACCTTTGTTCCATGAAGCAAACTTTCCTCCAAACCTTAGCCCCGGGATTTTCCAGGGAAGTTTCCAAGGTGTGCAGGATGTAAGGAGGGCTCTCCTGTCTTGCTTAATTGCCACCACGAGTGATCTTCACAACTTTGCCTCTCAACTGGCTCCTTGTAATTCTGCTTCCTGGCCTTGGAATGTCCCCCAACCCAGCCCTGACTGAGTCTCCTAGACCTGGCTGTTCTGTTTGTCATTGGCTGTTTGTCACTTAACCTCTCTGAATCCTCTGAATTTCACTTTCTTTGTAGTTACATAGGGATGGTGGTTTAAAAATATTGTAGGGATCTCATGAAATTTAATGCAATACTTTCTATCAGACACTCAGCACAGTAGAGTCATAGCCACTGGGTGGCTTTTGTTATTCCATTTACCCAGGACAATCCTTACTAGGAGATATTGTTGTTCCCACTTTATGGGTGAGGAAACTGAGGTTGAGGAAAAATTAATGTCAATATTTTGCCTCTCTTGTCTTCCCCACGCTGCCTGGCACATAATAGGGACATACATTTGTCACCTCCAGCATGGGAGCTATGATGCCTGTCTCCTACCAATGTTGGCTGTGGTTTTTTAGGCTGTGGAGTCATCACCTGGTACTAGAAAGTAGCAGTTTTCACTAAATCCTAAGACCACATTGCATGTCTGTAGTGAATTTGACTTTGAGTTAGCAAACTTCCACCTCCTTAAACTCTCCTTCCCTCTAATACTTTGCAAAGGAGAAAAACCAAATTCAAACTAGAGTCAACAGAAAGGAAAGGGAAAAAAATCCAATGCCTTAGGTACAGAAGAATCCAGGGATAGGTTTGACACCAGAGAAGTTGGCTCTGAGGCCAGATGCTACCTGCCCAAGCTGCCCTCTCACTCCCCTAGCTCTTGTCTCTGTCTGTCTCTCTCCTCTCTAGGTAGTAGGGAGCACTAATCATTCCCTAGTGCTCCCTACTCCAGGAGCAAAAGTCCCCAGGAGACCTTGCTGGTCTTCTTGGACAATCACTGTGGCCAGGCCTGGGTCATAAGTCTACCTGGGTGTGGAGGAGAGGAGTCACCACCTCCCACCCAAACCAGCTGGCTCAGGCAGCGGGGGCTCTCGTGAGAGTCAGAGGCCCACATCCTATTTGTGATCCCGTGTTTCCTGAACTTTGTTATGCTGTTACTACCTACTTTGGCTGCATCTCCAGCAATACCATTGGTATATCACAGGGTCAGGGATATACAGGGTGGCCATAAAGTTCATGTGCAATTTAAAATAGTTGTCTAGAACTTACTGGCCACCTGTATCATCTGTTGGGGAGCTACATATGTGTGTATATGTATAACAGTGGCCCCCAACCTTTTTGCCACCAGGGACCAGTTCCATGGAGGACATTTTTTCCGTGGATGGAGGTGAGGGGTGGGAGGATGGGTAAGGAGGTGGAACTCGGGCAGTGATGCTGGCAATGGGGAATGAAGCTTTGTTCACTCACCCGCTGCTCACCTCCTGCCGTGCGGCCGGCCTCCTGACAAATGGACCAGAACATTTTTGGCACCAGAGGCCAGTTTTATGGAAAACAATTTTCCACAGATAGGGGAAGGGGCAATGGGACAGGAGGCAGAGCTCAGGTGGTGATGCTATGTGGCCCCATTCCTAAAAAGCCACAGACTGGTACTGGTCCACAGCCTTGGGGACCCAAGATCTATGATCTGTATATTATATATCCTTCCTAATATACATAACTATGATAAAATATTTATGTACTTATTACCTAAAATAACCTCTCATCCCACCAGTGGCTACACTACACTTTGGAAAACATTGATCTAATCTACCCTTGTCTTGTTGTTTTTTTTTTTCTCACCAACATTTTATTATGAAAAATTCAAACATACAGCAGAGTTGAAAGAATTTTAGAGTGAAATAATTTTACAGTAAAATCTATTCATACCACCTAGATTTCATCATTAACATTTTACTCTCCTTACTCTATTATGTATTTATTCATCTATTTATCTCCCAGTCATCTATTAATCCATCTAATTTTAATGCTTTAAAAAAATTATTATTAAATCATAGCTGTGTACATTAATGCGATCATGGGGCACCATACACTGGTTTTATAGACCGTTTGACATATTTTCATCACGCTGGTTAACTTAGCCTTCCTGGCATTTTCTTATTGTCTTAAGACATTTATACTTTACTTTTTTTTTTGTAGTTTTGGCTGGGGCCGGGCTTGAACTCACCATCCCCAGTATATGGGGCCAGCGCCCTACACCTTAAGCCACAGGCGCTGCCCCTACCCTTGTCTTTTACAGCTGAAGAAAGGGCCAACTGGAAGTGGCAGAGATAGAACAAGAAGCCAGATTTCAGCTTTTCACCTGCTTATTTTTAATTCCCCAAAGCAATGTGATTTGGTAGCTCTGTCCTTTACCAGCTATGTGTCCTTGGGCAAGTTATTTAACTTCTCTGTGCCTCAGTGTTACCACCTGTAAAATGGGGGTAGTGATAGGGTCTATTTCACAGACATGTCATGAGGATTAAGTGAATTTGTATTTATGAACCACAGAGGATGGTGTCTGGTACATAGTTATATGTATTTGTTAAATATACGGGACATGACTTGTAGTAACAGGAAATGTAAGCTTGGAGTCCATCTTCCAAATTCCCAGGGGAAGGAATGCGGATTGTTCTAGTTTGGGTCAGACACCCAACCCTGAGCCAACCAACTGCAGCCAGAGCAGTGGTGTCACTTGGTTGGAAAATGGTTTTCCCCACTGCAGCTTCAGAAAGAGGCTTGAGCAGCACAGGAAGGGGAGAATGAAGGTGTGAGAATTTGGAGAGTACTGTCCATCCAGGTTCTGGTGGTAAGCAATGTCCCCTGGGACCCAGCTGGGTCTGTAGAGACTCTCTGCTGAGCCATACCTGGCTCAAAACCTGCTCTTCCAGGGAGTCTCCTTAGATTTGCACATCTTCTGCTCTCAAAAAGATCATGTGCACCTTGAACATGGACGACCCATTCTTTCCTCTTTTATTGTTTCTATTGATGCCCAGCTTGGGACCCATCAATGTTAAATGGGTACAAATCACTGTAAAATGAACAAGAGACACCTGAACCTCAGGTTGTTTCTGAACCTCATTTTGGCCATTAAGCATGTCTGAAAAAGCAAAGGGTAGATCAATTAGAGAGATACACATATCACTTTATACAAAACTGGCAAATGTAAGAGTTTCAGAAATGTGCTTTTCCTGTCTGACTAATCTTCTAAGCTTCTCACAGCCCAGACGGTCTGTCGCGTTAATAACACCAAACACAACTGGGGAAGTTCTAAGGGGGTTCGTGTCAAGGAACCACAAGATGAATCTTTCTTCTTAAAAGAAAACGTTACCTTGCTTTTTCTGTTGTGTAAGGTTGTTGTAAGCATACTTGTCCAAAGAAGGGCCATTCTAAAAGCAGGGGCATTTCAGATGCGCCAAAAGACCGACAAAGACAGTGTTGCCTTTTCTGGTGAATTCTTTCCTCTAGAGACGACCGCACTAGAAGCACTGCCCTTCTGTTCAAGTTCTAACAGAAAGCTCAGAAGTGTCCCATTCATGAAGATCTGCCTCTTTAAGAAGTGAGGACCCTTGCAGGAATTAGGTTGAATCTCACTTGACTCAATTAATAAACTTCCATCTCTTTAACCTCTTCTTCCTCCTAAATCAACGGTTCTCAAAAGTGGTGAGGGTGGTTTTGCATTACAGGGGACATTTATTTATTTTTTTTGAGACAGAGGCTCCTCTTGTCACTTTGGGCAGAGTGCCGTGACATCACAGCTCACAGCAACCTCACACTCTTGGGCTTAAGCGATCCTCTTGCCTCAGCCTCCTGAGTCGCTGGGACTACAGGAGCCCGCCACATTGCCCAGCTATTTTTACAGACAGGGTCTTGCTCTGGCTTAGGCTTGTTTTGAACTCTTGAGCTCAGGCAATCCACCCACCTCGGCCTCCCAAAATTCTGGGATTATAGACGTGAACCACCACGCCCAGACTTAGGAGACATTTAGCAATGTCAAGACACTTTTTTGTTCACTGCAGATGAGAGCATGTTGCCGTCATCCAGTGAGTATTCTAGTGAGTGGAGGCCTGGGATGCTGCTGAATGTCCTATAAAGCACAGGACGGTCTCCCATGCTAAGGAACGATCAGCCTCAAATGCCAAGGATGCTCAGGTTGAGAAATGGTGCCTTAAATCAACAACACAACACTGCCAAGTATGAGGAGCACGGAAGTGGAAGATTTAAAAGTGCTCTTTCATTTGTTTTTTTTGTTTGTTTTTTTGAGACAGAGTTTCAAGATGTCGCCCTGGGTAGAGTGCCGTGGTGTCACGGCTCACAGGAACCTCTAACGCTTGGGCTTAAGCGAGTGTCTTGCCTCAGCCTCCCACGTAGCTGGGACTACAGGCGCCCGCCACAACGCCCAGCTATTTTCTTGTTGTTATTGTTGTTGCAGTTGTCATTGTTGTTTTAGCTGGCCTGGGCCAGGGTTTGAACCCTCCAGCCTCAGTGTATGTGGCTGGCGCCCTACCCCACTGAGCTACAGGTGCCGCCAAAAGTGCTCTTTCATTTTTAAATGCCCTTGGGAACTTAGGTGGACCTTCCGCCTTGCAGGTAACAGCCTTAAGTGTGTATTTTTTCTGATACCCTTGAAGCAGATTATTTACTCGTCTATCATGGGTTAGCCTGACTTGATTTACCTTTGAGCTTGGAAGTAACGAGTGCATTTCTTAAGAAAATGTTGTTTACACCAACATCTTCTCACTAATTAATTCTGGCCTCTCCTGCACGAGTTTCTCTGTAACTGGGATCTGTCCAACTTCTCGTGGGTGTGGAGGACACCTGCCAAGAGGGGGAAGGCTCAGAGGAGTCATTGTGATTCTGAGCTAGCCAGTTTCAAACTCCTTTGAGTCCAGTGCCAGCCTTGGCAAAAACGCTTTCCCCTGAACAAATGCTGTTTAAAAACCCGAAGGCAGCTGCGTGGGAGCGAAGTCCAAGATGGCAGAAAGGGACAATGGACCACTGCTGGCGTCCTGCCCGCTGTTTTGATCAGCCAAGGCCTTGATTCTCCATCCCTTCTGTATGGAGCCAGATGAAAGCCGGTGTCAGCAAGCATCTTGTTTGTGAGGAAGGGGTGTTTACTCACAGGATAGCACCGTGGCAGCCTCACCCGGGCCTCCAGCAAACGGCCAGGTTTGGAATGACTCAGTAGGGACAAGATAGAGGAATCCACCATGGCACCTGCAAAACCCCTGATAGTGACTCGGTCATCATCCAGCACTGGGTCCTTGGGTGTGTGTTGTTGACTGGCTGGAGGTCAGCGAGGGGAGAGACAGCAGGGTAAAGGTGAGGTGCAAATGGGAGAGCAAAGACGGCCAAGCCTCATAGCGTGTTTGAGTGGAGCAGGATGGCTGGGTACTAGGTTGGAACTACCTCTTGACCAGCCACGGAGAGGGCCAGTGGGTGGCAAGGCCATGGTCAGTGCCCTCTGGGATTTGAATCCCATCACAGGAGCTTTGCTACCTCTCTCTTATCTTCCACCTCCCTCACCAGGATCCTGTTCTGTGCTGCTCACCTTGGCCAGGAGGCCTGACTGTGCTTCCACTTGTGGTTTGGACCTTGGACAAGATTTATCCTTATACAGGGTCAGTCTCCAACCCCTGATCTTGGTAAAATGAGAGCCTCAGGCTGCTCTCAGTGACCCAGAACCCAGGGTTGCCTGCCTAAGGCAGGTTTTATAACTACTCTACCAAATGTGATGCTGGCCCATGATGGGGGGCCTCCTCCTGCTCCCCCTCCCCAGCCCTAACATGAGGAAGCCATGGTCTGCATGGGGAGCTGGCAGGGCCCCCTGTGGGTAGCACAGAAGCAGCAGGAAGCCCCTTCTGGCCACAGGGCTGGGGCTGGAGTCCCCTCTCATGTCACAGCCCCAGCCTTCATTAGGGACCTTCAAAGAAGCTTTGAAACATTTTCATCCAACTCTAAAGCATCAAACAAGCCAAGTCTTTAATCCCACCTTTCAATCATATGCATTATTTACATTCCTTCACAGCCCCTTTCATTTTCTTCTGTAAAAATACCTATTTTTGTGAAGTTATAATTGTGGAACATCTATATTTCATTCAGCATTATTTCCCACATATTTTTCCCAAGTTCTACACAGTACCCATGAGGTTTTGCAATTCCCTAATATATCACCGAGTTGATTATGCTGAAATCTATTTCATTATGCCACGATCATTCTTCATTTCTTTTGCTTTTAGATTCTTATTAGTACAAAGTAATAATAAACATCTGGTGTGCAACTAGCTCTTTCTTTCTTTTCTTCTTATTTTGAATGATTTCCTTTATATAAATTCCCAGGACTGAGATTACTATTCAACAGAGATGAACACTTTCATAGCTATTTTTTTTTTTTTTGAGACAGAATCTCAAGCTGTCACCCTGGTAGAGGTGGTGTTATAGCTCATAGTAACCTCCAACTCTTGGGCTTAAGCAATCCTCTTGCCTCAGTTTTTCTATTTTTAGTAGAGATGGGGTCTTGCTCTTGCTCAGGCTGGTTTCGAACTGGTGAGCCCAAGCAAACCACCTGCCTTTGCCTCCCAGAGTGCTAGGATTAAAGGCGTGACCTACCATGTCTGGCCCATTTTTATAGCTCTTGATATATATAAGGCCAAATTATTTTTTGAAAATGCTGTATTAGGCAGCGCCTGACTCAGTGAGTAGGCTGTTGGCCCCATATACTGAGGGTGGCGGGTTCGAAACTGGCCCCAGCCAAACTGCAACAACAACAGCAAAATAACAAGAAAATGCTGTATTAATCTTCATAGCCCTTAGAGATGAGTATGCTTCAATGGGGTTGAGGGGCAAGCCCTAAAATTTTCAAAATAGAGTCCTTCTGCCCATAACAGGGTGATTTTTAAAAAATTATTATTGGAGATTCATTGAGGGTACAAAGAACCAGGTTACACTGATTGCATTTGTTAGGTAAAGTCCCTCTGATAATTGTGTCCCGCCCCAAAAGGAAGTGGGTAGATTTTAAACCCACAGTTACGCCCCAGTTAGTTTTCAAGTATAAATGTTCTTTTAACATCTCTAGTGCTCTCATGGTGATTTCTTTACATTCCTGTAATCTTGTTAGAGCATCCAAACCAAGGCATTGGTAGGGAGGGAGAGGAGGGAACACTTTTGAGTGATAATGGAGTTAGAATCCATCATATTTGGTGACAGATACAATGTGGGTTGTCCTGAACATTAAGAAGACAAGACAACCTCTTAGGTTTCTGGGTAGAAAGTCTGGATGATGGTGCCTTGCTCAAGACTAGGCCAGGAAGAGAAACTAAGACAGAACTGGGTCATAACGGGAATTGCAGAAAGGAGGGAAGGTTTTGAAAAAATGGACGGTTGAACCCCACCTCTATCACCCAGGATCTGTCTGAAACTGCAAATTATTTCACATCTCTGATTCTTAGTTTCCTTATCTGAAAAATGAGATAAAAGTGCACATGTCATGGAATTACTGTGAGAGTGAGGTGGGATGAGAAGGCAAAATGTAAATGTAAAATGCTTAGATTAGTGCCACCCGTTAGCAAGGGTCCAATAGATTGCAACTATGTCATTCTATTGTTACTAATGGGTCACATTAAATCCCAGGGTGTTTTACTATCAGCGCCTTTCCAGGCGGTGAAGAAGCCAGCAAATATGCTCTCAGGGAGTGAGACTTGGAACACAGTTTGGATTGTGATTTTCTGCAGTGTTAGAAATGCCCCCTACTTCATTGGGTCATCCTACTATAGGTTGACCAAAAAGTATGAGGGTGGGGTGGGGTTTTTTTTTTTTTTTTGGCTTATCCAATAAGTTCCATTTCAAAGTCTGAATAAGATATTGTACTCTAGAATCATCTGACAATTCTCCTCCCCTCTCTGCTGATTTGATCATGAGCATTTACTATTGTTGGAAATTTGGTTAAATACTTCCTGGGAGGCATGTGGGCAGCTGATTAGGATGGTATGGACCAGGAGTTGGAAAAGAAGATGTGGTCAGATTGGAGTTAGAATCTCTGCCCTGCCATGTGTTGGATATGTGATTACGCACGGTTACATACAATTATTTAGCTTGAGTCTCAGTTTCCCCAAGTGTAAAATGGGGATGAGAAAGCATCTTCTTCCCTGGGTTGTGGTGAGACTCAAATGGCACTTGTACACAGAGCACAGTACCTAACTTCTTTGTGCCTAAACAAGTTCTCATTATTAATTAATAATACTAGTAGTCTTTCCTTTAAAGAGGTGGTGAGGAAACAGGGAGGTTATGCTCTTATAGTCTTTTTGATGTTAATTCACCTTCCTGGTTTATTAGAATTAAGCTACTAAAACCATTTGGGTATTTGTGAAATCCACTTCAATTGATCGTCCAATGTTGCATCCCTGAGTGTGTATTTTCATTCACAATGTCTGGTTTAGGATGAAAATGGATGGCTGGGCCTTTTGACTTTCTGCACTCCTTAAATTGGTGTGAATTTAAGAGTAGAGGATTAGGACAGCAGTCTGGAATGTTCGCATCTCTAGTCTTTAATGCAGAAAATCAGTTCTTTCATATCAGAACCGGGTTTGCATAGTCATTGATTGTAATTGCAGGGACCACCTAGGTGGATTTTTCTCAAATGTTTCCCCTACTTGGCCACACCAGCCCCATGGACTAGTAGCTGGATAGTCAGATGTTGGGCAAGGAAGGGACAGAAACCCACCAGAATATACCCATTTTAAGAGGAAAACTGTAGGACATTCAGTCAAAGCTGATGTACAATGTTTTAGGTTTCTCACTTGGCATTCTATTTCCCTCTTCACTAGTTTCCCCCAGTCTATTGCCCCAGATCTTAACAAGAACAGATTTAATGGCCCTAAGCCAGTGAAATTTTTAGGAGAACTCTCCTTTGCAACAAGGAGATGAGTCACCTCCCTCCATTTTTCATACCCACAGTGCTGATCTTTCGGATTTGAAGCTTTTCCTGAAGGAAAGACATCAGCTAAATGTGTGTGCAACTGCTATAACATTATTAGCCACACTCCTAATTAATCCCTTGGAATCTCAGGCATTTTTCCTCTGTCCTCGGCTCAAATGAAGGTGCATTAACAACTCCTTGCTTCCAAGTTCCTAAATGAGCCCCACACCCTCTGCCAGTGCTGCTATAATTTTATCGGAATGGGCCCTGTTCCCTTTGATCTCCTCTGGTTCTTAAATCCAGCAGTTGTGTGTTCGAACATCAATGGAAATGGGGTTTCAAGCTTCCTCTTTCATTATCTTTCTCAAAGATAAAAAACGAGCAAAAGGGGGGAAAAATGTCCTGAGCTTTGTAGATGAGGCAATATTTTTACAGTAATTTCTTTATCTGATTTTATCAGATCAACAAAATTGTTTGTCCACTTGCATCTCCCCATTTTAAAAGTGGCTTTTCTTAAAAATAAATAAAAATAAAATGCATCTAAGACCAGCCTCATCTCTATCTGCCAGCACTAGGGACGTCTTGCTTTGCCCATTCTTGTGGGTGAGGGATAGTGTCCCTTGTGGGTTTTCAAGATTTGGAAGTCTTGGGGTGGTTCTGAGAGCTTTGCTGATCAAGGATGAGATTCAACCCTTCTAAGGAACTAACCTATTTTTCAAAAAGGAACTTTCTGTTCTTGGCAGTGTGGGGAGCATAGACTTCTAGATTAGAATAATTAAATATCTGACCCACGACTCCCCAAATGCCTGTGGCTTCTTGGGCTTTGATGTGGGCAGCTTACTGTAGAATGGAAAAGTACAGCTTCTTCTCAAGGCCCTCAGCATCTGGGAGTGAGGAAGACTAACAGTGAAGAACTCCAGGGTTTCTGGCTTGAAAGCAGACAGACAGGACATCAGCCAGAGCCCCTGGGCAATGGAAATGTGAACAAGTATGAATCTTGCAGACATTACTCCTTCACTGGGCCAGTATCTGGATCCTTCAGTCTAGTCCCTGCCAACCTCCGCAGCTTTCTCTAAAATCTGCAGCCTCTCACTCCATCCACACTCACTGGCCTTTTTCTAATTCCTCTTGCCTTCCTTTCTTCCTCCCACCACAAAGCCTTTACATAGGCCAAGCTCTGTACCTAGAATACTTTTCCTCCTCTCTCTTTATATATCTAGCCCCTTATTCAACATTCAGCTCTTCACTCAACTGTGTATTAGTTAGGGTAGGATGGGCTCAGCTACAGTGACAAATAGCCCTTGAAAACCCACTGGCTTAACATGGTTTTTATTATGCTACTATTCAAATCTAGTTTGTCTCCATCAGTTCTACCTGGTGACTCTTTGAAGGAGTCACTCAGGATCTTCCCATCAGGATGGACCCAGGGTCATCCCATTGCTTGGCTCTGTAATCTTGGAATTAAGGAAGTGAGAGTGTGGAAGTCTGCATGGGAGACATTTGACAGGCAGGCCTAGAAATGGCTTACCCCATTCTGCTTTATTTCTTTGGCCAAAACTTAGTCATGTGGGCCCAACTACATGTAATGAAGGTCAGGAGATGTAGTCTTCTTACAGTCCCAGGAAGAAAATGGCAACTTTGATGACCATAGAGAGATATTTCCATCACAAGTATCATTTCATTAAGTAAGATTTTTGTTACCTTTTGCATGGGATCAAATCTCCCAAGTATAGTCATCTGTTATTCTGTTTTTCTTTCCTCTGCAGCCGTCATAACTACAGCTTTTCCTTAGTGTGTGTTGAGTATTTGGTTAAAGTCTGTCTCTTTGACTATGCTGTGAACCCCATGAGAGCAGGGACCATGTATGATTTTGCTTATCACTGCTTCCTACCTGGAACACAGCAGGTGCTCAATTAGTATCTTTTGAACAACGACATGAGTCCACCAATAAAATTTCTAACACCTAATTCAGATGTTTCCCTGGACCAGATAGGGATAGGGATAGGAGGGGACAGCAGAGCCTTGGAAAAATGTCTTTCTCTTTGTTATGAGATCTGAAACAGAGGAGGAAGCACATGTTTTGGGTGGCCGGGGTGCTGCATTAGTTATTGTGTGAGTTGACGGTCATAATTGTAAACAACAGAGCTCACTCTGGAGAGGTTGAACAGAAAAGGAATCCAATTAAAGATACTAATAAAAACCAGAGGGGTCCAGAAAACCAGGCTTGGAGGCTCTGCAGCCTGGTACAATGTCCAAATGACCTTGACACCTGGCCGTTCCTCAGGATGAGGCAAGGTGGAGACCAGGACTCAACTGCCACCAGAGGCTCTGCCTTTAGAAGCTTGAACGTCTACACTGGAAGCCAGATGTCTACATAGCCATCCCTTACTAAATGGATTCTATGTGGCTCTGATTTTTACCAGCATTTCCGAATCTGTATCCCATGAAGGTGCTTTTGATTGGCTGAGCCTAAGTCACATGACCATGGCCTTGCTTCAAAGAAGGATGGCAAAGTAAGTTTCTGGCTTCTATCTTGGGAGATGCAGATCGTGAAGGGGGAAGCAATTCAGATGTAGGGGGTGTGGTGGTGGGTGGCTACTGTGCATACAGGAAGGCTTAGAGTCTATTTGGAGCCTAGGTCTGTTTGAAATGATGCTGGGGTTGGGGGGGGGTAGAGGGGGACTAAACAAAGACTCCTAGTGCAACACCAAGCACACCAAAGGCAGGCCACAATTTTTTGTTGCTCTCCTTCTCAAAGTTTGATGAAAAACATAGGACCCTAAAGCTAAAGATGGTGAAAATGCACTTTTTTTGGGTCAGACTCTAACTATAAATTATTTCAACACTTCCTATTGTTTTTCACAAGCGTGCTTTGTTTTCCTCCCAAACTTATTTTTTTAAAAATCAGACAGCAATAGAAACCCAGAGGAGCAGATGGTCGGGTGGGGGTGGGCTTGGGCAGCCCCGGTCCACCTTCTCCCATCTGGACTTGCATCCCAGCTGCTTCTGCTGGGTCTTGAGGCCCTCTCTTTCCATCAGGCAAGACAGTGGTCTGAACCAGGGCCGTTGGTCGTCGGTGGGGTGCTGGGAATTCAGCAGCACAAAGCTTCCCCTTTTTTCTCGCCTGGCAGGACATACTTTCAGGAATGCCCTGAATGCCAACTGCTGTCAGCCCTGGTCATCATCCAGAGGACGCACAGTAAGTAAGTGGAGGGACACATGCTGCCTGCCTCAGTGACAAAGCCTCAGCATCTCCACCAACCTGCTTCTGCCGAGTGAGCTCTGTTAGGATCAGGAGCTGGAGTTCCGTGATGGAAGGGAGTTGTGAGGATTCAGTCTCAAATCTGGCCACAGGATGTTGTGTTGAAGCAGCCCTTCAGGTCTGTGAGGGGGAACAGATCTGACCGAAACGTGCTCAAAGCTAAGTGATGGGGGCGGGGAATGACAGAGGAAGCGTGGCCCCAATTCCCATAGATGCACCTGTGAAACCTGGAAGGGGTGCAGAAGAGTCTTACCATAAGAAGGTCACAGATCTCACAGAGTCCAGAGAATGATACTAAATACTTATTTTCTTTTTCCAACTGGTCTTACTTTGGTCTCTTTATAACACTCCTTAGAGAGACATCTAGATGTTCCTTTGCTGTCTTTTTTCCTGTACCAGTTAGGAGAGACAGCTATGCTTGGATCAAAAACGCACCCTCTAATCTAGTGGCTGAAAAAAAAAAAAATGAATGTTTGTCTTGCACGTCCTGCACTGTTAGTCATGGGTTGGAAGGTGTCCTGCCCCAGGCAACTATAGCAGCCGTCACTGTGAACATTACCAGCCACAATGCCAGTGGAAAAAGCTCAGAAAGGTCTCTTGTTGGTGATCAAATCCTCCAGCATGGACGTTGCTGCTGCTTCTTGGATCAGTTGGCATGAACTAGTTGCCTGGTCCCACCCAACAACAAGGGGCCCAGGAAATGCAATCTTACTTATGCAAGAACTGAAAACATTGGGTACAAAGCACTTGTGATGACTTAATATCCCCTTTCTGTTCTTTGGGATTCTCTCTTCTCTTTTGCTCTGCATGAGTTCCCATTCTATGAAGGAAGGATCATATCCTTTGGGTTTTAGGCACCTCTCTTACCTCCAACCTTAAGCATTAGTAAAAGAGGATGTCTTTGGTGTTTCAGAGTGAAGCATCTCCGAATTAGATCTTGCTTTTGCTATGATTCACAGCCTCTCATAATAACCTTTGGTAGGTCATTATGCTGATAAAGTCTTTGTTCCTTCACACTGTTTTACCAAAGATCTCCAGGAGTGAGTAAAGCAGGGCAGGAGAGAAGTGGGTGAAGGATAAAGAAAATTGTGTCTTGCCATGTCTGTAAGGTTTTCTTTTGGAGACACATGCTTGTGAACTTCTCTGGTCCTGGCTAAGGAATAACATTGCTCTCTACTTCAAGCATGATGAGGTAGACATTTGGCCAGATGGGTTCAAAAACTACATGCCAACAGTTCTCAAGGCGTGGTTGCCAGGCCGGCATCACCAGCACCACCTAGGAGTTTGTTGAAGATGCAAATTCTTGAGCCTCACTCTGGAATTACTGAATCAAAATCTCTGGGAATGGTTTCCAGTAATTGGTTTTTGAGTAAGCCTTCCAGGTGATTTTGGTACACACTAAAGGCTGAGCACTGCTGGGATTATGACACTGCTTTCTAATAATAACCTGAACTTTTTCTGGGCCTCAGTTTCCTCATCTGCAAATCTAGAGTAGGGACCCCATGTGGTGTGGTCAGCAAGAATGTTGGTACAGGGCATGTGACAAGGAGCAGGGTCTGGTTAAGCCATTTATTGGTTTTTCCTTTCTTTGTTCCTGTGGAATATTGTATTCTCCCATCTAATGCTCATCTTACACTGTGATAGTCATCCTTTTTAGTGGGGTGGGGGCCAAAGTCCTCTTTCTTTCTTTTTTGAGACAGAGTCTTAATCTTTTGCCCCGGTTAGAGTGCTATGGCATCAGCCTAGCTCACAGCAACCTTCAACTCTTGGGCTCAAGCAATCCTCCTGCCTCAGCCTCCTAAGTAGCTAGGACTATAGGTGCCCACCACAACGCCTGGCTACTTTTTCTGTTTTTAGTAGAGACAGGGTCTCACTTTTGCTCAGGCTGGTCTCAAACTCCTAAGCTCAAGGGATCCACCTGCCTCAGCCTGCCAGAGGGCTGAGATTATAGGTGTGAGCCACCACCCCAGTCCCATGTTCTCATTCCTAAACCTGAGAAGACTTTTGTTCACAACTAACAGAGTATGATGCTGCCATGTGACTTCTGAGGTTACAGCATAAAAACACCTTATATTTCCACTTTGCTCTTTGGGGGTGCTCACTCTCTAGGCTCTTAAAATCCAGCCACCAGGCTGTGAGGAAGTCCAAAGTAGCTCGTGTGGAAAGACTGCACAGAGAGGCCATGTGTAGGCTGACAGCCCTGCTGAGTTCACAGTGGACAGCTGATTCGGCCACTGGACATGTGCGTGTGTTTGTGTGATGAGACCTTCTGATGACTCCAGCCACCCACAGCCATCAGGTCGTCCTATCTGCGGCATCAAATGTGGAACAGAGACTGGCTATCTTCGCCATGCTGTGTTCGAATGCCTGTCCCCACAATGTCAGGATAACAGAGCAGCCATTTTGTGCTGGCACATTCTGGGGTGTTTTTCTGTGCAGCAATAGAAAACTGATATGCTCCCCCAAGCTGACCTGGGAATTCCACTAGGCTGGCCTATGGCATCTGAGAGTGAAGGGGCAGAAGGTAGGGACCCTCTGATGGTAATGGTAATAAAGGCAAAGCCCCTTCTGCAGGAAACCTGGATCACAGGACTCTGGAGAGAAACAGTGAGAGGCTGAGATGGAGAGAGGGTATTTAGCCATTGTTCATCAAAAGATGGTCCCCCCTTCCTGGAATTCTTCCCACCAGGCTCACCCCTAATGTGTCCTGGGATAGGAGTACAAATGGAGGCCAACGTACCACATGATTATTAAAAGTAATCAAATCAAGCCAACAAACTATTAAAATGTGCTCCACCTTCCTACCATGAGTAATGTACATTCAGAACAACCTGGAAAGCCCAGTTCTTCGACCCTGCAGGATTCCTCACTGGGAGATGCTGACATATGACAGACCCCCAACACCTTCACTTCCCACCCCCTGCTCTGTCTCCACATTCGCGTTTGTAAAATAAGGCCACAGATGTTATCCGCTTCTCAGCATGTGAGGAAGAAAGATGAAAAGTGATAAGCAAGTGCTGGCATGTGCTAATTACTGAATAGATGGGAATAGTAATAATAGTACTCTGACCTGTCCTATTTCAAGGGCTATCATGTGAAAGAGGACTTTGATCTGTTTTGTATAGCTTCAGGGCATATAATTAAGAGACCAGTGGTTGGAAGTTACAGGAAAGTAGATTTTAGTTCAACCTAGAAAGATCTTTTTGTAATAAGAATGTTCTGAAAAGGAATCATGATCCTTCGGGAAGAGAAATGTCATAGTAGAGGTTCTTATGTCAGCTGGGACCTGGATTTGGCATCTTAGAGTTCGCTTCTGATTCTGGTTCTGTGTGAAGTTCTCTTTTTCCTGTGTGTTTGCAGTTGGGTTTTATCCCATTGTCTGTCCTTGGGCTGCCCGTATCACCCTGCTCTGTATCTTAGAAGGCTAACCTTTTGCGTTCCTGCACTGTGTGCCCCCAATTTGTTATGTCACATGTAGAAAGAAGCTTGGTGAACCTTTTGAAACAATCAACTTAGTAGGCTCAGTAGTTATCATAGTTAGGATGATTCTAATTGAAGTCAGCTAGCTTAGCAAAAAAAAATGACTTTGCCGGAAGGATCCTGGGAAATAATATGGGATTCAAAGAAGAGTTGAAGTCCAACCTACAAGAGGGGCAGGAAAGCAGATGGGGTCAGGGCCACCTAGAACCAGAGACTTAATACATCGTTGAGGTATCTGCCCCCTGAATCTTTCTGTCTCGGTGCCCTTCTTTGCTCCCCAATTGCCTTTGCCCGCACAGTGACTGCCTGCAGCCTGACCGCCGACTCTGTAGATTGATATTGTACAGCTTTGCCTACAAGCAGGCCTGGCTCTCTTTCTCAATGTCAGCCCCACATTTCTTGGGAAGGGACTGTGATTGGCCCCATCTGTACCAGGGGCCTGCCTGCAACTAATCAACCATGGCCAGGAAGGCAGGCAGAAAGGGTTTTGTTATATTAAATGGTCATTTCTATACTAGTCGGGCAGGGGAGGGAGATGGTGGGATGGACCAGACACATCCACTGTCCAGGCCACAGCTCTAGGACCTCTCTGCTGGGCAGGGAGCCACACTTAGCTTTTGGCTGTCTTGCTGAGGACTGGTGTAACGTGCTCCTCAGTCTGGGGTGGATTCTCCTTCCCTTACCTGGGAGCTCTTTGTTTAAAGTGAAAGCTTCTCCTAAGGAGGCTTTCTAAGGTGAAGGCTGCTTCCTTAGCATTGTGAACCATGTAAATTACTGCTCTGACAGGCCTGTCTTCGGATAAGTGAGCTGGTGTCAGAGACAGGCCGACTCGTGTGGACTAAATTGTCCCGTCATCCCACTCACTAGATGAAAGACTGGCCTGGAACCCAGACGTGTAGCTTGAAAGGGTTGTAGCTGGGGTCTCAGGAGGGGGCCAGATGGCAAGAAGTTATCGAGGGTGCTGCTTGCTTTCATGAGTAAGTGTTGGAGCTAGAATTTTCCTGACATAATAGGGCTGTGTTCTCTTTTTTTTTTTTTGTGGTTTTTGTCCGGGGCTGGGTTTGAACCCACCACCTCCGGCATATGGGGACCGGCGCCCTACTCCTTGAGCCACAGGCGCCGCCCAGGGCTGTGTTCTCATAGAAAACTTTAAGTCCCACTTCTTCATTTTGAACACCCCAACTTCTCGGAAAAGTCTTTGGAAGGAAGTCTTGGGTAAGGTCAGGCCTCAGTCGAGCTTGCTGGGGTACAGGACTGTGCTCACACCTCTGCCTGGGATGCTTTTTACAAAATACATATGTGTGTGTGTGTATACATGTATATATGTGTATACACCCACGTATACTATATATATGATTTTATATAGAAATGTGTACCACACACATATATATACAATCCATATATAGTGTGTATAAATGTACATACTCATATATACACATGTGAAGATACATATATGTGGATATCCGTATATACATGTATGTATATCTATTTAATCATAATGATCTTTTTAAAAATCATGCTATTTTCACACCTTTTTTGATGCCCTCCCCTGAAGATTTACAATGCTAACATTGCAACGGCATGCTAGATTCAGGTGAATCTATCTTCCTCATGGGTGGATCTCAACAAAACTGGGTGCTCACAAGAAACTTGGATGGGGAACTGGGGGTAGAGCTGTCATTCTGGCTGTCTCCAGGCCAGGAGATGTTTTCACAATGGAGAATGTCCCAGCATCACAGAACCCTGCCAGGTGAAGCAGGGAGGGTCCCTTCTCTCTGGCTGGCCTTGTGTCCTCCTGCCCTGGCTGGCTCCCTGGCCATCCGCTGTGGGCCTGGAAGCTGGAAGGATAATGCGGCTCTTGGTTTATGCTTCCTCCAGGGAGGGTGGAAGGAATAAAGGGAGTGAAGGTGAAAGAATGTAGGGGAGAGGTAGGAGACACAGCTTAGCAATCTCTGCTGTTTAATTTCACTCTGCACCTTTCAATCTCCACTTGTCCATATGTTTCTGGGCAGGTAGCATCTTCCTCACAAAGCCTTCCCCGAGAGAGGACATACCTGACATACCATCCCCATGCTTACCCCATGGATCTGAAAATTTATACAAATTTGGTGGGAGGGAATCTTCTGTAAGTAAAGAATACAAATTATGAATATATTATAAAATTAGATATGAAGATGAATATTTACATGAAAAGATTAAATGAGTCACAAAAATATAAATTTGAAAAACCTGGCAAATATTACAATTTTGAAATGAATAAACTCCCTGACTCATCTCTATAATGTTTTTTTTTCCCTTACATTTCGACTGTTCATGTGACAATGACTTTGTAATGTCATTTTCTATAGGGAAATTAGGAAAGTAATTCGACCTTTCTCTTTAGCAGGTTGATTGAAGTGTGATTATTATTCAGTGTTGGAATGCATCAAACAGGTAACTTCACATTGTATTCCATGTGATTCCCACCAAAAAATAAAATAAATGCGTGCGCATTTATCATTGTATCCATTGCATCACTGAGTTTTTCCCATCCGAAGGACAATTTCTCCCTTCACCAGACATTGATGAGAATTACATCCTCCACTTCAATTTTATACATTTGATGACTGGAAAAATTTCCTACACATTGGCTCCGTATATCTCAAACCTTGTTTCTCACCAACTATTCACAACTTCTGGTACCAGACCATGTAAGATGTGTTCAATTATTTCAAACCTCTGTGCTCATCTGTGTCAAAAACAAGGGTGGGTTGACACAGTGGACAATATGATTCTCCCTGGAGGCCCCACTGTAATGTCTAATGGTGACTTAGGTCTACAGGGAGGTGCTTGTATACCATGTGGACACATCCCATGGAACCCGACTAAATGCATCTCCAATCATCCTTGTCTGGCTGCTCAGAATGCCGAGGCCATTCCAGTGGTGGTGAACATGAGGATTGGTATAGTGGAGGGTAAGTCAGAGTGGGAAAAGATAGTAGTCTTACAATTACTAGTCAACTGTCTGACTTTGTAAAATTTACAACATGTCTGGCTACATGAACACAGTACTAGGGCCTTCCTGTGTAAGTGATGGGTCGAAAGCTTAGCTAAGCTTGATTAGTTTCTTACTAAAGTAGTCTCTGCCCCTGCCACATCCCTTCACACTGGAAGTACCAGTTTTTTAACTCCCTGGAGAGGGACACATGCCTCGTCTACCCATGCTTAAACAACAGGCTCTCCAAAAAAATAAAAAAGCATATGTAATAATGAATTGTACTGATAGAAAGGATGTGTAGCACACAATTTACAAATAAAATATCATTTCTGCCAATTGATTGTCATAGAATGCCTTCATTGAATTTGGTCAAATTCTTCTGTAGCCAACCAATGACTGCGCTTGAAGACAGCATGGTTATGACATGAACATTGACTGATAGTTTCAGTGACATAAAGAGAAAGATGAAATGATGAGGATGTATATAGGAACTTCAATCATTTGCCTATGGCTCATCTGTGACTTCTTTGAAGAACTGGATAATGGTTTTGAATGCTGGAAGATTCCTTCCTCAATTTTTCGTGTGTACAACATAATGTTTACAGAAATGACACACTTTTAACATTAACTATCATTATTAACATTTTCTCCATTCCTTTTTTTAAGTCTAGAAGTCCAGAGAGCCATAGATCAAGCCTTGATATGTAGTGTCTGCCAATTTCTGTGGTGTAAATATTTTCACCACGGCTGACTTGCAGTGACTATTAAACAGGGAGCTAAGAAGTGCCATGTGGTAGCTTGCTATTACATACTACTTCCAACCTACCAATATTCTGAAGGTAAACAACCTCAGGAGCACAGATAAAAGTAAAAAGTAGTAAAATAATTAGGAGTGATGCACTTTGAGTTTTTATTACCTGTATTTCCCATATAATTTATTAATTATACTCTTATATAATTTAATTTTAAATAAGGGCTTTGTTTCACAATTGGTTTCCAAAATTCCTGAAAATTTAACAAACTGGAGCTTACAAGCTGGGAGCAGCTATCTCCAGCATCCCACTGGGGTGTCCCTACTGCTTAGCATAAGAACCAGTGCAGAGGAGGCATTGAACACACATTGCACAATGAATGAGTGTCATCTGCCTGGTCTCTGACTCTCCAAGGGCCTGGAGAAGTCACTCAGCCTCCTCTTTCTCTCTGCCTAATGTAAGAAGCTATTAATGCTTACTTCATAGAGGTGCTGTGAGAGTTAATTAAGGTTTGCTAAGTGCTTTGAAATCCATGGATGAAAGGCCCAGTGAGGGAGAACTTTATCATTATTTTCATGTATCATCTTAAGAAGTACATGGTGATGATACTCACCTGGTACTTTTCATCTTCAAAGCCTTCTCCAGACATTAGCCAATTAAACGTCACAGTTCCCTGCCCAGTCAGTGGGTGTCTTTCAGGGAGAGAACCATGCAACAGGTAGGTGACCCTTTCCCCTCTTGGCCACAGGGAGCAGTGATCAGAGCCAGGGTCCCACATCCTCTGGCTTCAGTCTTCCCTGGGCTTGGTTTTGACCTTCTAGGCCCTCAGCCCTCTCTGCTGTGCATGGTGGTGAGACCTGGGTGGGCTCTGGGACTTTGAAATCATGTTGGTTTTTTCGTAGTGTATGATGCTACCCATTCAATGTCATCGGTTCTAAGATGCATTCAACACCCCCCCCGAAATTTGCACATCTTTGAACTGAGTTTGCATCTTAAAACTAATGAAGAACCACAATTCCAAAGGAAGTGTTTTCTCCTTTCTAGTAGATAAAATAATAGGGCATTATATGGTTGTCATATGTCAATCGTTGCTGAAATTCGATATTACCGTTTCTATGCCTTAGAGATCTGTAATTTATTTCCTCCTAATTTTCTAGAAGAACCTTTCCTCTCTCCACTCCCATTATAATAGTAACATATAGTTGCTATATTTTGTGGGAAATGCAGGAAGGGCAACAATAATCCTGAGTGTCACAACTCAGAGATTAATGTCAGTAGCATAGTACTATATTTCTTCCTTTTTTTTTTGAGACAGAGTCTCACTATGTCACCCTCAGTAGAGTGCTGTGGTGTCACAGCTCATAGCAACCTCAAACTCTTGGGCTTAAGTGATTGTCCTGCCTCAGCCTCCCACGTAGCTGGGACTATAGACGCACATCATAATGCCCAGCTGCATTTTTGTTGCAGTTGTCATTGTTGTTTAGCTGGCCCAGGCTGGGTTCAAACCCTCCAGCCTTGGTGTATGTGGCTGACCCCATAACCACTGTGCTATGGGTGCCGAGCCAGAACTATATTTCTTTCCAGGCTTTTCTCCTTTCTTTATTAGGAACAGATCCCTCCCTTGATTATAAAAGTAACTAATGCCTATTGTAGAAAGATCTGAAAATAGAAAAACTAGTGTAATATTAAACACCAACCACTGATATTCCTATTGCCCAGAATGAGCATTTATTAAAATTGTAATTGCTATTATATTTCTTTTTTTTTTTTTTGAAATGGAGTCTCAGTATGTCGCCCTCGGTAGAGTGCCGTAGTATCACAGCTCACAGCAACCTCCAACTCTGTGCTTAAGTGATTCTCTTGCCTCAGCCTCCCAAATAGCTGGGACTACAGGCACTTGCCACAATGCCCAGCTATTTTTGTTGCTGTTGTTGTAATTGTCATTGTTGTTTGACAGGCCCAGGCCAGGTTCAAATACACCAGCCCTGGTGTATGTGGCCGATGCCCTCGCCTTTGAACTACAGGCACCGAGCCTGCTATTATATTTCTATATTACATAAGTTATCCATGTTAATTATAAAAAATAGGTTAAAAAAGAAGAAAAATTGATGGTTAACTTTTGCATGAATTTCCTATTGTATATTTGTCTTTATTTATATCTGTATATATACCAGTCCTATGTTTATATCTGCATATACACATAAAATTGGAAACATACAGTGCGTATAATTTTCCCTGATTACTTATTATTATTATTTTTTGAGATGGAGTCTCACTATGTTGCCCAGGCTGGAGTGCAGTGCCTCTTCACGGGCCTGTGCACAGCTTCCCGCAGCCTCAAACTCCTGGGTTCAAGGTGGTCCTTCCACCACTTCTTATAATGACACCTAATATTGGATTAGGGTTGACCTCAATAATGTCACTTTAACTTAATGACCTCTGCAAAGACCCTGCCTCTATATAGGTCACTTTTTGAGATACCAGGGGTTAACATTTATGAATAGGGGCAGCCACCATTCTGCTCATAACAATACCCAAGTGCTCATGTCCACCAAAAGACATGCGCAAAAATGTTCACAGAGGCTTTATTCATCATAATCAAAACTTGGAAGTAACCCAATGTCCATCAACAGTAGAAGGATTATGGAATACTACTCATCTGTAAAAAGATGGAGACTTCATCTTTTTGTATTAACCTGGATGGAGTTGAAACACATTCTTCCTAGTAAAGTATCACAAGAATGGAAAAGCAAATATCCAATGTGCTCAACATTAATACAAATCCGGTAGACAATCTAATAGATGCCCACATGAGAGAAAAACTCAATTTAAGTTGGGGGGCAGAGGAAATAAAGGAGGAGAGGGGGGACTGGCATGCTCCTACTCAATGGGCACAATTAAGGGTACGTGGCACACCGTTTGCGTGCAGGACACAACTGCAACAGGGACTCTATCTAACAAATGCAAACGTTGTAACCCAGGTGTCTGTACCCTCACATGAGCCTGAAATTAAAAAGAAAAAACACTATCCTAAAAAAAGTGTCATGTTTATACCTTCATACAGTGAAATACTGTATAAAAATAAAAAGCCAACTCGCTACACATAACAGCATGAATGACTTGCAGACATAAGATTGAATGAAAGAAGCCACGAACAAGTCTTCATTCAGTTTGATTCCATTTCCATGAAGTTCAAGAATTGGCAAAATAAACATTTGGCGCTAGAAGTTGGAATAGTGGTTACCTCTTGGGTAGGTGTTGAGTAGGGATTACACAGGACTCTAAATGTGCAAAATCTAACTAAGCTGTAAACTTAAGATTTGCGTACTTTATCAAAGGTTATATGGCAATTTAAAAAGTAAACTTACACAAATTTCCCTGTATCACTAAGGATTTTTTCTGAAACATGCTGTTTAGTGACTGCAAAATGTCTCGTTTTCACAAAATGTCTAATGACGGCTGACTATTTACCACACACCAAGGACTGTTCAAAGGACTGCCTGTTCTAACTGAATTGATCCTCACACAAGCCTATGAGGTAGGGTAGTGACATCATACCCATTTTGCAGATGAGGAAAAATGGCCGTAAAAAGCTACCTCCCTCAGGTTAACACTGTAAGTGATAAAGTCAAGATTTGAACCAATAATCTAATGACGAGGTCACATGCTCAACCACTCTGCGGTATTGCCTTTGTGGTTGGGTATCCTGACACCCTTTCCATACAAACAAATTATGATTGCTTAGATTCATTTAGTTGCCTGTTGTTAGACATTTAGGCTGGTACCTTTCTTTCCTGTTATCAATAAAGAAGCAATATACAATCTCATATATAAATCTTTCTCTGCATCCTGATTCTTCCTGTGGCTTGGAGCCCTAGAGTGCATGCTACCAGATCCAGGTCTTGGAACTTAAGAGCTCTTGATCTGTATTGCTAATTTATTCTCCTGATAGATTAAACTAGTTCACATACCTGTAATTAGCTGCTAATTTACATATCTCCATTACACTTCTCCCTCCTCTTAGGCCATCCAGAAAAGTTCTAGACACTGCCCTTCCTCTGTCAGTGGATTTGTGCTCAGAAAAATTAAAATGGAAATGCTATCTATGCGCATGTGTATATGTGTGTCTATTACACATATAATATAAATGTAAATAAATATGCACGCATATACGCTTCCAAATCAACCCTCCAACTATTTTGTTCTAGTTAATCTTAGAATAAAGGACCAGAAGAAGTAACTCTTTGAATGCTCTTCACTGTGGTTTCCATGCATTCTGATGGGTTTTTAGAGCTCTAACAATTTGATTTCAAGTGAAGCATGACCCTTTGGTAAAAGGAGAGAGTCTGATGTCAACAGAACATGTAGATTTTTTTAAAGGCTCTTTTATTTTCAAGTTATTTACCTTCATCCCTTTCCATTGAGGCAATGAGATCCTACCTCTCAGTTGGTAGAACCTGAAAAATAGTTCCTTTGCATCCAAGGAACTTTTATTTGCATAAAATATTCGATGAAAGACATGTTTGGTAGCTACATCAGGGTTCAAATCACATACAACAAATAATAATCCATGGAATTTAAGGGATTATATACAGAGGGTGCCAAAAAATGTATACACATTTTAAGAAAGGGAAAAACTGTATTACTATCATAATACTCAAGTCATGTTTGACTTCTGCATTTTCAAGAGACACAGATATAATATATACGATAATAAACGTTATGGAGTATTAAAATTTGTATACAGTTTTTTCCTTTCTTAAAATATGTATACATTTTCTGGCACCCTCTGCATTTTGGCCTATACTCTGCAATGTATCAAATTATTTTGTGGCATTTTATTTAATAATTTATTGACTATATTAAGCCATACTTATTGATCATCCACTGACCATTGGGTAGATAATAAGCAATTTGTGGGCTAGGCTTTCTACCCTGCATTGATAACCAGTGGTGCCCAGATCAGCACTAGGACTCCAGGGAGGAGAGGGATTCCCTGGCGTTACAGTAGGGAACATGAAAATCCCCAAATTTGTGACTTCAAACCATAGCAGATAATCCTGCTACGACATGCACTGTGAAGTAGTGACCCCTCGCTATGTTATAAACAATTGTTTCAAATAAATGATACCTCTTTCCCTTTCCAAGTTCCAATCCAAGAGAGAGGAGTCGGACAGCTGGAGCTGGTGATGGAGGCTGTCATGGAGGCGTGGCATAGGCATATGGCCCTAGGGGGCTTATATTCTCCCCCACCCCCACCCCAGCTAGACATTCCTACCCACCCAAGGCCTGGCAGATGCAAAGGTCCCCCAGCCCTGACAGGGCAAGAGCCTTCCTTCTCTGTGGCAGAGAAGTGCTAAGAACGCACTGCCACTCTGTGCCAGCATGAGCCCAGGAAGGGCTGAACTGAGTGTGCCCAGTTCCTCCTGCCCACCTCAGACCAGCCAGGGCTGCTCCTGGCAGTGGAGAGCACAGGGGTGGGAAGACAGGCTGGGACATCACGCTGGCGGAAGTGTGAAGCCAGGGGGATGGAGGCACCTCTGGCAGAAAGCCCTTAGATATTCCTGAGATTATGTTCCCTGCCAGAGGCAGGAGTCCCGGCTGAGTCTCTCTTGGTTCAGCAACTTTTCTGTTCACATCAGCGCCGCCTCATTCGTTGCATATACAACTTTTGTGCAGCTTGGAGCAGCCTCTGAAATTGCTTCATGAATCACGTTTTCTTGTTTCTAAAGGGGGGTGAGTATGCGTGTTTCCTGTCCACTGCCATCACCAAACTCTACTATTTATCTAAAATTTCTCTTTATTTATAAGAAACATCATGTTCTTAGGCCTCTTAATTCTGCTTAATTCCTTCTTCCTTTGGAGCTATTGAGATAAGGCACTTTTGCAGTGGCGATTTTTGTTGTTGTTGCTGGTGGTAGTAGTTTTCCTTTATCTCTGGAAATAACTCACATTGGATGAGATAAGCTTCAGCTGCTGGGTTCAATCACTGTTCCTCGTGCCCCAAGACCTGCCACACTGCAAATGGCACTCAGATGTGTTACTAAATACTACTCAGACCGCCAGGATATCTCATAGATAGTTGAAACAAGAAAGATGACATCTGCAAATGTCAAGGGTTTAGAGCAGGGATTGGCAAACTTTCTGTAAAGGGCCAAATGGCAAATATTTTCAGCTTTGTGAGCCATATGGTCTCTGTCCCGATGACTCAATCTGCTGTTGTGTTGGGAAAGCAGCCATAGTGAATATGTAAACAAATGTGCATGGCTGTGTTCCAATAAAACTTTATTTACACAAACTGACTGCCAGCCAGGTTTGGCCAGAGGGCTGTAATTTACCATCCTCAGTTTGGGTGCTGAGTGGATCTTTCCTAAATGCAATTGATCAGAGAATATAACAGAGCAAAATGGTGAGACAAGGTGTCAAACCCAGCTGCATGACTTTGGGTAAGTCACTGATTCTCAACAGTTCAGTGTTCCCTTCTGTAAAATTATGAAGCAGATCCACATCAGAGTTGCAAATTGGCAATCCAGGGCTGCATCTGTTCCACAGATGTGTGTCATTTGGCCCACGCAATACCCAGAACATTTTGAATTCGTTTTCAACATTTCAGATGGGGAGATTTCATTTAAAAGTCCAGATTTCTGGCTACTCATGAAATATCAGACAATCTGGCACCCCTGGGCCCACATTCTCTCATGGCAGCCCCCTGCCAGGGCTGGGGGCTACCCCCGGAATGCGGCAGTCTCTAGCTGACCTGCTTTGGCCATTTGTGTTATTGTCTGACACGGGAGCATTTTGGCCTGTGACCCTTGTAAGAGAGACCTTCGGTGCATTTGAGTTTGCTAATTGGTTCAGACCATTACCTCGTACTGTGCAGTGAATGCCTCCCTCCTGTTCTCCCTGCCCCCTCCCTAAAGCTCTTGGTCTCTATTCGAAAGCCATGTGTGGTTGGGGAAAGACAGCATTGCCCTCTGCTAAGCCAATTAGCATGTTCCGTCTCCTCCCTGGCCCTACATTCGGGGTGGAGGCATGAGCTTCGCGGACACATCAGAGTGGCTCTCAGGCCTGGTTTGCAATGCTGGGACAGAGGTATGCCCTTTCTCTGCAGGAGGACGGAGGGACGCAGCCCTTTGACTTCTTTGGAATTTTTGTTACTATAAGGGAAAGCTGCCCTAAACTAACAACTACTGTCTGGAATAGGTGGATACATACCCTACTCCCCTGCTCCTTGGGCAGGATAATTTGAAGCCGCACAGTCTACACTGTCTCCTTGCCCACTGGGATTAAGCTCAAGCTGCCCTTTGAGGTCACTTGCTTGATAATACACCCTGTATTGGCTGCCTTCCTTTGTTTGTCTCACTCCCCTGAAATAATTTCCCAAACAAACCACTTGCGCTAGACTCCTGGTCTCAAGGTCTACTTCTTGAGGTACCCAAGCAAAGCTAGCAGTATGTTATAAAGGGCAGAGGAAATATGTTTGTGACAAAAGTGATGGAGTCCTTATGACAGGCTGAATGTGTTGATCAAACCACTCCTGAAGCCCACACTACCTTTGTACTTTTCCTTTTAAGAACCAAATTACTTGGTGTTCATGCTGGTTTGAGAACCAAATTACTTGGTGTTCATGCTGGTTTGATATGAGTTTTCTATTACTTGTAGCCAAAAGCATCTATAGATTTACTTATCTATTTATCTAAATGAATAAATGTATTTTTGTTTTAAATTCCGGAATAATGAACTTAGTAATGCATGTCAGGTGCATAATCAGAAACACCAAGAATATGGGGAAAGGGGAACAGGAGGGGAGGGAAAAGGATGGGTGGAGGGAGGGTAATTGGTGGGACCACATCTACTGTGCATCTTACAAGGGTACAGGTGAAACTTACTAAATGTAGAATATAAATGTCTTAACACAATAACTAAGAAAATGTCATGAAGGCTATGTTAACAAGTTTGATGAAAATATTAAAAATTGTACCCTTTTATACCTTATAAAACCAGCAAGTACCCCATGATTGCATTAATGTACACAGCTATGATTTAATAATAAAAAAAAAGAATCAGAAACACCTTTTATATGTAGAATTTCTTTAAGTTGCCTAGCCTAAATGACCTTGGGCTGGTTCAGCTGAGATGTTATGTATCTAGAAATTTCCACAACAGGGGTGAAGGGGCATGGTTCTCAGCACCCCAGAAAGGTGGCTTTGTCTCATATGTGCTCCTTGAGGTACGAGAACCTAAGACAGGAAAATTCCATTCTCGGCTATAAGCGAGACTCAGGGGTTAATTCCTCCCTGCTTGCTAAAGCAGCAGAGACGCAGGGGTTAATTCTGCCCTGATAGCTGAAAAGGCCTTGAGATATGATTCCCTGAGGTCCCTGCCAAGTCATAGCTAGAGATTTAGCACCTGTCTGGAGCTGAACTGTTACTCTTCATTCCCTAACTTCAAATTACACAAAAGCTTCATTTAACCTGTTAGGGAAGTTGGGCAAACAGAAACAGACGGCCTGGTGTCCTTGTAGTTTATCTCCAAGTTATATGCTCCAGACTTAGAAATGACGTGGATGTGCTTTGCAACATTTATGCTGAAAAGAACTTTTTTATAGCAGTCTCAATTAATGCTTTTGTTCTTTATTCTTGCTTCTTCTTATCTGATGAGTTTGGATATATAATACAGTGAATAAAGATGAACAGGGGCTGTAGGCCTGAGCGAGCCTCAGTCTTCCCTTAGTTAATCATTCCGTCTACAGTGATATCTCTGTGTCCTTGATTGGGCTGGTGGACAGCAACACAGGGGTATCGTGAGTATCGGCATCCTTCATTCATATCCTCCCTGTTATAAAGAGGCATATTTATATTCATACTCTGATGATTAAAGTGCAGGGTAGTTATCAATGTCTAGGTGGTTATTTGCTGGCGTGGAGACAGTGCTGCAGAGAAATCAGGTGTAGAAACCCCAGGGCTGTGGAGTGACCCATCCAGGGGGGTTGGGACAAGAGAATCTGCCACCGTCCTCTAGTTCATAGCAATGTGGAGAGTCATGCTTCCATGGTTCCTCTGCCTGTGACTCCCCTGGCACCAAAGTCTTCCAGGGCAGAAAAGAGTGACTCAACAACTTGGGTGAGATGCCTTCAAGGAGCCAACCCTCCTGTCCTTGCTTAGAGATGATGACTGTCCAGACAGGGGGTTGCCCACACTCACCCAGCTTGTCCATGGCAAGAGCTCCAGCCAGACCCTGATTGCTTCATGGTCTTTTCCTACCTCTGGACCAGCATCTTTAGGGGAGCCTATCTAGAAATGCCCTTAGTTATGGTCAAACTCAGTATTTGTAGGACCTGAAGCTTACCTACTTGGGTGGGAGGGGGTCTCTTCGTCAAGAGAAAGAATACAAACTTAAAAAAAAAAACACCAGAAATGCTTACAGAGAAATGTATCTTGATCACCACCTGGCTTCTTCTCTCCACTAGAACATTCTAGAACTCCTAGCACCTGCCAGCACTCAGAGGGGCCCACGTGAGTGAGTCCCAAAATTTAAGCTACATCCACCTTGCTAAGTCTTTCTCTCCTCACAAAAGGAAAAATGAAGAGAGGTTCTGTGTGTTCCAGAGACCTTGCTCTTCTGAACATTCCAGCCCCACTTAGAAAAGATTTCCAAAAAGCTCTGCTCCAGCCAGAGATGATTCAAAATGGGTGGCCGACATCCCAGAGTCTCTCTCCCAGGTTGCCTTGGTTACCTGGAGTCTTTGATCTCATTCTCGAGAGCAGGGCTTTCAGTTGACATACAAAGAATGTTTCTGTGAGCTCAGTGACAAGGACATCGGAGAGAGGGGATGATGCGTGGAAGACTAGGGCATCAAGGGTCCTAAGAGCATGCCCCAAGTTTCTATCTGACTAACATGATGTCATGCTGAGGACCAGAAATACTGAAGTGCTTTCCTTCAGATCATCTGTCATAGTCAGAGTTGACACCAGGGTATAACTCTCCAAGGGTAAGGAGTTTCATCTGTTTTGTTAACAACAAAATCCCCACTGCCCAGAGCAGTGCCTAGCACATTTCAGATGGCCTGTAAATAGTTGTTGAATGAAAGGATGCATTTGTTGCATCCATATTATGTGATGGGAGCTGTATCAAGCATTTCAGGGGTAGTGTCCCATTTAATCCTTGCATCATCCCTCCCAAGGAAGGGCTATTACTGTCTTTGTCCGGAAGGGACAATAGAAACATAGTGATTGTAGGAACATGTTGGGGTCACAGAGCTGCTGAGTGGCAGCGGCAGCCCTTGAGTCGTGCCCTGTAGAGTGGTAACGACAGCCGACCTTGCTTTGCTGGTAGCCCTGTTCTGATACTGCATTCTGTACAAACTGACGGTTTGTGGTAACCCCGCGTTATGCAAGTTTATCAGAGCCATTCTTCTAACAACATGTGCTCACTTCACGTCTCTGTGTCACGTTTTGGTAATTCTTATGATATTTTAAACCTTTTTAATTGTTATTTTATCTATTCTGAATGATCTGTGACCAGCAATCTTTGATGTCACAGTTGTAATTATTTTGGAGCATCACAAGCCACACCCATATAAAACAGTAAACTTAATAAACGCCGTGTGTTTTCTGACCAGCCATTTCCCATTTCTCCTCAGGCCTGTCTGTTCCCTGAGGCAAAATGATGTTGACATTAGGGCAACCCTACAATGGCCTCTAAGTGTCCAAGTGACATCTCTTACTTTAAATCAATAGTTAGAAAAGATTAAGCTTAGAGAGGAAGGCAGGTCAAAAGCTCAGACAGGTTGAAAGCTAGGCCTTTTGGCCAGCTAGCCAAGTTGTGAATGCAAAAGAAAATTTCTTTGAGGAAATTAAAAGTGTTACTCGAGTGAACACATGAATGGTAAGAAAGTGTAAAGAGTATTATTGCCGATACAGAGAAAGTTTCAGTATTCTCTGCAGAATATCAAACCATCCACAGCATTCCCTTAAGCCAGAGCCTAATCCAGTGCAAGACCCTAACACTATTCAATTCCATGAAGGCTGAGAGAGGTGAGGAAGCTGCAGAGGAAAAGTCTAGCAGAGGTTTTCTTATGGGGTTCAAGGAAAGAAGTCATCGCCATAAGATAAAAGAGCAAATGCTGATGTAGAAGCTACAGCAAGTTATCCAGAAGCTCCAGCTGGGACAGTTGATGAAAGGGGCTGCCCCAAACAACAGATTTTCAACATAGACAAAACAGCCTTCTATCGGAAGAAAATGTGACTGCCTGGCTTCAAAGAACAGGCTGATTCTGTGGATAGGGACTATGTAGCTGGTGACGTTACAGTGAAAACCAATGTTCATTTATCATTCTGAAAATCCCAGGCCCTGTAAGAATGAATCTTTTCTTCCTGTGCTCACTAAATAGTTGACAAAGCCAGGATGACCGCACATGTGTTTAAAGCATGCTACATCAAATATTTTAAGTATACTGTTGAGACCTACTGTTCAGAAAAAGAGAACCCTTTCAAAATATGATTGTTCATTGACAATGCACCTGGTGACCCACGAGCTGCAGTGGAGATGTACGAGGAGGTGACTGTTGTCACACGCCTGCTAGCACCACATCCATTCCATAGCCTGGGGGTCAAGGAGTCATTTCTGACTTTCAAGTCTTATTACTTAAGAAATACATTTTGTCAGTTATAGTTGACATGGGTAGTGATTCCTCTGATGTATCTTGGCAAACTAAATTAAAACCCTCTGGAAAGGATTCACTATTCTAGATGTCATTAAGAACATTTAAGAGGCACGGGAGAAGGTCAAAATATGGACATTAACAGGATATTAATGTTATCCTGTTAATGTTATCCTTTAAAAAGACGTTGGGGGCGGCGCCTGTGGCTCAGTGAGTAGGGCGCCGGCCCCATATGCCGAGGGTGGCAGGTTAAAACCCAGCCCCGGCCAAACTGCAACAAAAAAATAGCCGGGCGTTGTGGTGGGTGCCTGTAGTCCCAGCTACTCAGGAGGCTGAGGCAGGAGAATCGCCTAAGCCCAGGAGTTGGAGGTTGCTCTGAGCCGTGTGACGCCACGGCACTCTACCGAGGGCAATAAAGTGAAACTGTCTCTACAAAAAAAAATAATAATAATAAAAAAGAAGTTGGATGACCTTGAGGGGTCCAAGATGTCAGTGGAGGGAGGTTAAGTGCTGATGTGGTGAAAATAGCAAGAGAAGCGGGATTAGAAGTAGAGTCTGAAGATGTGACTGAATTTCTGCAATCTCACCATAAACCAAGTTTTTTTCTTTTTAGTTGACACAGAGTAAGGTACATATTCACGGGATACAGAGTCGTATTTCAATACATGTCTACAATGTGTAATGATTAAATCAAGTTAATTACCATATCCATCATATCAAACTTTTATCATTTCTTTGTGGTATAAACTAGCTTTTTGAAAATATACAATAAGTTGTTGTTAACCATATTTACCCTACAGTGCTGTAGAACACTAGGACAGATAACTCCCATCTAGCTGTAATTTTGTACTCATTAACCAACCTCTCCCCATCCTCCCCTCCTCCATCCTTCTCAGTCTCTGCTTTTATGGCCTCCATTTTTTTTTTTTTTTTATCTTCCACATGAGTGAGAACATGCGGTAGTTTTTGGTCTGTCCCTGATTTATTTCACTTCACACAATGCCCTCCAGCCTCATCCATGTTTCTATGAATAACAGACAGGATTTCATTCATTCTTTTATATGGCTGAATCGTATTTCATGGTGTATGTGAGGGCTATCCAGAAAGTATCCACCCACTGTTAATACTATCTTTCATATTACACAGCTAGATACTCTCCAGGCAGCTCCTGTATATACCACATTTTATTTACCCATCTGTTGATGGACATTGAGGTTAATTCCATACCTTGGCTACTGTGAATAGTGTGCAGTAAAGGTGAGGGCACAGGTATTTCTTCAAAATACTAATTTCCTTTCCTTTGGATAAATACCCACTAGTAAGATTGCTATTTTTAGTTTTTTGTGATACCTCCCTACTATTTTTGGTACTGGCTATACTAATTTACACCCCTACCAACAGTGTACAAAAAAGTGTCTTTTTCTCTACATCCTATCGAGCATTTATTATTTCTTGTTTTCTTGATGAAAATTTTTTTACTAATATAGAATCATTGTACGTATTTGGGGGCACATGTGGTATTTCGATACCTGTATATGATGTGTAATGATCAAATCCAGGCAACTGGGGTATCCATCACCTCAATCACTTATGCTTGATTTTTGTTGAGCACATTATAGTTCTCTTTTTTTTTTTTTTTTTTTTTTATAGTTTTTTTTTTTTTTTTTATTGTTGGGGATTCATTGAGGGTACAATAAGCCAGTTACACTGATTGCAATTGTTAGGTAAAGTCCCTCTTGCAATCATGTCTTGCCCCCATAAAGTGTGACACACACTAAGGCCCCACCCCCCTCCCTCCATCCCTCTTTCTGCACCCCCCCATAACCTTAATTGTCATTAATTGTCCTCATATCAAGATTGAGTACATAGGATTCATGCTTCTCCATTCTTGTGATGCTTTACTAAGAATAATGTCTTCCACTTCCATCCAGGTTAATACGAAGGATGTAAAGTCTCCATTTTTTTTAATGGCTGAATAGTATTCCATGGTATACATATACCACAGCTTGTTAATCCATTCCTGGGTTGGTGGGCATTTAGGCTGTTTCCACATTTTGGCGATTGTAAATTGAGCTGCAATAAACAGTCTAGTACAAGTGTCCTTATGATAAAAGGATTTTTTTCCTTCTGGGTAGATGCCCAGTAATGGGATTGCAGGATCGAATGGGAGGTCTAGGTTGAGTGCTTTGAGGTTTCTCCATACTTCCTTCCAGAAAGGTTGTACTAGTTTGCAGTCCCACCAGCAGTGTAAAAGTGTTCCCTTCTCTCCACATCCACGCCAGCATCTGCAGTTTTGAGATTTTGTGATGTGGGCCATTCTCTCTGGGGTTAGATGGTATCTCAGGGATGTTTTGATTTGCATTTCTCTAATATATAGAGATGATGAACATTTTTTCATGTGTTTGTTAGCCATTCGTCTGTCGTCTTTAGAGAAAGTTCTATTCATGTCTCTTGCCCATTGATGTAAGGGATTGTTGGCTTTTTTCATGTGTATTAATTTGAGTTCTCTATAGATCCTGGTTATCAAGCTTTTGTCTGATTGAAAATATGCAAATATCCTTTCCCATTGTGTGGGTTGTCTCTTTGCTTTGGTTATCGTCACCTTAGCTGTACAGAAGCTTTTCAGTTTAATGAAGTCCCATTTGTTTATTTTTGTTGTTGTTGCAATTGCCATGGCAGTCTTCTTCATGAAGTCTTCCCCCAGGCCAATATCTTCCAGTGTTTTTCCTATGCTTTCTTTGAGGATTTTTATTGTTTCGTGCCTTAAATTTAAGTCCTTTATCCATCTTGAATCAATTTTTGTGAGTGGGGAAAGGTGTGGGTCCAGTTTCAGTCTTTTACACGCAGACATCCAGTTCTCCCAACACCATTTATTGAATAGGGAGTCTTTCCCCCAAGGTAAGTTCTTGTTTGGTTTATCGAAGATTAGGTGGTTGTAAGATGTTAGTTTCATTTCTTGGTGTTCAATTCGATTCCAAGTGTCTATGTCTCTGTTTTTGTGCCAGTACCATGCTGTCTTGAGCACTATGGCTTTGTAGTACAGACTAAAATCTGGTATGCTGATGCCCCCAGCTTTATTTTTGTTACTAAGAACTGCCTTAGCTATACGGGGTTTTTTCCGGTTCCATACAAAACGCAGAATCATTTTTTCCAAATCTTGAAAGTACGATGTAGGTACTTTGATAGGAATGGCATTGAATAGGTAGATTGCTTTGGGAAGTATAGACATTTTAACAATGTTGATTCTTCCCATCCATGAGCATGGTATGTTCTTCCATTTGTTAATATCCTCTGCTGTTTCCTTTCTGAGGAGTTCATAGTTTTCTTTATAGAGGTCCTTCACCTCCTTCGTTAGGTATATTCCTAGGTATTTCATTTTCTTTGAAACTATGGTGAAGGGAGTTGTGTCCTTAATTAGCTTCTCCTCTTGACTGTTATTGGTGTATACAAAGGCTACTGACTTGTGGACATTGATTTTATATCCTGAAACATTACTGTATTTTTTGATGACTTCTAGGAGTCTTGTGGTTGAGTCTTTGGGGTTCTCTAAGTATAAGATCATGTCGTCAGCAAAGAGGGAGAGTTTGACCTCCTCTGCTCCCATTTGGATTCCCTTGATTTCCTTGTCTTGCCTAATTGTATTGGCTAGAACTTCCAGCACTATGTTGAATAGTAAAGGTGACAGAGGACAACCTTGTCTGGTTCCAGTTCTAAGAGGAAAAGCTTTCAGTTTTACTCCATTCAGTAAAATATTGGCTGTGGGTTTGTCATAGATAGCTTCAATCAGTTTTAGAAATGTGCCACCTATGCCTATACTCTTCAGTGTTCTAATTAGAAAAGGATGCTGGATTTTATCAAATGCTTTTTCTGCATCTATTGAGAGGATCATGTGATCTTTATTTTTGCCTCTGTTAATATGGTGGATAACGTTTATGGACTTGCGTATGTTGAACCAGCCTTGCATCCCTGGGATGAAGCCTGCTTGATCATGATGAATGACTTTTTTGATGATAAGCTGTAATCTATTGGCTAGGATTTTGTTGAGAATTTTTCCATCTATATTCATGAGTGAGATTGGTCTGAAATTCTCCTTTTTGTTTGGATCTTTTCCTGGTTTTGGTATCAGGGTGATGTTTGCTTCATAGAATGTGTTGGGGAAGATTCCTTCTTCCTCAATTTTTTGGAATAATTTCTGCAGTACAGGAATAAGCTCTTCCTTGAAGGTTTGATAGAATTCTGGAGTGAAGCCATCTGGACCAGGGCATTTTTTAGTTGGAAGCTTTTTTATTGTTTCTTTGATCTCAGTGCTTGAAATTGGTCTGTTCAGGAGGTCTATTTCTTCCTGGCCAAGTCTAGGGAGAGGGTGTGATTCCAAATATTGATCCATTTCCTTCACATTGTCAAATTTCTGGGCATACAGTTTCTGGTAGTATTCAGAGATGATCTCTTGTATCTCTGTGGGATCAGTTGTTATTTCCCCTTTATCATTTCTGATTGAGGTTACTAGAGATTTTACTTTTCTATTTCTAGTTAGTCTGGCCAATGGTTTATCTATTTTATTTATTTTTTCAAAAAACCAACTCCTTGTTTCATTAATTTTCTGAATGATTCTTTTGTTTTCAATTTCATTGATCTCTGATTTGATTTTGGAGATTTCTTTTCTTCTACTGAGTTTAGGCTTAGATTGTTCTTCTTTTTCCAATTCCATAAGGTCTCTTGTGAGATTGTTGATGTGCTCTCTGTCTGTTTTTCGAATGTAGGCATCTAAAGCGATGAATTTTCCTCTCAAAACTGCTTTTGCAGTATCCCACAGGTTTTGGTAGCTTGTGTCTTCATTGTTGTTATGCTTAAGGAAGTTAGTGATTTCCTGTTTGATTTCTTCCTGCACCCATCTGTTATTCAACAGAAGATTGTTTAATTTCCATGCCTTTGGATAGGGTCGAGCATTTTTGTTAGAGTTGAGTTCCACCTTTAGTGCCTTATGGTCTGAAAAGATACAAGGTAAAATTTCAATTCTTTTGATTCTGTTGATATTTGTTTTGTGTCCCAGGATATGATCAATTTTGGAGAATGTTCCATGGGGTGATGAGAAGAATGTATATTCTTTATCTTTGGGGTGGAGTGTTCTATATGCGTCTATCAAGCATAATTGTTCTAGGGTCTCATTTAAATCTCTTATATCTTTGTTTAATTTCTGTTTAGAGGATCTGTCCAGCTCTGTAAGAGGTGTGTTAAAGTCCCCTGTTATGATGGTATTATCAGATATCATATTGCTCAGACTGAGTAAGGTCTGTTTCAAGAATCTGGGAGCATTTAAATTTGGTGCATAGATATTTAGAATTGAAATGTCTTCTTGTTGTAGTTTTCCCTTGACCAATATAAAGTGACCATCTTTGTCTTTTTTGACTTTAGTTGCTTTAAATCCACATGTATCTGAAAATAAGATTGCAACTCCTCTTTTCTTCTGAATTCCATTTGCCTGAAAAATTGTCTTCCAACCCTTGACTCGGAGCTTTAATTTGTCTTTTGAAGCCAGGTGTGTTTCTTGCAGACAGCAAATGGATGGCTTGTGTTTTTTAATCCAGTCAGCCAATCTATGTCTCTTCAGTGGGGAATTCAAGCCATTAACATTTATGGAGATAATTGATAAGTGTGGTAGTATTCTATTCGTCTTATTTGGTGAGAGTCCATTGCTTAGTTTTATCTTTTGCATCAGTGTGGAGGTTAGGTTCTGTCCTTTGATTTCTGAGTTCTTACTTTGCTGCTGATCCATTGTGGTGGTCAGTGTGCAGAACAGGTTGAAGTATTCCCTGTAGAGCTGGTCTTGTTGTGGTGAATTTCCTCAATGTTTGTATATCCGTAAATGATTTGATTTCTCCATCAATTTTGAAGCTTAGCTTAGCAGGGTACAGAATTCTGGGCTGAAAATTGTTCTGTTTAAGTAGATTAAAGGTAGATGACCATTGTCTTCTTGCTTGGAAAGTTTCATTAGAGAAGTCTGAGGTCACTCTGATGGATTTGCCCCTGTAGGTCAACTGGCGCTTACTCCTGGCAGCTTGCAGAATCTTTTCTTTTGTCTTGACTTTGGACAGGTTCATCACAATGTGTCTTGGAGAAGCTCGGTTAGAGTTGAGGCGACCTGGGGTCCGATAGCCCTCTGAAAGCAGTGTGTCAGAATCTTTGGTGATGTTTGGGAAATTTTCTTTTATAATATTCTCTAGTATGGCTTCCATTCCTCTGGGGCATTCTTCTTCCCCTTCTGGAATTCCTATAACTCGTATGTTGGAACGTTTCATAAAGTCCCATAATTCTGACAGTGAACGTTCTGCTTTCTCTCTCTTCTTTTCTGCCTCTTTTACTATCTGAGTTATCTCAAAAACTTTGTCTTCTACCTCTGAAATTCTTTCTTCTGCATGGTCTAACCTGTTGCTGATACTTTCCATTGCATCTTTAAGTTCCCTGATTGACTGTTTCATTTCCTTCAGCTCTGTTATATCCTTTTTATATTCTTCATATCGTTCATCTCTGATTTGATTCTGTTTTTGGATTTCCTTTTGGTTATTTTCCACTTTATTAGCAGTTTCCTTCATTGTTTCCATCATTTCTTTCATTGTTTTCAACATGTGTATTCTAAATTCCCTTTCTGTCATTCCTAACATTTCTGTATAGGTGGAATCCTCTGCAGTAGCTACCTCATGGTCCCTTGGCGGGGTTGTTCTGGACTGGTTCTTCATGTTGCCTGGAGTTTTCTGCTGATTCTTCCTCATGAGTGATTTCTTTTATCTGTTTCCTTGCCCTAATTTTCCTTTCACTTCCTCTTGCTCTTTAAGTTCTCGTGCCTGTGGACTAAGGGTTACAGGACCAGAAAGGTGAGAAGGTTGAAGAGCAAAAAAGGGATGAAAGAAAGGAGGACCTAGTGATAAGAAAAAAAAGAAAGATAGAGAAAGGAGAGGGGGTAGGGATAAGGAATATTGACAAAAAGAAGAGAGGCACAGAAAGAGGGAGACAGGGCAATATAGGTGTACAGTAGGGTACTTTGACACAACCTTAAAAAACCCCACCTTCTGGGGGTTGGGTGCCCAGTTGGGTGGTTCCCTTGAGGTCAGCAGCTCTTTGCTAACCTGGTCAGACACAGTACCCCACCTCCACCAAGTAGAGAGGAAAGACAAAAATGCTATAACTCAAACCAAAACAAGCAAACAGAAAACTTTATGGCGATAAAATTGGGTGAAAAACCAAGTGATAGCGGTAGAAACACTAGCAAAAATGAAGTTGTAGTTATTAAAAAAGGCAGCAATGGGAAATTATAATTAAACTAGAAAAATTGAGAAAGAAAAAGGGATCTGTATGGAAAAGATTGAAATTAAGAAACAAAAGAACATCAACAACGTCAAAATAAACAAACAAAAAAACCCAACCAAACAAAAAAAAAAGAAAAAAAAATACACAACCAAAAACAAAGCAGTTTGTATATGTTGATGAATATTGTCTGGGCAACACGTGGTCTTTTGGGGTATGGGATGTTAGTCACAGTTCCGATACGACTGGAGGCTGCCGATTTCTCAAACCCCAGCAGGTAGACACCCTAAATCTCTCTTCAGCCCACTTAAAAGGCACTTTGAACTTGTAAACTTGCTGAGCAGAAGCTTTCCCAGCTTTCTCGCTGGAATCGCTGCTGAAGTGGCTATCCACTTACTCAGTGTGCCAAAACCAGTCTCACTCTGCCCCTGAGGGTTAGGGCTGCAAGGCGGCTCAGACCCCACCCTTAGGCTACTTGGTTGCTGGGTTACCAGCTCCCACCCGTTTCTAGCTCTGTGACCCTGAGGGCGGAGCTTGCCGGGGCAGATCACTGACAATGGATCCGTGTGACCCACCGCCAAACACTATTAGCTCCGTCTGGCTCAGCGGCTCAGACTGGGGCCCTAGACAACGGCCAAAGTTCTCCGCACTCCCACTCAGGCCTTCCCCAAGGCAGTTCAACTCAGTGCCAAGTCCAAGGACATCAAAAGAGTTCACAGGTAAGGCCTTTCTGGTTTGCAGTCTCGCTGCTACTGAACTTACAGTTGTGGGCGGGTTTAGACGGGTTGAACACACGCGACCACTTGCCGGTTTTCCACTGTTTTAGTCCTCCTCTTGGGGTCCAGAAGTCTCTCGCTGACTCCCTGTATCCTCATAGGAGTGATGATAGGCAGTTCCCACCAGCCAGAGATGCCTGGAGTCCTATCTCCCCAGACTCACGGTGCCCAGATGCAAGGAAGCTGTTACTCGGCTGCCATCTTGCTCCGCCCCCCTATAGTTCTCTTTTAGCTGTTTTGAAGTATTCAATAAATTATTGTTAACTATAATTTTTCTACTGTACTATCAAATACTAGAACTTATTCCTTCGATCTAACTGTATTTTCATACCCCTTAACCAATTTCTCTTTGTCTCCCCCTCTCCTCTTTCCTTCCTAGCTCCTGAAAACCACTATTCTACACTCAACCTCAGTGAGATCCGCTTTTTTAGCTCCAATAAATGCCTGAGGACATGTGATATTGTCTTTCTGTGCCTGCCTTTTCACTTCACATATGACCTCCGATTATATCCATGTTGCTGCGAGTGACAGGGTCTCATTCTTTTTTTTTTTTTTTTATGGCTAGATAAGATTCCATGGTACATATGTGTCGCATTTCCCTTCATCTGTTGATGGACGCTTGGACTGATTCCTTATCTTGGTTTTATGGATAATGCTGCAATAAACATGAGAGTAGAGATGTCACTTTAATATAGCGACTTACTGATTTCCTTTCTTTGGGGTACATACCCAGCAGTGGGATTGGCGGATCACACGGTAGCCCTATTTGTAGCTTACTGAGCAATCTCCATCCTATTTTCTTTAATAGGTGGACTAATTTATATTTCTACCAACAGCACACGAACATTCCCCCTTTCTCTGCATCCTCACTAGCATTTGTTATTTTTCGATCTTTTCAATACTAGCCATTCTAATGGGGATAAGATAATATCCCATTGTGGTTTTGATTTGCATTGCCCTGATGATTAGTGAGCATTTTTTTCCTATGCCTATTGGCCATTTGTGTATCTTCTTCTGAGAAATGTCTATTCAGACCCTTTGCCCATTTTTTAAAAATCAAATTATTTGCTCTTTGCTTTTGAGTCGAATTCTATGTATATTCCGGATATTCATCCATTGACAGGTGAATAATTTGTGAATATTTCCTTCCATTCTACACGTTGTCTCTTCACGCTACTGATTGTTTGCTTTGCTGTATTGAAGATTTTTAGTTTGATATAGTCCCACTTACCTGTCTCGTTGCCTGTATTTTTAAAGCCTTACTCATAAAAGCATTGCCTCGACGAAGGCCCTGAAGCATTTCCCCGTGTATTCTTCTAGTAGTTTTATAGTTTGAGGTCTTACATGTAAGTCTTCAATGCATTTTGAGTTGAATTTTGTATATGGTGTGAGATGGGAGTCTAGTTCTATCCCCCTGCTTGTGGATATCCAGTTTTCCCAGTACCATTTGTTGAAGAGTTTGTCCTCTCTCCAATGTGTATTCTTGTCATCTTTGTCAAAAATCAGTTGTCTGTAACATGGATTTATTTCTGGGTTCTTTATTCTGTTCCATTGGACTCATAATAAAACTTTAATGGATGAGGAGTTCTTATGGACAAGCAAAGAGGTTGCTTAAGATGGAACCCATTCCTGGTGAAGATGCTGTGAACACTGTTGACATGGCAACAAAGGATTTAGAATCTTACATAAACTTAGTTGATGATGCAGCCAAAGAGTTTAAGAGGACTGACTCCCGTTTTGCAGAAAGTTCTACTGTGGGTAAAATGCTTTCCAAAGAATACCTCATGCTACTGAGAAATCTTTTGTGACGTGGCAAATTTGTCTTAATTTAAGAAATTGCCACAGCCACTACCACCTTCAGCCACCATACCCCTGACCAGTCAGCAGGCGTCAACATCGAGGCAGGACCTCCACCAGCAAAAGGAGTATGACTTGCTGAAGCAGCGGTTCTCAACCTGTGGGTTGCGACCCCTTTGTAACCATGAAAATACATTGCGGCACTAGGAAGGTTGAGAACCACTGGGCTGAAGGCTCAGATGACTGTTAACATTAATAAGCATTGAAGCACCTTTTAATTAAGATATGTACATCTTTTAGGTATAAGGTTGCTGCACACTTACTAAACCCAGCGTAGTGTAAACACAACTTCTATATGCACTGGCTTGATTGCAATATTTGCTTTATTGCTGTGGTCTCCCAGGAAGGAGAGATGATTTTTAGATGGTGAAGAAATACGGCCTAAATAGTGTTGAGTCGCACAGGGAGATAGTTACCTTCCTTGCAACTTTATTTCAATCCTCTTGATCTCAGGCAAGAAGAAAGGCTCAGCCTGGGATGAGAATGGCTTTAACATCTCTCTAACCTGCTAATCTCCCCTCCTTTAAACAGTACAGAACAAGATCCAGGCTCAGAACCCTCAGCCGCAACAGGACTCAGATAGAATCTAATTTAACGTTGCTCTGTTGCTGCGGCATTTATCTTTGTGAGTTATCACCTGTGCGTGGCAGTTCTACTCTCTTCCACTGAAGGTACTACTATGAAGCTGCTTTTACAGTAAATATTTTAAGAATTCTTTTCCCCAGGGTTTTCTTTTTTCTTTCTTTCTTTCTTTCTTTTTTTTTATTAAATCATAGCTGTGTACATTAATGCAATCATGGGTACAATGTGCTGGTTTTATATACAATTTGAAATATTTTCATCACACTGGTTAACATAGCCTTCACGGCATTTTCTTAGTTACTGTGTTAAGACATTTATAGTCTACATTTAGTCAATTTCACATGTACCCTTGTAAGATGCACCATAGGTGTGGTCCCACCAATGACTCTCCCTCTACCCATCCTCCCTATGTTAAGAATTTTAATAAAATTTAACTAATAGAAAAATGTAAACACTATTTAAAAATAAATATTGTAAACTTTAATAGTATTTAAATCATTTTAATAATAACATCATAATAAGAATAAATCTTTGAGTAAAATGCATGAGTCTTCTACATGTAAAAATTATGACAATAGTAGAAGATGCATACTGAATTAAGCTTCGTTGCCTCCCGAGGTGTCCGTGGAAACATGGTTTTGAAGTGGGATGGAGCAAGAGCTGATGAGTTCAGGTCAGTTTCAGTTATTAGACATGCCCTGGTGCAGAGTCTATAGGAGACTGTGGTGTGGCCAGGACGCACTGGAAGGGGGCTGGGCCAAGAACCTCAGGAGGTCAGGAGAGATGTGGTCTGTGAGAGAGCTGAGCTGTGGGGCTGGAGAATAGAAAAGGAAAAAACTGGGAAAAGAGAATTGGCTGAGTGAGGGGAGTGTTCAGAGCCATTCAGGAAGGTGCCAAGAGGGTGACTGACGAAGCTCGCCTTATGCTCTGAGGCAGAGCAGGTCAACCTTTTTCAAACACAGACCCCAACTGGGAAGAAGGCTCTGTTGGGCTTGACTTTGTGTAGTCTGTGTTGAACGTAATGTTCAACTCCTTCTCAGTTCCAATGCGCAGACTCACCTCCGCCTTTGAACCTCATGAGAATGACTTCCTTAGCATCATCACCAGCGGCTCCCATCTCCTGTCCCATCGTAGAAATGTTCCAGTGGAGTATTTGTGAGTGCTTGGGGGTTCCCAACTGTTGAATTCAATTTCAGTTTTTAAAAACTAGGACTTTAAAAAGCTGTTATCCAAACCAATAAACACATGGGTGTCATCTACCAAATCGTAACACATCAGCAATCAATGTCTTCACTTGCTGAATCTGGGCATCTATTTGAATTTCTTATCGATGTGTCATTGATTAGAAAGGAAGAGTTGGTTCCCCCCCCCAAATTCAGGCTTTGCAAGTTTGCTCGCATAAAAATGAGTACCAGAGCAGCTAACATAGGCTCACCTCCATTCCCAGGCAGACAGAACTCAGGCCTGTCTGCTCGGTGCATATTCTTAGCATGGTTTTGTTGTCAGATGCACAATAACTTACATGTCGTGTCCTGATAATACTGTGTTATGGATTGTTTTGCACTTATTCAAAGCTAAGAATGCTGCTTCTATCTCTTCTATATCTATGGTAAAGAACTTAAGCCAAGGTTACATTTCAACTTGGGAATAAAATTCATGCTACTTCTGAGTCTTCAGGTCAGTTGCATGAAAGAGTATTCCGAGATCTCAAGGGGAGTTACATAAAAAACAAACCATTCTCAACCTCTTGCCTGTGTGAATCAGAATTTTTTAATTACTGTATAACCAAAAGGACAATAGAGAAATAATTTACGCATTGGACACTGAGGCTGGTTTAAGAATGAACTGTCATCTAGAATGGGGGTGGCCAAACTTTTTCTGTAAAGGACCTGATGGCAAATGTTTCTGGATTCTGGGGCATACAATTTCTGTTGTGATTATTCAACTCTGCTCTTACAGCACAAAAGCAGTTACGGACAACATGCAAAAGAATGATTATAACTTTGTTGTAATAAAGTATTATTTGTGAACCCAGAAATTTGAATTTCATGTATTTTCATGGGTCATGAAATATTATTCTCTTATTTTTTCCCCCCAACTATTTAAAAATGTAGAAACCATTGTTAATGCGTGTACTGTTTGCTGATTTTTTTTTTCTTATCTGCAATCCTGAATTTAATCCGGGGAAGGAAGAGGATGTGATTGGACAGGTGCTGAAGTAGAGGTAGAGAAAAAGGGTGTATCAATTCCTGGCTTTGTTCAATGTCTTCACCTGGGCAGTGGTTACATAGGTGTCCATTTTATAATTATTTGCTAAACTCTACATTTATGGTGTATGTTTTTTTGTATGCATAATTTTTTACAAATAAAAAGGTAATATTTTACAATAAAAATGTTTGAAAATAAATAATATATAAATTAGCATATGTACAAACATCATGGTTCTCACTGTATAACTAGCAAAGGTTATTAATTTGCTCTTCAGAAAATAAATTAATACTAATTGAAGTGGCACATTGGCTACTTTGAGGTTTCGTGTAAGATTTTATTGGAAAAAATAATTCCACTGCTGAAAGTGTTTGACAACTGCCATTTAATCAGCACCAACCAATAGAACCTTCTGCTTGGATGGAAATGGTTTGTCTGTGTCGTCCACATGTGGCTACCATATCAGATAGCATAGGTTTATGCACATTATAATTTTATTTTTATGCACCTTTGTCTGGGTTTAAATCTCCACTGCATCGTTAGGGAGAGAGCTGTGTGACCTTGGGCAACTTACTTGACCTCTCTGTGCCTTAGTGTCTTCATGTATAAAATAGAAATAACAATAGTGCCTACTTTGTAGTGGAGTTAAGAAGATTAATTAAGGAAAATTAATGTGCCTAGTACCATGCCTGGTCTATGCTAAGTACTCAATGAATTTGCTGTTATGATTATTGACAATTTCATCCTCATAGTACTCCTACGAGATTTATAGAAGAGGAAATAAAGGCTCTCAGAGCTAAGAAAGGGCAGAGCTGGACCCAAATCCAGGTCTCTCCAAGTTCTCACGGGTCAGTCTGACTCCCTGGTTGGCAATATGGCAATCAGACTGACACACGGCCATAATGGCCCTTTGAGGGCTAGAATATCATGTTCATGTAAAACAGAGGGGCTTTGAACTCTAGCAGGTGTTCTTCTGTGCTTGCATGAAAAGAAGCCCCTCCATAAACACTGTATGAGTGAATGAAATTAAAAGTAATGGTAACAGGCAATTGCCCATAGTCCCAATTCTCACAAACTTACCCCTCAGCTAAGCAGCCTCTCTATTAGCTAAAAGTTAAGTTATAAGGAAGGGGAAAACGTAGAGCTTCATTCCAGTCACAGCAAGTCTCTAAAAACTGACTTTGAAAAAAAAAACTAATAAAAAAATAAAAATAAAATAAAAATTGACTATGACAAGTTTGTTTTCCCTTGAACTTTTCTCATGGCCGGCTTTCACAGAAAGGAATGATACTTGTCCTGAAACACATCCCAGAGCTTCCAGACCACATTTGTACATTCGTAATGGGTGGGGTTGAGATCGAGGGATAAAGCTCTTGGGGTTTGAGATTGATGTTTATGACTCTGCCTGTCCTTGGTGCCTTTGATCTCCTACCCTGAATGGATGGGGCGGCAGGCATTGTTTGTGGGAGTGATTGAGTTTTTGTTTTATCAGATTCCTACACAGAATATAAGGGTGGAGAGATTACAGTGCAGGTTTGGAATTCGGATGGGTTGGGTTGCCTGTGCTGTGGGAATTTGTCAGGCTTGAGTTTTGCTCGTGGGGGCTAGATTCTGAGCTCGGGAGGGGACTGGGGGTGGTGAGGACTGTTGACTCCATTCTGTGACCTTGACTCCATCAACATGGCTGTCACGTAGCCCGGCTCGTAGCCAAGTGGTGCGCTTAGGCTGGGCATAGTTAGGCCTCTGTTGGGGGCCAGAGGGCCAGGGAAGAGATGAAAAAGGCAGACTCTTTCTCAACAAAGCATAAAATGCCCCCGCTCCCCAGCTGCTTCAACAGTGGGCTGAAGGGGTCTTGGTGGGCGGCTGTTGGCTGATCCAGCCCCAAGCTGCAAGCCTTGGCATATGGCATCGCCCCAGCCATGGTGATGACCCTCCCTGGCCTGGCCACAGTGTCTGGACCGCCTGGATCTCCACTGTGCAGGGGCCTGTCATGGCAACAGCTGGTAGGGGGAGGGGACAGGGAGACCAGCCCCAGCCCTGCCTGCCTGATGGGCTGAGATGAATGTACTGCACGCGATATGTCAGGGGACTACTCCCTGCCTCTCCCTGGGGCATGCAGAGAGGTGGGGAGCATGGCAGGGAAAAGCAAGAAGGGCCGCCTTTGCTGGAGGGGCTGAGAGCTAGGACATTGTTGGGGGAACCACCCAAAACTGTGGGTGTCCCTAGCCAGAAACTCCCCTACCCATTTCAGGCCCCCACTCCCAGAAACTGGCCATGGGATATGGAATTTTGCTGGACATGCCTGCAAGGGAGGACTCAGCATAGTGACTCATTTGGACCCCATCTGAGCCAGGACCAATATCTGAGCAGATGACCCTGACCACCCCTCCCCTGATGAAATGGAGGCGCGATTTTTTGACAGGTGGCCCATCTGTGCTCCAGCATCTGTACAGCCATCATTGGCTGGGAGGAGCTGAATAGGGGTGTTTGAATTGCAAATGTTGGGAATCTGGTAGAGTCAGAGCGGCGGGGGCAGAGGGGCACGAGTGACGGCTGGGGTATGTGTGGTATCACCCAAGTCACAGGATGGCTGTCAACACAGGGTGAGCCCGAAGCTGAGGAATCTGCCTTTTGCTATCTGTGCGGCTCCAGGCTTGACTGCCTGAGATGGTCTATGACTATCTATGTTCAGTATGGAGCAGACTGAAGATGGATTGATTTTCTTGGTCATTTACCAACATGGAGATTAACCCAGAGCCATTTTCTGTACATAAACCAGAATTTCAAAGGCTGCACAACTCAAGCAGGGGAAGGACAGTTTCATGTGGTCACTACCTAGTTCAGTCTCTAGCGAATGCCATGAGTTGATGCTTTCCCAGACTCAGATTTGGGTTTTTCAACAGATAAGTAGAGAACAAATACATAACTTGCCTTTGCTCGGCTGTGGGTCTGGGTGCAAGTCCTGGGTGCCTTCCTAGGTACCTTTCTCTTGGGATCACACTCTTTTCCATTTTTGATTTTTTTTTTTTTTTGCTCATACATATAAATAGAGTGCCAAAAAATGTACACACATTTTAAGAAAAGAAAAAAAACTGTATTAAAGTTGCAATACTCAATATATGCCAATAACAAAAGATGAATTCAGGTCACATTGGGCACATTTTGTGATTTGCAGAAGTCAATGTGACTTGAGTATTACAAATTTAATACAATCTTTTCCTTTCTTAAAAGGTGTATACGTTTTAGGGGCACCCTCTGTGTATTTAAAATCAAGGCCTGTAAAAAAATAAGCCAACTTCGGATAAACTGATCACCTCAACATTAGAATCATCTAAAAATCAGGACATCAAAACAACCTTTCAAGCAACCAAGAGAGTCACATTGGAGACGAGGTGCCAGGATTCGGCAGGAGTCTCGAGACATTGTGGGGATCTCTTTGATAGGATGCCTTAAATGGAAATTATCAAATGGCTCTTTAAAACATGCACCCTTTTGTTTGATTAGTCTACTGTAGATAACCTTTATTAAACTTGATCTGAAATTACAGCCATGCCTGGTGCTTCTTTGATGCTGTGGCTGTTTCATTTCCTGTTTATACTATGATACACGTTGCACTAGGAGATAAAGCACTTCTGAGGGATATTAAGACATAAAAGTCCCTTGGCTATTTGCTGGCACTGTTTTGATGTTTTCTTGCTCCCTAGAAATTAGCATATCCTTTTCAAAGGCTGCCTCTGATGAGAGTAATCCTTTGCCATGATGTATTTGCTAAAAGTCATCAATGATAGTATAGTGTATAAAAAAATGACACATAAAAGGCATAAGGCTAGATTATTGATAATGAGGCAACTCGTGTAACAGTTGCTTTTGGCTTTTCTAAAACATATTTTGACACCATAAATACACTGGGTTTGTATTAATGAGGATTTAATGTTCCTCAGATTTTAAAGAAACTTGCACAGGGCTACTTTTCAAAGGAGAGCATTAATAAGAGCCACCGTCTTCACAAATTTTACTAAGTTATGTTCTATCAAAATGTTTCATTGCCTTGGAAATAAGAAATGATGGTAAGCTTTTTGTTTTTTTTTGTTTTCACACTTGGAGTTAATGAATAAATACTGCATGGAACCAATTTGGGGAAGGAGTTTTGCCCACACACCTAGAATTTAAATATATATATATATATATATCTGTAAAGAGAAGGGAAAAGAGAATGGAAGAAAAAAGTAGGAAAGGAAAAAAAGGACAGAAGTAATAGAAGAAAGCAAAGAGAGAAATATAAAGGAAGGTGAGAGAGAAAAATAGAAAAGGAAAGGCAGGAAGGAGAGGAATAAAGGGAGAAAGAAAAAAAAAAGCAGAGAAGAAGAAAGGATGGAAGAGTAGGGAACAGAGGAACCAAAAAGTAGGAAGCAAAGACAGAGGAAGGAAAGACAGATGAAGAGAAGAAAGGATAAAGGGAGGAAAGATGAGAAAGACAAAAGTAAGAGGAAAAGGAAGGTGGGGAAGGAGTGGAGGAAAGAGGGAAGAGCAAAAAGAGAAAAAAAGATAGGAAGGAAGAAAAAAAGGGAAGAGAGAAAGGAAGGAAGGAGAAAGAAGAAAAAGAAGGAAAGAGACGAGAGGAAGGAAAGAGAAAGAAGGAAGTAAGGAGCAAGGAAGAGAAAGTTCTACTGGTTGCACAGTATTAAGTTATTCAGGAAAAGGGCTCCAGAAAAATCTAACTCAAGTTGACAGGCTATTTAGGAAAAGCATTTGTAATTAAGTTTATCTGAATCAATCAGTCAATCAATCAACAATAGACTTATTCTTAATTCTAAGTTAGTTATCCTGGGAGTTTAAAATTCGAAGGAAACTCAGGCAGCGCCTGTAGCTCAGTGGGTAAGGCACCGGCCCCACATACTGAGGGTGGCAGGTTCAGACCCGGCCCTGGCCAAACTGCAACAAAAAAATAGCCGGGCACTGTGGTGGGCTCCTGTAGTCTCAGTTACTCGGGAGGCTGAGGCAAGAGAAATCACCTAAGCCCAGAAGTTGGAGGTTGCTGTGAGCTGTGACACCACAGCACTCTACCAAGGGTGACAAAAGTGAGACATTTAGACCAATATGCCTCTAAAAAAAATAAATAAATAAAGTTTGAAGGAAACTAAACTACCACTTCGGGGGTCCTCCACATTTCTAGGCAGAACTGTATCCAAACTTATTCCTGTAGGATAATTCTTGAAGTTTGGTTCTTTCTCTTCTGATTCAATACAAAGAGATGCTGAATCTTTATTTTGTAATTGCTAAAAAATATGCAAGGACCAAGTAGTATGCGATGCTGTGGCTGAGAAATGTTCTTCAGACCACTCTTATCACTCTGACATGAATGTCAATTAATAGTAAGCAAAAATTTAAGATACCCACTGCAAGAATATTTTCTTCAAAATCTGCATATTTAAAAAAATGCAATGTTTCAAGTGTTTGGCTTTTCGGGGGTCTGTTTCTCCATGAACTTAACATACATTGGGTTGTCTGTTTAAGAATCAGAAATCTTTTCTTAATGACGGACACACTGTTCTTGGACTGTGGCTATTTAGGCTACTTGGGAAAATCATTTTTAATTAAGCTTAATCTGAATCTATCAATCAATAGGTTTATCCTTAATTCTATGTTATTTATCTTGGGAATTTAAAATTTGAAGGGAACTGAATTATTTAGGATATTTTTCTCCTGGGTGTTTGATTCCAACTTGGCTGGGATAGCTGGGCGCCTGTTGTTCAGTGGTTAGAGCACCACCCCTGTGCACAGGGGATGGTGGGTTTGAACCCAGCCTGGGACTGCTAAACCAGAAAAAAAAAAAAAAAAAAAAAAAAGACACCAGGATGAGAGAGGGGGATGGGCTGCTAGTGGTATGTGAAAAATGGTACTGGGGATCCTGTATCCAGCCACTGAAAGTTTCTGGAGACCCTTTTGTGGCATGTTCCTCGAATGACCACATCAACACAATGTCACCTATACAAATGTGAACCTTGGAAATTGTCGAGGAAATTCATTAATGGAGCTGGGGAACGGGAAGAACTATTCTTGCGTCCTCCAGCACTGCCACCACGTTAATATCATCCTGAAGGACATTTGGTACTTGCCCAGGTGAACAAAGCTGTTACAGGTAGGTTTTTGCTCTCCCAAACACTCCAATTCTTTCCCAAATGCCTACTTCTCAGCTGGGAAGGACATGTCCACCCAAGGTGATTCTCTTATTTGGAATTCATATCTCTATACTGAACTTGGCCCAGCAGCAAGACCCTCACCTCTCTACAGAATAAATATCTGGGACTGTTCCCGTGACTACATGGCCTGTGGCCGTACTTCTCAAACTCTCTGTGGCTACTTTTTGTTTTTATCATCTTTTTATTTTGTTTTATTTTATTTTGAGTTAATTTTCAGTTCCACCGCAGACCAATATGCCATCCTACTACCCAAGACTAGTATGCAGCAGGCACTAACATGGCTCTCCAGGAGAGCTGGACAGCTCCAGGAATTGTCTCTATGTTCATCGATGAGAAGTTTTCTGATCACATACACGTGATCATCCAAGATGTCGTGGCAAAGTCAAATCCATCAGGGACCAACATCAGTCTGTGGACCACACTTTGAGTGCCTGGGCATTCTCAATAGGTCTAGTTATTCCTTCAGGGCCATACGTTACTTTCTTAGTCACGATAAAATGGATGTTTTGGCTGGTCGCTTGTAGCTAAGTGGTTAGAGTGCTGACCTGTGCACTGTGCTTCGGGGTGGTGCATTCAAACCCAGCCCAGGCCAACTTAATAACAACAACAAAAATGGATGCTTAATCTTGTTGATGATGGAGACAGCGGTAATTGGGAAGGAACACAGGAGTTCATCATCTTGGTCTCTATCTTAATCCATGAATTGGGATGAATTTGAAGTGCCAATCCAGTCATGAACTAAAATACTGGTTGACAATTGTGGTGATTGGGATTATCATAATGCTGAGGAGCTGTGATTTTGATAGTGACAGCTATTTTCTATTTTGCTTATGAATAATTCTTTAGTAAGGAGGAAAAAAAGAAAGCATGATCAAGAATAATGCTATTTGTATTATCACATTGAAAATGAGTAAATTCTTTCTATTATCTTAAGCCATAATATCATATTTATCTGTACTCATTTTTCGATAATACACACATGCTTGCCTTACTGAAATGATCTGTGAAATAGAGATACAGGGGAGAAAAATCAATACTTACTGAAAAAAAGTTCTTTATTCTGAAAAATTATTCATTTTCACTTGTGATATGAACAATTTTGATAATCTTTAACTTGACTATTTCATTACTTATAGACTCATACCATGCCCACCTGAAAAGGCTGCCCTATTTCTATTTCTTTCCTCCAGCACTAAAAAGTTAAATTGCATACAGGGATGATGAATTTGGACATGACCTATGGCAGTATGTTGCATGCTGTAATACCCCATCATCTTCTGTAGTAGGATCTACCACTGGATTTCTTGGGGAGTCATTTTCCCAACTACCAGTAGCCATTAAAGGAGTAGAAATAGAGTGAGAGTTCTATTTCCTATTGATCTATTTCGGGCTTGCTGAAAATACCTTCCAACAGGTTGAATGGGCCATTGGAAGGGTCTTAACAGTTCTTCAAAAATGGTGCTTCCTGCCAGGCAAGTGGTTCACACTTGGAATCCTAGCCCTCTGGGAGGCAAAGGCAGGAGCATCACTGGAGGCCAGGAGTTCGAGACCAGCCTGAGCAAGAGCAAGACACTGTCTCTATTAAAAATAGAAAAATTAGGGCAGTGCCTGTGGCTCAAAGGAGTAGGGCACTGGCCCCATATGCCAGAGGTGGCAGGTTCAAGCCTAGCCCCGGCCAAAAGCTGCCAAAAAAAAAAAAAAAAGAAAGAAAAATTAGCTGGGCATGGTGATACACACCTGTAACTCCAGCTACTTGGGAAGCTGAGGCAAGAGAATCCTTGAGCCCAGGAGTTTGAGGTTGCACTGAGCTACGACGACACCACTACACTTTAGCCTGGGACAACAGAGCAAGACCCTATCTCCAAAAAGGTGGGGGCTCTTCCACAGGGTAAAACAAAGCTGGAGTCTTCCTGGGCCTCAGCAACATTTCGGGGATCTGAATGTAAGACAGTCCCTGGAGGAGACAGTTGCACTAGATTCTCACCTGAGCATAATTGGGGGTCACACTCAGAGAAGAGTTTTATGAGTAGGGAAAGAGCGTCCCAGCTGTGATGATCTGGACCACAGGCTGGGGTGGAACAATCTCATGGGCTTGTTTTAGGGATGACTCAACTCCCTCCATTCCCTTTTAACCCAAGGGAGCTGTTTCCCTCCTTCCTGTACCTACTCACCTCTCTCTTCCACAGACACGGCAAGGTTTGGGGGCTGTTGTAAGAACAGCAATGAGCCCAGGACCCCTAAAGAGTACAGGGATGTGAGGCAGCACCTGTGGCTCAAAGGAGTAGGGCGCCGGCCCCATATGCTGGAGATGGCAGGTTCAAGCTCAGCCTAGGCTAAAAAAAAAAAAAGAGTACAGGGATGCTGGGATGCAAGCACAAGTGCACTTGCCTCCCTCGTAGGCTTATTGAAAGTATGTACTAATGAATGAACAGGGATATTGTGAGAAGGGAAAGCACCAAATGGTACTAATTGGAAAGCTTCTTCACATTGAGGCTTCCTCATCCACAGAACAGAAATAACAACACTCCTCTCACTGGTGTGTTGGGATCAATGCTGACCATGTAATGCATTGCGCTGTCACATTCAGGAACAATTTTCAGGGCATAGCACACATGCTTAATCCTAAACAACAGTACTCTCTTTGAAGGTTGCAACCTGTGATTTGTGGCCCCATTTTTCTCTCCTGAGAGGCTAAAAGTAACAGTGCATTCTTATGCAATTAGAGCAACTTAAAAGAAAAAACAACAACGATTTCCAGGAAGGCATTCCTCTTCCTCTTCTGTCAGTTTTTAAGCTGTCATCTTCACCCAGCCTACGCAATGAGGGAGCCATATGTGAAAAGGACCCATCTTGATGTGCACATGTGCTACACCCTGGAAATTGTTCCTGAAAGTGATAGTGCAAGGCAGCTACACCCTGGAAATTGTTCCTGAATGTGACAGTGCAAAGCATTACATGTTCAGCATTGATCCCAACACGCCAGTGAGAGGAGTGTTATTATTTCTGTTCTGTGGATGAGGAAGCCTCAACATGAAGGAGCTTTCCAATTATTAAATTTTTAATACTGTAATATCAATAAACATAGTCTATATAAGTCAAAGCTTTTCATTGATCATTTAAAAAGTTTAAGAGGGGCAGTGCCTGTGGCTCAGTAGTAGGGCACCGGCCAGCTTCTCAGGAGGCTGAGGCAAGAGGATCACCTAAGACCAAGAGCTGGAGGTTGCTATGAGCTGTGATGCCATGGCACTCTACTGGGGGTGAAGTTTAAGAGCATAAAGAGGGTGAGCTGGACCCAGTAGCTCACGCCTATAATGCTAGCACTCTCAGAGGCTGAGGCAGGTGGATTGCTTGAGCTCAGGAGTTCAAGACCAGCCTGAGTAAGAGTGTGACCTCATCTCTACCAAAAATAGAAAAACTAGCTGGGTATCATGGCAGGCACCTGCAGTCCCAGCTACTTGGGAAGCTGAGGCAAGAGGATCACCTGAGCCCAAGAGAGTTTGAGGTTGCTGTGAGTTATGATGACATGGCACTCTTCCCAGGGCAACAGAGTAAGACTCTTTCTCAAAAAAAAAAAAAAAAGCATAAAGCATTTGGGCTGCTCTAACAAAATGTCATAAATTGGGTGGCTTATAATTGACAGAATTTATTTCTCACAGTTCTGGAGGCAGGAAGTCTCAGATCAAAGTGCTGGCAGATTCAGTATCCAGTGAGGGCCACTTTCTGGCTCACAGATGGTGCCTTTCCCCTGTGTCCTCATGTGGCAGAAGGGCTGAGCTAGCTCTCTGGAGTTTCTTTTTATAAGACTCTACCCTTATGACCTAATCACCTCCCAAAGCTGCCCACTTTCTATTACCCTGGAGGTTAGGATTTCAACATATGAAATCTGAGTTGGGGGCAGAAATATTCAAATATCACAAGAGGATCCCAAGACCAAAAAATCTGAGACTACTGACCTAGGGTATGACTGCTATCCTCATGGACTAAAGGTGTTGCTGTAGCTCCATCCATCATGTCTGCATTCCAGCCAGCAGGAAGGAGAAAAGGGAGATGATAAGAACACATCCTCCTTCCTTTGAGGATGTTCCCAGCTTTAGCCCATCCAGCTTCCTAATACCTTGTTGGCTGGTGCTTGGTCACCTGCAGGAAAGAATGGTCAATAGAGTCTTCAGGCCACATGCCCAACTTGAAAGAGGTGAGGAAGGGTCCCATTCCTGAGAAAGTAGTGTGACAGGCTATTAGCAGCCTTGCTATAGGTGAAAACTGCAAAAGCAATATTCCTGTGCGCGACAAACGGACCCACCATCTGCAGGACACAGATGCTTTTCTTCCATACCACACAGATGGCCCTGAGGACTTTCTTGTGTGTCCCCAAACCCTCATACCCACACATTTGGTTGCACATGTTCTAATTTTCATTGATCTTCAAAACCTGGTTAGACCTGTGAGGGTCTTAAAAGTTGATCCCACAGGACCTTAGTGACTTAGTACACTCTCCGAATCTCTCCAGTTCAGTAAGGGCTAAAGAAGAGTCATTTTCTAAAAAGTTATGATGGCATTTAACGAGAAAGAACTGGAAGTGAGAATTCTTTCATGTGGTAAGAAACCCGGAACAAAAAAGGCAGTGAGCTAACTAGAGCATGAACTGGTTAACAAGTGAGAACAGGGTTAATGAGGCTAAGACTGAGAGGTTGCCTTGAGCCAAATGGACCAAATAATTTTGCTCAGACTGTCTTTACCCTTGATCGTCTATCTCACAAGCATTTATATCTGCTGTTTATCACAGATTGAGTGGAGAAGCATGGATGGCTCAACTCAACTTATCCCCAACCCTATTTTGCAAAATCACCTCCTAGTTTGTGCTCTTTTGATGGTGGGTCTGAATGATCTTTATCTTGACTTTTCCAGCCTATTTCGGAGCTGGGGCTATACGGATACTTTTTATCAACCATCACAAGTTTTTATATGTAGAATTCTTTCTCCTAACTGACTCCATCCAAAACCTTTGGTCTTTTGGCCTGGGAAGAGAACCCAATTGGCCCATCTATTTTCTTTCCTTTTGCTAAGATTTTTGATTGAGGGTTTCACATAAAGTAGCTAAATGAATTTGGTTCTTTGTGTTCTTTAGCACACTTTCTGGCACATTATAGACACTCAGAAAGTACTAAGAGTATTTGAGGATGTGAATTAATGTTTCTTATTTTGCAAGCCCACCGTTTCCCTCTATTTCCTTTTTACCAAAGATGAATTGACTTTCCTAAAAGTGGAGCTGTTAACCTTTTGACTGATCTCTACTGGAAGAGGATTCTTCCAAGAATATTCCCCAGGGCCCCCGAGCAGGACATGCTTGACCATGCATCTGGGTAACACAGCTTTCATCCTACCGACCTGTCCTAGCATTGTGAGGCCCTCTCTGATGATTTTGAGGTAGTTCTTTGCAAGACTGGAGCCTTGGCATCAATGAAAAAGTTGAATGTGGGTTATGTGAGGGTTGACATCATAGAAGCAAAAACCCTAAATGCCTTTAGAAAGAGCCAAGCTCAAAGTCAGGCTTGCAGAACAGCGGGTACAGGCTGCAAGAAACAAAAAGGAAGAAAAAAGAAAGTGGTTTCCTTTGGGCTTTTGGAAGGAAGAGTAATTATGTAACCTCTCCCCCCCACCCTCTCTACCACAACTAAACAAGGCTGGGCATCTTGCTCAGACAGCAGGCATTCCTCAGTGCACACCAATCCCTACTAGAGTCTTCTAACATGTTTCAAGTTTCCTTTCAACCTGGACCATTCAATTCTCTCTTTAGTCTTTGACTTTCATCCATGTAACTATAGCGGTGCTCTCTAGAGAAGAGAAGAAAGTCAATGACTCACCTGCCTACAAGCCAGACCCGGTTAACCCAGCTTGAAAGGGAAGAGTCTATTTCTCTCAGCCTGCCCTTGGCTGTCACTAACACTTTACTTCCCTCCAAAAGAAAACACACTAGGACTTTGTAGCACGGAGGGAAAGAGCTGGGACCCATCTGATAAAAGACTATTCCCAAGGGTCTTGGATACTTCAGGAAACATGCTCTCCTATACAATGTGGAAAATGAAACCATGTCAATTTTCTGGATGGCTGAAAGCTTCCTAGCCGTGTTTTGGCATCTTGATTGGTAAACGTATCCCAGAGTTGCTGGTTGGGTCTTTTGAGCAAGGGAAGCCTCTCGGAAAGATTATGATATCACAGTTCAGGATGTGGACTCTAAATTCAGAGGGCCCAAGTTCAACTGTCAGCACTTATCATTCTCTAACCATGTGACTTTGGACAAACAATTTAACTTCGTGAAGCCTCACTTTTCTCATCCATAGAAGGGAATAACAATAGCCCCTCCTTCACACTTTTACGGTAATATGTAAAGTACTTATCACAGAACCTGGCCTGAGTGGGGCTCAATCCCCATGATCAAAACTGCAGCCAATTTAGGCAAGTTAGATTTGGTTTAGTGTATATGAACTTGGTTACCCCCCCCCACTGTGCACACACATACACACACACACACACACACCCTCCATCTTTACTAAGATGTCTGATTGGAAGGTCACAAGTCTTCCCACCACCTCATTCTTTTTCTATTGATTACTGTAAATTTTTTTTTTTTTTGAGACAGAGTCTCACTATGTCGCCCTTGGTAGACTGCCATGGCATCAGAGCTCACAGCAACCTCTAAGTCTTGGGCCCAGCAGATTCTTTTGCCTCAGCCTCCCAAGTAGCTGGGACTACAGGCCACAATGCCCAGCTATTTTTTGTTGCAGTTGTCATTGTCGTTTAGCTGGCCTCAGCTGGTTTTGAACCCATTGGCCTTGGTGTATGTGGCTGAAGCTGTAACCACCGTGCTGTGGGCGTCAAGCCATCATTATAATTTTTTAAAAAGAGGAAGTTAAACTTTCTTAAAGGAAAATCCTTCTAGCCCTGCTAATGTCTCCTTAGCCTAGCTTAAAGCTCTTGACCAACAATTGACTACATGCAGCTGACCTTGGATGGCTCATACAGCCTATCCTTCCTTTACATCCCCTCCCTCTTATCCCATGGTAATTCCCTTTCTCCCCACCGCCCCCTACTTCTATGTCCTCTGTTAAGTCACACCATTGTTCTGGTAGGACATCACTCCCTTTCATAAGGAGCTCCTGAATGCCCATTCTTCCAGGGAGCCTACCTGGATTGATTCCCGCTTTCTTATCAACAGGTGAACCTCCACTCACTGCCTGCCGGCATCACGCCATCTTGGCTCTTTGTTCTTATTTTACTCCTTAGAGTCTCTGCTTATGTTTTCATCTCAGGTAGCTAAATCCTGGAGGGCAGGGCCTTGGGTCTGTAATTTTCTAGATTAACCTTTGATGATGATGATGATGAGATGGTGTGGCCTGAAGGGATGCTTTGCTTTTGACGAGGGAAAATGAAAGGCCCCCAGAGCATGGCTCAGCAAGGGTTTCCACACTCGTCTTCACTCCAGTCTGGGTACCTCTGTCCTAAATTGCCATCACTCGCACTCTAGCTACTTCACTGTCTTGTTTCTTCCAAGTCACATGTCATGAAGCCTAGGCTTCCGGAATCCATCTGGCCTTCTCACTTGTTTACATGTACCCATTTCCTGGAGCAAACACTTGCTTCAGATCGAGTTTAATTCCCATTACTCACCAGGTTCACCGCTAGGCTGTATAAAGACCCGCTCTGGCCTTCTCCTGGGCTCTAAAGTTCATCCCTCCCTGTGATCTTCCCACTGGGGTCAAGAGGTTGACTAGCTATCTAGGGAAGGTAGGTTAAAGGAATGCCAGCCAAGTAGGGGACATCACACCAAATGTGCTTCCACACCACTCCTGGCCTTTTGCCTACAGCACAGATGGTGTGGCAGCTCCAAACCTTGCTCACCATTCTTCACCCTTGCCTTGGCCTTAGAATAGGAGGGCATACTTCTGATCCCTTGACTATGGGCTTGGGTGTATCACTTGCGTTGGCCAATGAGATGTTACTGGATGTGACATTGGCAGAGACTAAAAATGTGCTTGTGTGGCTGGGCTTGCCCTCTTGTGCCTCTTCTTTTGACATGAGAAGAATGCCCTCTGGCTGGCTCCTGACCTTTCAGCACATGCCCCAGAATGGGCACACCTGAGATCAATCCAGAGCACAAAGCCAAGCCCAGCTTGATTGCAACTTGAAAAAGAGTACTACCCTGGTCACTCTAGATCAGCCAAACCCCAGATCCCCTGAAGATGGGAGAACGAGGATAAATGACTCTTGTTTTCAGCCCCCAAGTTTCTCCCCAATGTTATGCAGCATTATTGTAGCAATAGCTAGCTGGGGCAGGTGGCAGGCAGGTTTCCTCTTGTATGCCTACTCTGTTCAGTTTGTAGGGGCAGAGCAGAGTGCTCCACCAGCGGGTGAAAGATTGTGAGACCAATTGGGCTCCATGTGAAAGAATTCCAGGATTGATTAGTCATGTCTACCATAGGAAGAGTCATAGCACAAGTGCCAGAGAGCTGCTACCCTGGCTACCCTAAAGCCTTTCCTGATTTCTTACCTTGCCCTCCCGCAAAGACAAAGCAGAGTACAGAAATGTGGCTCCCTGAATAGTATTAATATGCACAGGTAGAAGCAGATGACATATTCTCATATTTATAGCACCAGCACACAAGGCACCACTATCACACATAGCTTCTTAGAAAAATTCACTTCCCAGAGGAGTAGTCGTCCCAGGGTTGCCAATTTTATAAGCAGTTAGTCTCTTTTGGTGGGTGGGTGGGGGGGGGGGAAGTGCCTCTTCTTCAAAACAGATTTGTCTCATATTGGGATACATGGTTTGACAAGTATAGCACAGACTGGAATTCAGCCCCCAATCACTCCCTCATTGAGCACTTTTGTAGAGTGTACAAACTGTACCAGTGTATATGGCAGGCCTACCAGCACAATTTAGGATGAAAATTAAAATAGAAAAAAAAAAAAAAAAGGAGGAACCAAGATGAAAAGAGAGAAAAGTCTGCCTTTCTCCAATGTCAGCTCTGCCCAACTCCTTTGCTTTGGAGTTTCGAATGAGTCTCCTTAGCACTGTTTGACCTTGGGTTCCAGGGCCAAAGTGCATATGTATCCTGTGCAGTTGCAAGAATGGTTTCATTACAGATGGGTATGTCTACTACTGAACAGACATGCTCTATTCCAAAAGAGGAAACAGTGTGCCCCACTGAATCTCCAAGCCTGAAAATGTTGAAAAGTGTTAAGCTAAGAACAAACTCCCTAAAATCTTTCTCCCACTCCTGCCTGTCAGGTACCTTGGAAAAGCAAACACTGTAGTGCAAAAGGATCTTCTTGGGCAAGGTAACTGAGAACTTGAGTTAAGACTGACCCTGGGAATTAGATTGCTTGAGTTTGAAGAGCCCAATGAAAGGAAGTCACATCTGGTTCCATTTTTCTCGTGAAATTATCTCACACTGACCAAGTAGTTCCTTTCCTGAGTATATAAATACAGAAGACACACACATGGTTGTTATCAAACAGTATTGTGCAAAATTAAGTTGGCTACTTTATGGTGAAATGGAGAAGAATGGAAGGCATTTCAAACACATGAGTTTCTCTTCATTGGGTCTGGAAGCAATCACTCATGAAGACAGCTACTTTATCTCCTAGAGTGAGGAACCATTCAAGAAAGGGTATCATGTTGGGTTAAAACTAGCGACATGGTCAAACCTGCAGTGGACCCAAGGTGCACAGAGCCCTGCAAGTCCAATGATATGGGGGAAGGTAGTCTGTATTAATGACAGAAATCCCCTCCAAGCTGGTCTTTTTTGTTTTGTTTTGTTTTTCTTTGCAGTTTTTTGGCCGGGGCTGGGTTTGAACCCACCACCTCCGGCATATGGGGCTGGTGCCCTACTCCATTGAGCCATAGGCGCCGCCTTCCAAGCTGGTCTTTTAGACAAGGTCTCTAATGTGCTGACCATATGTGAACTTGTGGCCAAAGGGAATGGACTTACTGGGATTTTTCAATTATCTTTTTGGTCTCAGAGACTCAGTGCTACCTGGCTCCTATCCTTAGACTGTTCTGGGGGAATGCACAACAGATGAGAAGCAGAAATAAAGGAAACTCCCCCAAGCCTTAGCTGTGTGAGCCTTGAAATTGTTCCATATTGAGCCAGAAGGAAGGAATGTTGAAGGGGGCAGGGATACTTCCAACCAAGCATTTGGTTAATACTATTCTTGTCCAGAGACTGTTCCAAAGGAACATGAATCCATCTTTGGATTAAGTGTCCCATAGGACCTATGTGAGCAAAAGGATAGGGGTAGGCGGTGAAGGAAAGAGTGAAACCATGAACTGTAAAGCAATAAAAATTACGAGGCTGGAAGAGGGAGGGGGCCATGAGATCGTTTCTCCTATCACCCTGCCTTGAAATTCCCAGTACTTTCATTTTTACAGGCTGCCGCGAAAAATAAGAAGTTTGTTTGCACAAAACTGTGATCCGTGAATGGTGTGGTTAAGTGGGCCAAAAAAGGAAGAGTACTGTGAATTTACCAGAGAGAGAGGGTGGGTCCTTGTCCAGAATTCATTCTTCTCTTTAACTTTGGTGTTTCTAAACCTACTATACTGTTGAGACCTTGTTATACCCCAAACTGCCCAACCCAATTTTTCCTACACAAAAACAATTCCAGGCGCTTGCTAATTGTGTCCTGAAACACTGTTCAGTGAAGACTGCAGTTGACAATGGAGTCAACTTGGAGTTTGCAGAATCAAGGTTTGAAATCAGGTCCTGGAAAGGGATTTCTGGTCTATATATTTTCTTTGTAACATTCAAGGCAACTGTGTCTAACATGAAAAAGAATTTGAGAAGAGGGTCTTTCCTTCTGTCTCTTCCCAGAGAATTAACATGACTAATGTGGGTCCTCCCTTGAAATGGAAAGTGAAAAATAGAAATATCTTATATGAACCCTGAGGAGGTCATAATGTGACCCATGCCTTTGTGATTGGGAGGTGGGAAAGGCAGAAAGATTTGATTCATTGTAGTTTAGACTTATCTAAAAGGGTCCTGGGGGGGAAGCATTTGAAAAAAAGACCCGGTTTTATGAGGTGGAGTTTTCTATGTCCAAGGGCAAGTCATAGTTGTGGTAGTAGGAACAATAGGAAGGTTTTAAGTAAGGGGATGTGAACTTGAAATGGAATAGTGTGGCTCCCTTAGCCATCTGGCTTGGGGTGGTTTGAGAAGTCAATGGCTGAAGAACTTATAGAGGATTATGTAATCAGCTTTGGTTCCCAGAGATCCACAGATAAGCATCACCCCGTCCAGAAGTCTTAGATGTGAATGCAGCACTGGTCCTATTTGTGCATCATTAAGTACACTCATCTTCCTCATCTTCTTATTTTAGGATAGCCCTGAGATTCTTAGCATTTGCTTTTTCCCATTTGAAAAAAATGGAATGACAATACCAGCTCATGTTTTTCTTTTTCTCTGCAAACCCCCTTCTTGAAGTATCTTTGTTAAAAAGGCATGCATTTTATTTTAATAGTTTTATAAAAAGTAGGAAGAAACTCATCCCTTTGTATTCAAAATGGGGCCAACAGAGATTGCTAACTGGTCATTGTCATAGGCCCATGACTTCTGCCCTAGAGAAGGTAATAAAAGGAGGTACATTTTTTTTTTTAATTTCAGATTAATGTGAGGGTGCAAACGATTAGTTTGTGTTCGTTTGTTAGGTAACATCCCTTTTGTTGTTGTGCCCCTCGCCCAGGAGGTGTGCCATATACCTTTACATTGTGCCTGCCAGGTACACAGCTCGTGTTTTTCTGAATGTGGATTAATTAACACTTAAAATGTTGGCTAATTGTTACAACTTGGCAGCATCTTCAGCCCTGAGCTCCCTCTGCAAAGCCGCAGGCACCTTTGTATTAAATGAGAGAAAGGGAACAGGCTGAGAAAGATGGCAGGATAGAGGCAGGGTCAAACAACAGGGCCTACGCCATGGAGGTAGGCAGAGGAGAGTCTAGTAAACATGCCCAGCCAGCTCCTGACGTTGGCCAAGCCAAAGTTCCTAGCCTCAGCAGCGCCCACTATCCTTGCCCTTCCCCCACTCACACTTAATCCCAAGAAGACTGACCAATGGGTGCCTGTCACTACGTCAGCCCAAAGAAAGCAAGGAACTGTGTCTGACAGGTTTCCAAAGTGCCCCGAGAACTTGAAGCCACTCCAGGAATGAGAGGAAATAAAGTCTGGAAAACCTCTACAAGAAAATAGCCAGGTTATTCCACCTCATTTCTTTAGGGTTTTTTTTTTTTTTGGCATGAATTAGAGAATACTAACTGGGTAGAACTGCAGGTGTCTAAGAAGAACTTTGATTTTTCTAAACATTTACAATTCTCTTTTATGTATAGACTCAAAAATGGGCAAGAAAATCGAAAATGTAAATCTTTCAGCAAACATGTGTGTCAGGCAAATGCCAGACTCTCTTCAGAGGCGTAAATTACCTTCCAAGTCTCTGGGAGAAAAAAAATCGGAAGAGAGAATTTCCAGAGAGCACCCAACCCCCCTCAGAATGGGAAGTGCAGCCTCAGCAGAAAGAGGTGGGACTTTAGCTGAGAGCCAGTATGATGCCTGGTGCTGCCAGGGCAAAGATGGTGGGAACCCAGGGCAGGGTCCTGTTGCTCCAGGCCTCACATAACCCAAGAAACAGTCAATTAGGATGGAGCTGGAGAATTGTATCTTGTTTTTCTGTCTCTTCAGTCTTGAAAATGATGTCCCTGAACATACAGTCTTTCCATTAGGATGTCACCGTAATGAACTGAACCTTCCCCAAACCCTCCCTAGAAAGACAAAGGGAAAACTATGATTTTGATCCAGTTTGTTTTAACCTTTCTCTCTCTGCTAATCCTGTATTTTTCCTTTTTTAATGAACACTTCATACTGTGCAAACAATAATCAAATAGAAAATGTCGGTAGAAAGGCCGGGAGTGGTAGCTCATGCCTATAATCCCAGCACTCTGGGAGGCCAAGGTGGGAGGATTGCCTGAGCTCACAGGTTCGAGACCAGCCTGAGCAAGAGTGAGACTTTGCCTCTAAAAATAGCCAGGCATTGTGACTTTGTGGTGGGTGCCTATAGTCCCAGCTACTCTGGAGGCTGAGGCAAGAGAATCGCTTAAGCCCAAGAGTTTGAGTTTGCTGCGAGCTATGATATTACAGCACTCTACTGAGGGCAATAAAGTGAGACTGTCTCAAAAAAAAAAAAAAAAAAAGTTGGCTCAGCACCTGTGGCTCAAGCAGCTAAGGCGCCAGCCACATACACTTGAGCTGATGGGTTCAAATCCAGCCCAGGCCCACCAAACAACAATGATGGCTGTAACCAAAAAATAGCAGGGCGTTGGGGCAGGTGCCTGTAGTCCCAGCTATTTGGGAAGCAGAGGCAGAGCCCAGGAGTTGGAAGTGGCTATGAGCCGTGATGCCACAGCATTCTACCCAGGGCAACAGCTTGAGGCTCTATCTCAGAAAAGAAAAAAAAAAAAGTCAATAGAATATAAAATGCTAAGAAAAAATTTAATAAGATTTGTGCAGAACTTAAATGAAGAGAATGATTCTACTGAATAATGTAAATAGGATTGTTGAGTAGAGAGATTATTTCCTTTGTTTTTGGATGGGTGCATACAATATCCTTAAACTATTCTGAAACTTCAACCCAACACTTATCAAAATTTCAACAAAGGTTTTGAGTCCTTGATAAAAATAATTCTAAAATTCATCCAGAATAATATAAAGTGAAAATAACTAAGAAATCCCTTAAATGAAGGAAAACAATGGAGAAGTAGCCTTCCCAGATAATCAAGCATAACATAAAATTGAAATGATTTTAAAGTATTATAACTGGAACATATTCTTCTTAGCAAAGTATCTCAAGAATGGAAGAAAAAGTATCCAATGTACTCAGCCCTACTATGAAGCTAATTTATAGCTTTCATATGAAGGCTATAACCCAACTATAGTACAAGAATATGGGGAAAGGGCCAAGGGAGGGAGGGTAATGAGTGGGGTCATGCCTATAGTGCATCTTTGAATGGGTACAGGTGAAACCTACTAAATGCAGAATACAAATGTCTACAGCGTATAACTAAGAAAATGCCATGAAGGCTATGTTGAACAGTTTGATGAGAATATTTCAGATTGTATATGAAACCAGCACATTTTACCCCTTGATTGCACTAATGTACACAGCTATGATCTAACAATAAAAAAATAAAATAAAAAGTATTATACTAGGAAAAGAGAAGCCAGATTAGTGGAACAGATTAGAATTTCCAGGAATATATCCATGTAAATATCAGAATTCAGTATGTGACAAAGTTGGGGAAAAGATAATTTATTGAATACTATTGAGACAAGTGTCTAGCCATTTGTGGGACAGGGAAATGCCATCATCCCAAATAAATTCCAGATGTTGTAAACATAAAAAATAAAGGCAGAAAAATACTAGAAGAAAGCATGAATAAATACTTTTTAAATCTTTGGGTGGAAGCTTCTAGGCATGGCACAAATGCCATAAATCATAAAGGAAAAGATTGGAACATATGGCAGCATAAAAATTAAAAACTTCTGTACAATAAGCAGGATTTAAAAAGTGAAAAATAAAACACAAATAGGAAAAATGTTTAGGACCCATATCAAAAGGTTAATATCCTTAATATAGAAAAACTAATGAGGCAAACAACAGGGAGGTAGAGCAATATGGCAGATCAGAAGGATCATTCAGCTGAGCTCTCCTACTATGACTGGGGGAAAAGAGAGAACACAGCCATACCTGGTGTGAGACCTTGCCCACAGTTGTAGCTCATGGAGCACAGAAAGGAGGTAGTGAGCTGGATACAGCATGTGATCTGGAGCTGTGGAAATCTGACACATCAGAGCAAGGATTCCTGTAGTTTCGCTCATGAGGAAGAGTTTGGCTATGCTCAGGCTGCTCTGAGACAAGGTAATTTGAAGCAAAGGAGGAAGTGAGAAGGAAAAAGGAGGACAAGGAGGTGAATACGTAATAAGAACAGATAAGGAAGAACCAACAGAAAAATTCCAGCAACATGAAAAACCAAAACAGAGCAATTCCCTCCAAAGGACCATGAGGCAGTTACTGCAGAAGACTCCACCTGTAAAGAATTAATGGATTTGACAGAAAGGGAATTTAAAATATGGATGGTAAAGACAATAAAAGGAATGACTGAGAAAATGGAAAGACAGAACCAGAATTCAGATAAGAGATATGTAGATTATAGAAAGGATATGGCAGAGCTTAAGGAAATGTACAAGACAATCAAAAAATGTAAAGATGCAGTGAAAAGTATCAAAAATAGGTTAGACCATTGGAGCAGAAAGAACTTCAGAGCTAAAGGATAAAGCATTCAAGTTAACCTAGGTAGTCAAAGAGGCAGAAAAGAAGAGAGAGAAAAGCAGAGCAGTCACTTAGAGAACTACGAGACTCCATGAAGCATTCAAACATACGAAAAATAGGGATTCCCTGAAGGGGAAGAAGATTGTCTCAAAAGAATGGAAGCCCTACTGGAGACTATCATAAATAAAAACTTCCCAAGTTTTACTAAAAATCCAAACACATTCTTTTCAGACAGATATCAGGTCATCTTAACTTAAACAGAGCTCTGCAAAACACATTACAATGAACCTGTCCAAGGTCAAGATGAAAGAAAGAAAATTCTGCAAGCAGGCAGGAATAAGCACCAACTGACCTAAAGAGGTAGAACCATTAGGATGACAGTAGACTTTTCAACTGAAACTTTCCAAGCCAGAAGAGCATGGTCATCCACCTTCAACATTCCTTTTTTTTTTGAGACAGAGTCTCACTATGTCACCCTTGACAGAGTGTTGTGACGTCACAGCTCACAGCAACCTCAAACTCTTGGGCTTAAACAATTCCCTTGCCTCAGCCTCCCAAGAAGCTGGGACTACAAGTGCCTGCCCCAACACCTGGCTATTTTTTGGTTACAGTTGTCATTGTTGTTTAGCAAACCCGGGCTGGGCTTAAACTGCGAACTTCAATGTATATGGCTGGCACCATATTCACTGAGCTACAGGTGCTGAGTCCACCTTCAACGTTCTTAAACAAAACAATTTCAGCCCAGAATTCTGTATCCTGCTAAACTAAGCTTCAAAATTGATGGAGAAATCAAATCTTTTGCGAATATACAAACAGTGAGGAAAGTCACCACAACAAGACCAGTTCTACAGGAAATACTTAGACCTGTTCTCCACACTGACCATTATAATTGACTAGCAAAACAATCGCCCAGAAGCTCAAGGTCAAAACTTAGCTTCCACAATGATGCAAATGATAAAACTATACAATGGACTTTTACAAAATAAGATGAATAGAACTCCACCATACTTATCAATTCTCTCAATTAATGTCAATGGATTGAATTCATCACTGAAGAGGCACAGGCTGGCTGATTGGATAAAAAAAACATAAGCCATCTATATGCTGTCTTCAGGAAACACACCTAGCCTTAAAGAATAAATCAAGATTCAGGGTTAAGGAATGGAAAACAGTATTTCAAGCAAATGGAAATCAGAACAAAGGAGGGGTTGCAATCTTATTTTCAGATACAAGCAGATTTAAAGCAACTAAAGTTAAGAAAGACAAAGATGGACACTTTATACTGGTCAAAGGACCAATGCAACAAGAAGAAATTTCAATTTTAAACATTTATGTATCCAACTTCAATGCTCCCAGATTTATGAAACAGACCTTAATGGGTCTGAGCAGTATGATATCCAATAACACCATCATATCTGAGGACACCTCTCTGACAGAACTGGACATATCCTCTAAACAGAAACTAAACAAAGATAGAAAGAACTTAAATGTGACCCTAGAACAAACGGGATTAATAGACATATACAGAACACACCATTGCAAAGCTGAAGAATATACATTTTTCTCATCAGCCCATGGTACTTACTCTAAAAAAGACCACATCCCAGGATATAAATCAAACCTCATCAAAATTAAAAGAATAGAAATTATATCTTGTATCTTCTAAGTCAACTCCAACAAAAATGTTCATCCCCACTAATGAGCCAAACAACCCAATTAATAAAATTGTACATGAGACTTTATGGTTGATAAAATGGTTTCAAACTTGGGTTATCAGATAAAACAATATTTGAGACACACTAATACTAAAAGATTATTCATTGTTTATCTAAAACTCCAAGTTAACTGGGCATGCTGAATTTTTGCTGAAACTGGCAACCTTGTTTCAGACACAGCATCTTATTTTGTCCTTTCAGTAACTTAGAGAGGTAGAAAATGAGGTTAATTAATCTCTCCAATAGCAGTTTCCTCATCTGTCGAGTGTAGTGTGAGGATTAAGTTGGATAACTTATGTGCTGCACCTGGGGCAATGCCTGCCAAATAGGTACTGTCAATATATGCTAGTTTCCCTTTCCCCTACAAAGGGTTCATTTTACAGAGGAGAAACTGGAGGCTTAGAAAGAGGACGTTACTGGCCCAAGGTCATCCAGATAGTAAGCTCTGGTGGTGGTTCCAATGTGTTACTGTTTTTGAAGATAGCCCTGCGGGTGACAACTATTCCACCCCAATGGACCCATGGTCACGTTTTCTGATTCAGTATCCTCTAAGACTTCAAATTCTTTAACAGAACTCTTCTGTTTATGCTCAGGTCTCCCTGAGGTGACAAGAACAAAGCTGATAAACAAATATTGCCTTAGGGATTAGCCATTGTTCATTGGTTAGCCTTTAGAATAATGAACTATTTCTGCTCCCTCTCCACCAGTTGTTTTCCTGCTCAGAAAATTTATGTGGTTTCTGTCTGGGTCTTTGTGGCCAGAGAGTCTTAATACGTGGACTACCAAGAGGTCACAGAATCCAAGGGGGTTCCTAAACATGGCCAGGAAAAATACATTTTTAGTGAATTAACAATAAAATATTTACCTATTTTTCTTAAACAATAAAACACATATTTCTTTTCACGAACCTCTACTGGAAGTTTGGCACATCTTTCGGTTACAAATGCAGGCAAAACAAACCATGGTAGTGTTAACAGAGTCTGTGATTTTGTTGACTTTGTTACCAAGAAAACAAATATTTTCCTATTATGTAATAGTCATTGCAAATACCTTGCAGTGTTATTTATGCTCAGCACTACTACTCTGAAATTATGGTCAGTATTAAACTTGTCACTAGGATTCCTTAATGCACTCGTAACAAGTGTGCATAGTACTATGTCTCAATTTAAAAATATTTTAAACATTTTTCAGTATAATTGGTCTCATTTGCAATCCTGTGTGTTTTATTTTCTGCATTTAAAAAATATTTAAATCACTCAGAAGCATTGTTCTGAGAAGGGCTCCATGGCACAAAAGCAGTCAACCCCTGCATCAGCATCACTAGGATGCAGCCATGGTCTTCGGGGCCTCTTGGGTTGCCTCAATGGCCACCATTTTCTTGCAGCCAGTTGCCTGTGTTAGGTCAGGGATGTTGGAAAGTTGGGCTCTTCTGGAAAGCTCTCCCTAGGAACTTTGTCATCTTTGGGTAGACCCATTAGTTTGAGAGTCCAGTTTTCTTCCACAACCTGACAGACATAACAGGGAATTACATGTTAAAAAAGTACAAGTGGCAAGCATGGGTCAAAGGTCAAAGCTCTCTTGGTATCAAGGAACAGAAATATACTCACACCAGCTCAGAGCAAGATTTTGGTGGACTGACCTAGAGTTCTCATGAGAACAGCACAGTAGGCCACTTAGAGAGTAGGAAGCTGCCCAAGACTGAAGCATCTGCTTTCCACATCCCTCAGGAGCCTCATTTCTACACATCTGCCTCATTTTCTCTTTTCTGACCAGCCTCTCTGTTTTCTCCCATGGTCTGTTCTCCTATAACTTCAATTTTGACTCATTCTAGTGTCCATTTGAATCCTGATATTGCATGACCTTGTAGCACACCTCTCATGGATGGTTCTTCTTTTTTTTCTGGGCTCTTGGGAAGACTGCACATCCCTAAGCCATTAGGGTCATGTGACTAGCTCCAGCCAATAGGTGATGAGAGAAAGGGGGAATGTATTGTGTGTTTATGATTTAATACAAAATAAAAAAATAAAAAAGGCCAGTGTGAGCCCTGTCAGTGGTTTCTTCCTCTACTGAGGTAAACCCTAAAGCCACATGTAGAGATGACAGGTACGTAAAATGGGTAAATCTCTGTCAACCTGTGGCCTGAGTGATTATGTGGAACAGAGAAACTCTCCTGCCCCTTCCCCAACCCTGACAACCTGCATTGGCATATAGAGGCAGGAAAGAACAAGTGAGCAAGGAATAAACTTTTTCTAATTCACTAAGATTTGAGGGTTGTTTATTGCTGCAGCATATCTTAACCTTTCCTGACTAATAGACTGTCTCCTGTGTGAATATAAATCATTAGGAAAAGAATCAGAATTCCCAGTGGAGTTGTATGAAATATAGATCCTACTCACTGCTGTCACTTTGCTAGGAAAATAGAAAAGTGTCATGGTCATTCATTTTCCTAAATCAGGCATGTAAAAAACAAGTAATATGGGGAAAGGGGGGGAAGTAGTGGAGACCAAAAAGTTGATGGTACTTGTTCTCAGGCTGTTAACAAATTCATTATATATATGACCTTAATTTCTGAACTGAAAATGGAAACAAATGGTCTTACAATTAAGAGTACACGTGGAAGCTACAGGATGGAATGTTTTAAATTTGACCACTCCCAGACCTTATAGAGTAGTTTCTTCTTATTTAGGGTCAATATTGACAATGGTGCAAGACAATTTCGATAGTTGTGACTGGGAGGGTAGGGGGTATGTGTGTGTAGTACCAGCATCTCTTGCACAGAGGCCAGGGATCCTTTAATGCAGGGGTCCTCAAACTTTTTAAACAGGGGGTCAGTTCACTGTCCCTCAGACCGTTGGAGGGCCGGAGTATAGTTAAAACAGAACAACTATGAACAAAATCCAATCACACTGCCGCATGTGGCCCGCGGGCCGTAGTTTGAGGACTCCTGCTAAATAGGCTCCAATGACAAAGCATCAATGATGCCACTGTTGAAAAATCCTGAGTGTAGGTTACGTAATTGGCAAAGCCATTGTAGCCATCCCAGATTATTTTATTCCCAGGCAGGTTCCCTTCTCCGAATTATGGCTGAATTTGTTAGTAAAGATCTTGGATGCCTACTCTTTGAAAAGAAAGTTTTTTTTCTTACAAACTCTCCTTTCGGAAATGATGGAGACAGGACATTTCAATCATGATTCATCTCAGTTCTAGCTACATCTCATTGAGTCAAAAGTGGACAACTGAGCCCTGACACCTTTCTGTTTTCCTAGCACCCTCTCTAAGCTACTGCAGGTGGGTTTCCAAGCCTACACACAACTCCACTGGGAACTGTGCAGGTGAGTGCAACAGGTTATTTATGCCTTGAGGAAAGCATTAACTCTTCCTCATTCTACCCACTTCCTCTTTCTCTCATTTAGTTTTTCCTTTAGATGAATCATAGCAACAAAATCCAAGTTTCTCCATGGGCCCTTTTGCTGTTGCACCTCATCAAAAGGTGTGCTGGCATTCCTCCATTTCTTTGTCACTGCTTCAGTTGGAGGGGTCTCCTCTCTACTCTGCCTCAATTGAGAAAGAAGGCACCATTTGCCATGGGAAAACATAATAGACACCACATGAAAACAGTCACATATAAAACAAGACCCTTGGAGGGCCTCTGATGTGGGACCAGTTCAAAGGATGGTTGAAGTCTGCTCAGCAGAGCTGGTGAACTACAAAAGGCAAATTTGGGGAAGACACTTCTTAGGGAGATGTGAGAAACTTTTCTAAGAGGCACTACTCAAATCTCTCCTGTGATCTCACACCATGAAGCTGAAAAGTGGATTAAGGCAGGAACTAATAAACTACGTGTACCCTCACATGCACACACATGTTCACATGTAGCTTTGCTTACTTACATTAAAGGGCCTGCTGACCTCTGTGATCCCCACCCTGAAACTCAGAAGCAATGGACAGGATGCATTCTGACTTTAAATGCAGTGGAGAGCTTTGAAAAGATGGAAAATTAGGGGCGGTGCCTGTGGCTCAAGGAATAGGGCGCCAGCCTCATGTACCAGGGGTGGCGGGTTGGAGCCTGCCCTGGCCAAAACTGCAAAAAAAAAAAAAAAAACAAGATGGAAAATTAGCAACATATGGGCTGAAGAAGCTAAAGACACCTGAAAAGGGAAAGAAATGGCTGAAAGAAGTTTCAAATGTCACAATTCTGGGGCTGATCTTTGGATGTCTAGGTGGCTTTGTGTGGTTTGAAAGGGGGTCCGGACCTCTCTGACCACCCCTGACAGAATCCTTTATTTTTCTTCTTCTCTTCTCCATGCTCTCCCAAGAGGGAAATGAACCTTCTGCTTGGAAGTGGTCCCCACTGAGTCTCTTAGACATTCTGCCTGATGTTGTCAAGATAAAGCAGACCGATTTTCTCATGCATGTTTTTCCCCTTTTTTTTCCTTAGCACATGGTGCCACGAGCCCTTGATCTTGTTTGTTTGTTTGTTTTTTATGAGACAGAGTCTCACTGTGTCACCCTTGGTAGAGTACTGTGGCATCGCAGCTCACAGCAACCTCAAACTCTTGGGCTTAAGCGATTCTCTTGACTCAGCCTCCCAAGTAGCTGGGACTACAGGTGCCTGCCACAATGTCAGGCTAGAGCCCTTGATCTTATCCCCAAATCTTCTCTGAAGCCGAAAAGATGCAAAAACAGTCAAGTACAATTTATTTCCTGATGCCCCTCCTCTGCCTGAGAGAAATCACATTTGCTCTGAAGTCTCTTGTGTTACCACGGGCTCTATTGGTTGCAATGGGCAGAACACAACTTAAGCTGGCCTGGATGGAAACAAGAAGTTTCACATAACAAACTCTAGGAATGGTGAAGTTTACCTCAGGGTCAACTAGCTCCAAAAATTTAAACACTATCAGAATTCCCTCCGTCTCTGACTTGCCTCTCACTTCTGTCTCCCTTTTGATATTGGCCATAACCCTAGCTCAAACCCTAACCCTGTCGGTCTGCCTACTCCACACAGCGCACAGCAGGAACATGCCCCTCAGTAGTCCCCAGGAAAGAAAGAAACATTATGCTTGCCATCTCAGTTACGTGAAGTCTAGGGAAAGACTGTGACTGGACCAGATTGAGTCATGAGTCACTCCTGGACCCAGTAGTCACCAGCTATAGGGGCCAATGTAGCCGAGGAAATGGGGTTCTCCAACTGGCTAGTTCTGGGTGGCAGGCTCTTTTTTGAGTCCAGAATCAGCTGTCAGAATCCCATGCACAAAGTTTGAGGGGAGCACATCTCGTTAAAATGGAGGAGTTGTAATCCAAGGTATACTGACACTACTCTCCAAGGCACTTTTTCTAGAAAAAGTTTGGTGAACTTAATTGTCAGACCTTGACAGCTCTGATAGCCGTTCCAGAAAAAGAGTTCTAAAATTGCTTGGAGGATGGACTAGGTGCTGGGGTCAGTGCACACCTTCCCAAGGGGAGTATTTTGAAGGTGACAGTAGTAATATTCCCCAATGAGGTATGTAGCACTTTTTCTAGGACAAGTTTGCAAACTTGATTGTCAGACCTCATATTATTTCACTTTTCAAAACTTGCAAGGTTGATGTCTGATTTCCACCATACAGAGGAGGAAACTGTAGCTCATAGGATGATTAAGAGGTTCAAATGAATTCGCGACAGTAAAGCACAGTGCCTGGCACCTAGTAAGTGATTTTCCCTTCTATTCTAACCTTGGCCTTTTCTGCCCCTTTGTGAAAAGGTTATTTTGTGGATGGGTGGGGAGAATTGACCCAGTCTTCTGTTCTTCCTTTTCTCTAATGGAAAATAGAGGATCTCAAGATCAGCTTCTTGCCTGATACAAAGAAACTTCTGGTCCCTGGTTTGCAATTTAGTTCAAGAACTAAAATGTCCCAAAGTATAGAGATCAAAACTTATAAAGCAAACTCGTGTTCACACAACTATCCAGGTGATCTGAGGTTTCACTTTCCCCTTCCTGTGTTGGCAATCTAGGGTGAAGGGAACACAACCAGGCTGCCAAAAAACTGGGGCAAAGTGTGTGACCCCAGAGCAAGGCAGCCCTTGGACGCAGCAAGTCCAGGTGAGAAATAAGGGCCGGCCCAGGTCAACGGAGTTGAACCACTTGCGTGAGAGAAATGAATTCAGCCCCTCTCGCAGATTCTGGTTTCTTCTGAGTACTTGTTCCTCCCATACTCCCTCACCCCTGAACCTGACTTAGGGGTTTACAGGCGGTCAGCAGAGCCTTCCGGTGCCTGCTCTGACTTCTTGGCACACCTTTCTGGATTCTGGGATCCTGAGCAGGATGTTTGCTCTCTACATGAATTGTTGGTTTGCCTGCCTGGACTCAGCCCTGGCTCCTTCCCTTGACCTGCCTGAGAGCTGCTGCACAACGTGTGTGTGTGTGTGTGTGTGTGTGTGTGTGTGTGTGTGTGTGTGTGTGATTTATTGATTTACTTGTGAATAAACTAGCTAAAACTTTTCAAAAAATAACTGTATGGAGTTATAATTCACACACTTTACCATGGACACATTGAAGGTATGATTCCACGGTTTAAAATCCATCCACGGAGCTGTGCAACCAACACCACATGTTCATCAGTGATGAAAAAGTAACCCCACAATACTTGAGTTATCACCCTCTTACTCCTTGCAACCCTCTAATCCTGGCAAACACTAATGGACTTTCTGTCTCTACACGTTTCTATTTTGGAAACTTCCTATGAGTGAAATTGCCTACCACGTGGCCTTTTGTGATGGGCTTCATTCACGTCCACACTGTTTCATCCATATCACAGCAGGTGTCAGTACAATTGTCTGTCAGTGTCTGTGGCAATTAGTTCCATGACCCCCCGCAGATACCAAAATATGGGGATGCTCAAGTCCCTTGTAAATGGGGCAATATTTACATGTAACCTACACATCTCAACACACATACATCTCTGGATTACTTATAGCACCTAATACAAGGCTATCCACAATGTCATTGGCTTGAATTCAGCATAGTATTTGATGCATAGCAAATTCAAATTTTGCATTTTAGAACTTTGCATAATTTTTTCCTTTGTATTGAATATTTTTGATCTATGGTTGGTTGAACCCACAGATGCGGAACTCATGGAAACAGAGGGCCAATTTACTACATCCTTTTTGGTGGCTGGATAATATTCCATGGTATGACTATTCCACATTTTGTTTAGCCATTTGTTGTTTCCATCTTTTGGCTCTTGTAAATGATAGTGTTTTAAATATACATGGGCAAGATTTTATGTGGACCCATGTTTTCAACTTTCTTGGGTACATACCTAGCAGTAGAATTGCTCCTAAGGATCACATGATAACTCTACATTTCAAGTAGCTAACGCTTTTTAATGTGTTGAAGACATGGAGAAAGATCAGAACTTGTACAGGATGTGAAAGGTTAAGAACTTCTATTCCACTGGAGCTACCTCAGGGGATATTTATTTCTAATCTGAAGATAGTTTATACCTGGTCAGAGAGAGGAGAGAGAAGCAAGCCAGAGCAAGGACTCATTGCAGCTGTTTAAATTTCATAATAAAACATGGGAGAGAGGGTAAATGGCGGGACTATACCTATGGTGCGTATTGCAAGGGTACATATCTAATCTATTAAGTATAGAGTATAAATGTCTTAACACAATAATTAAGTAAATAAGGTGAAGGATATATTAACTAGTTCGATATAAGTATTCCAAATTGTGTGTAAAATCAGCACATTGTACTCCATAAATGCATTCATGTATACATTATCTATGTGTTTATGACTTAATTTGAAAAAAGAAAAAAGAAAAACAAACAAACAAACAAAAATGGGGTATCTGGGCCAGTCTCTATTTTCTCACCATTTAGCTGGCTTGGAGAGTAATGGGATTTGTCTTTCCTCTATGATCCCAGTCCTTTGGGGTCAGGAGGAAATGAGAAGCTCTTGGAGGAAGGGAGCTTTTTTAAGGACCCCTCCCCCAAACTGGGCTTCCCACAGAAGGCACGGGGGGTAGCTCAGGACCTGCCTTCCTTGGGAGAAAAACTCTTTCTCTGGGACCCTTTCTGCATGGAGACAGCCCAGGCTCCTCCTGGTGCATGGGGGGTGGTGCTAACCAGTTGGCTTTTAAGGGCTATAGTATTGCTAAAAAATTTAGTTCATATTTTACAGCGTAGACTTACTATAGCATTATAGTATGTTTGGAAGTTGACAAAAACAGTCAATGGGTAAAATAATTCTCTTTGTCCCACCAACCAAAGACGACAACTATTAATGTTTAGGGGGTTTCCATCCAGGATTTTTGGTTTTGTTTTCTTAATGCATAGGATTTTTTTTCTCTCTCTTTCTCTAGGGAAATAGATTTCTGAGCCTATGTGGCAGCATCCAAGTTTCTGAGTTTAGGGGTATCTTTCTGAGAAGAGGGGAGGCTAGGGGAGAGGTCTGCAAGCTGTGTCTGCAAAACAAGGTGGCGTAACAGCATGGGTAGATTTGGGGAAGAGCTACTGGAAATTGGGGGTGGGTGGGTGACTTTTGCGTCTACCATTAAAAGGAAGTGGGAAAACCCACAAAACCTGCAAGCCCAAGGCCAAAAGCTGGGAACCATCCTTTGCTCTCTGTGCTCCCAACTCAGAATCCCTGCGGTCCTGGCCGCACAGCACTCCTGTCCCTAGGGTCTCAGATCCTTGCTCAGGAACTATTGAGGTCAGCAAGCAGCTTGTTCCCTGACTCAGACTTCTCTAAACTTATTCATCCAGGGCTAATCAACTACCTGAGCAACCCCACGGGCTACTTGGTGTGACCTACTATTAGAAACCAGAAAGGGAAGAAGCCACAGGCAAAACTCAAGGACACAATTTTTGGTCTTTTTTGTTTTAAGTAAGATCCTTTCAAGTCCCTTCTAACTCCGAAGCTCTGGCCATGTCACGGAGACAGCTCTCTTAGAAGATGGAGCAGGCAGCTTATAGATCACTGTTCTAATAAAGTATAAAGTGCAGTAGGGTCCATGTGATCTGCTGGGCAATGTGCATAGTTACGGAGCCCCTTGGTAATCAGATCCAGGTGACAGCACTCTGCTTTATCATGTCTCATTAGTGTTATGGAACAAACACCTTTGTTCTTCTTTTCTTGTTTCATTAGTTCTCCTAGACTGGACCAATCATTAGCATAAATGCTGAGGGGAGTTCCCGAGGTCTTGTGTCCCTGGTGACTGCAATTCTTGCTTTTTTTCTTATCTCTCTCATCTCATACTTTCTTTCCCACATCTGTCCTTTCTCTCCCCTGGATCAGAAGGGTCCTCTGGGCCTCTCCCTGCTTCCTGCCCTCCTTAAAGAACGCTGGTGGTAAGAAGGGCGGTGTAGAAGGACTTAGGGCTAGGAGACCAAAGGCTGCCTGGCCAGCCTGACAACCCTGGCAAGGTGGAAGAGGACCAGAGGACTCGGGGAAAACAGGCTTTGGGTCTCCAGCATGAGGGAGCCTAGGGACAGAGGGAAGGTCTGGAAGGAGTCTGAGTTGGGGGGTGGCCCAGCAGCCTCATCCAAACTTGGCCACTAACCTATTACATAACCTTGAGAAGCCACGTCCTTTTCTGGGCCTCCGTTCCTGATAGGGGCTGGGGGAGAGGGACATAGACACCTCCTAAGGCCCTTTTTAGCTCTCATAGCCTGCCATGTGTACAGTGAAACGGAATAGGACCAAAGTCTGATGCAGTGCATCTGAGATGGTCAGAGAATATTAACAGAAAAAGCCTCAGCTTGGGAATCAAGAGTTGGAGTCCTCTCTCAGTCAGTCACTAATAATGACCTTAGACAAATCTGCACCTTAATTTCCTTGTTCATAAAGTAAAAATAAAAATACATTTTACCTGTATAATTTCAGGTGGGTGGTAAAATACCAATAAAATGGCTGGTGGGGATTGTAAAGACAGCACAGTCAAGTTCTTCAGCAGTGGTGAGGGCCCTGGTGGAGGAGGTGGGGGCTGCCTCAGGCCCTGCCGGGGCATGTGTCTGCCTGAAGGGCCACGGGGGACCCCCACAAGGGAGAGATGACTGAGTGTCTTGGCATTTACAGGCAACTGTAAGGCTCAGGCAAGGCAGAGGGGATGGAGCCACCTCCTAAATCCCAGGGCAGGTGGACAAAGGATTCAGCGCTGGCAAGGGCTCTGGGAAGAAATGACTACAGTGAAGGACAGGATGTGACATGTTATACTGAGCATTAGCCCTGTCCAGGGAGAGGGTGGTAAGAAACGAAAGGGCACAGTACTTCTAGAGTTGTGACACTGGAAAGTATACTAAGAAAGAAAAGGTGAAAACTAGGCCACCCAGCAGGCTATTTTAGAAGAGTTGTACCTTTAAGAAAGGATGTGGGTAAGGCCACAAGCTGAGGACACACATGGCCACCAGGGCCGTCTGGTCTACCAAGACGGACACCTGACTCCCCGGGCGCCTGGCCAGGGAAAGGGAGGGTTGAGATCCTGGGGCTCCCGTGATTCCGACTCGGCTGGTGCAGGCTCGACTTCACAGACGGCCATTGTTCTCCACACCCCTTTGTTGTCTTTTCCCAGGCGCCAGGCGGGTGGAAACTGGGGAGGCATGGGCTACCCAGAGATAAGGTCTTTTTATGAGCTTCCTGATTTAGTTGCTAGAGGAACTTGGCCAACTGGCACGGAGGATGGACAGCCCCCTCTACCTGGCTCCTCTGGGAGAGAAGCTCTTCCCAGTCTAGACAGGAGGGCACTGAAGCCCTCTGAGGAGACTTGTGCTGCAGTGCTTGGGGACACAACCAGTCCAGCAGGACACCAGCAAGAGAGAGAAGACGGTCTTGTTCACCCTTCTGCAGCCTACCCTGACATTTCAGCAAAAAGCACTCGGAAGAATGAACTGGGTCATCGTCTTGGGTGGTGTGCAGACTGGAATCATGTCCCAAGATTCTTCTGGACATTTCTTCTTACTCCTCCAGGGAAAAGGAAAGGGGTTAAAACAAAATCCAAGAAAATACCCACATATCTAATCTGAATCTCAAATACACAGGAGAGGCTTGAAGGGGATCCATTGAAACCTCATTGGTTGGGCCCAAGGGACTTCAAAGAAGGTATTTGGGGAGCTCAGGCTGGCTAATTAAGAGAGAAACAGAGACAGCGGGAGAAAAAGAGAGAGAGTGATTTTATTCCAAGTAAACTTTCAACATAGAAATACATATGCTTAATAAAATAGTCAAATAGTATAAAAAATTAACAGTGAGAAGTTGATTTTTAAATCCCTACCTCTCAATTCCTTAGTTCCTTTTCCCAGAAGCAATGACTGTTAGCAATATTTTGGGTAACTTTACTTAGTAACTTTTTAAACAGTTATTTCTTAAAGTGTTATCCTAACACAGGGAGACTTCAAAGGGTGCCAGCGGATTGACTCAAACATTAAAGGAACAAAGCTTTTGTCCCAGTGGCAAGAACGGTGGTAGGTGACAAGGTCAGGGAAGCCGGCAATAAACAGATGCCCAGATAGATGATAAAAATGTGAAATACCACTGAATACTCCACAGAGGATTGGAACAGATTGGGTGCTCATTCGCCACCGCTCTCTGAGGAGGTGACTTTCAAGGTGAAGGGTATAAAGAAGGAAGACACTTCCAGTTTTAGTGTGCTGCTAGCTGACAGTACTGAACGTCGAGAGTGGCCTGGATGTGACCCGTGTCTCATCTCTCACTGGCGCAGACACACACTGACATTCGCGCATTAACAGTCAGAGGGGCAGGCTCAGACCGTCCACCATCTGGGGCCAGCTATTGTTCCCTCCACCTGCTTCCTCGGGTTGGAACTAAGGCCCATTCTCCTCCTGCCGCCACGAGTCTCCCCTCCCTCCCGTCTGAGGAGTTCATGAGCAGCGTATCAAATATATAAAGTGTGCCATGCAAGGTGGAGGTTCGAAGGTGTTAGAGATCAACCCAAGAATCTTGCTGGCATCTGCTAGCAGATACTGTCTTTTCCCAATACATGCCTGGTATGAGTCATCTTTGTCTTCTTTTGTTTTTCCAAAGGACTATGGATGAAAATCAGGCAATTAAGTGCGCATTCTGGTTAAACTCTTGGTACCTCCTAACCATAGATGTTGTGTGATCATACAAATGATAGACCCCAAGATCCTAGATAATCCTCATAACCTTTTACCTCAGTCTCCAACATGCTAACTCTCTGAGTCCATCCAGCTAGGAGGACACTGTCCCCCCCAAATGAGAACATTCTCCCTTCCTTCCTTCTGTCCGTCTTCCTTCCTTCCTTCCTTCTCCTTCCCTCCATCTTTTCTCCTTTCTTCTTATTACAGTTTAACCCCCTATGAGAGTATCCCTACTCTGTGTGCCGTTCACTGTTGCCTATTTTTGCACTTTATACTCTGCACGTTACCTTCTATGGCCTGTATTTCTTTGTTCATCATCTTTCATGTTTTTGAGATTATTCACGTTCATGTCCATTGCAGTAGTTCAGCCATGTTCTCTAACCAAAAGCATTTCTTTGTATTAAAAATGCCACAGCTTGTTTTTCCCTTTTGCTGATGGACCCTTAGGTGGTCTCTGCTTTTTACTATGGTGAATCACACTGTAAAGAACACACCTAGTCCTGTCTCCTGGTGCATGTTTTGGATCATCTCTAGGATACATACCACTAAGTGGAATTGCTGGCTCAGAGTGTTATGAACAGGCTCAACTTTATTAGATAAGGCTGAGCTTCTTTTGCAGAAAATATTTTGTTTGAAGAAAGCTCTCCATAGTTGTAAAAGGGGAAGACAAGTCTAGGTGGGCTCAAAAGTGTCTTCTATAATAATTAGAGGAAGTCGTCAATATTGAAAGTAACTCTGCAAGGTTAAAGAATAAGAATCAACATAGTCTGGGCGTGGTGGCTTGTGTCTGAAATCCTTGGGAGAGGGAGATGGGAGAATCACTTGAGGCCAGGAATTTGAGACCAGCCTGGGTAGCATAGCAAGACTCCATCTGTAAAAAAAAATTAGCTGACCATGATGGCAGGTGCCTATAGTACCAGCTACTTGGGTGGCTGAGGCAAGAGGATAGCTTGAGTAGTTTAAGGATTCAGTGAGCTATGATCACTCTACTGCACTCCAGCCTGGGGTATGAGTCCATGAGTTCAGGAGGCTACTTGAGAAAGTGAGATTCCATCTCAAAAAAAAAAAAAATAATAATAATAAATCAAAATAAAATGATGTACTTGGGCATGTGAGGAAAGAGCCAGCTCTGCAGGATGCATTTATTAATAAAGGGCACTTCCCCCATCAGAGGGCAGGACACTGAGCAGGACAAGGTGTGAGGCACATAATTGCAATGGGTCTGGGGTGGTGCCAAAGACAAAGGGACAACCTGCAGTCTAAAAAGAAAGTCAGAGCAGAGGGACTTGTCCCTGGGCCTCCCCATAGCATTAACCTGGTGGTAGCCTGGTGCCATTTTCAGATGCACTGTCTCCAAGGTACGTGGGGACCCTGGCTCCTAAGTCAGGGTGAAATTGCTTTATAGACCATCAGTTCCTCCGAGCTCCACCTTCCCCAATGGGTGTCACCTTGTCAGCACCTGCTGCGGGTCGCCAGGTGGGGAAGCCTGGTTCACTCACTCTCAGTATTTTACCCAAAGCAGGCCAATTCCACCATTTGAATTCACGACAATAAAAATTGAATCTTCTACTGTGATTTTTAGGTTGTTTTGTTTATTTCCTTTTGCTCACAATGGTGCAAATAGAAACACATAGATTCAGAGACACACAGAGAAGAAAATCAAGGCCATTGTTTAACCCCAGAAACACTTTATACACGACACGGACCAAAGTAAATTTCATCAAAAATGCCTCTGGAAATTCAAATCTGCTGTGGGGTGCCATACGGGTGATCCCATGCTAGCCTTCCTTCACCCATGGCAACCAAGTTTGGGTGTGGGAAGCTGGCTTCTCTCTGGATTCCCATGTGCTGACCGGTTTATGTAACGCTTGGGGATTTGGGAAATATTTCCATTGGCACTGTTTGATTAGATTTTCATAACTCAGTGACTGAGGAAGAAAGGATGATCTCCAACTATGCAGAGTAAAGAAACTGAGGCCCAGAGGGTTGGCAGATTTGCCCAGTGTCACCCTCGTCCTTTTCCTTCACAGCACGGACTAGTCACACCATCGGGGAGGGACACCTCTGTTCCTCTGGGGTCCCCTGGGATGACAGTGGCACACTCCTCTTGCTTAAAACCACTAACTAGGAGCAGGCACCACATCTAGCTCAGCACCTCATCATGGCCCTGGCCCTGGCCCAACTGAATCCTCCAAAGGGGCTGGGTCCCCTTCATGGGGAAACCATCAGCACGACAACGGTGGTAACTGCTGAACAGACAGTAACAAAGTTCAGATTCCCACCTGGCTCTGATTTGCAGGCTCCTGTCCTGTTGCTGAAGGTAAATATTCTGAGAAAAACCAACTAGGCTGCAGCTGCCTTCAGGGATATGTGTACTTTCAAGATAAGGTGAGTTGCCCCGATCATTTTTATGATCCTAATTGTTGGGGAGCAAGATATTCATCCACAAACATATCCCGGTGACCCTCCCAGCTTCCTGCTCTACTGATTAAAATGAAGCCATTCATGAAGCCCCCAGAACTGGAACATTGATAGCTAGCTTTTTTTTTTTTCTCCCTAGAAAACCTAATTTCCAGAGGGTATGCCTTACCACAGCAGGCCTCTGCGTGGCTAAGATAAATAATACGAAATCTCCAACAACCCCTGCAAAGAACTTGCTCCTGTTGCATGAGCTGCATTTTATTTTATTTTGTTTTATTTTATTATGATTTATTTGTTATCCAACGAGGACATTTTGCCTGTTTTCTCCTAACCCCCTTTCCCCCAACACCTTTAGTGGTACACAAAGTAATTTCAACTGTAAGCTTCTCCCGACTTAACTACTTATTAAAAGCACTAATATGCTTGGTGGCTTTGATGTCTCCCGAACAAGAAAGGGAGAGACTTACTCTGGACCACTGTAATCCTTGATTTGTCACTAAGTTATGACACCCAGCAGAGCCGTGTGACAGAGCAAATCAATCATCCCCCGTGCTCTGCAGGGCCCTCCCTGCCTCCTGCAGAGCCTCTGCAGTTTAATTAGCTCTTTTCACACTACCCTAACATACATCTGCAGCTTCAGCAAGAAAAAGAGATGGAGGCAAGTTCACTGGAAAGTGGGGGGGCCTTAAAAAAAGTTCATATCTTGGGGTAAAAAAAGTCTGCAAGAAGAAACATCAGAGACCTTTGTAGTTTTTGCTTTCAGAGGCTTTAGGCATGAGAGACACAGGCCTGGGGTACCATGTTGTTAAATGTAGACTTTAAAAACAGCCTCACCAAACCCTTTGCAGAGGGCTATCAGATGGTGTTGAAAGGGCCATTGCTTCTTTTGGGGGAGTCTGCATGTTCTGTGTTTTTCCTCCTACCCCCACCCTCTGCAGATTGTGCCAAAATTCTTTTGCGTCCCAACTCTCCCTGAGCCCACCAAGATTAAGGAGGCAAGATCTTGATACTGGCCGAGTTTTGTAAAACTTTTAGATAAATTCCCCCAGTTAGGGTGGTGCCTCTGAGGGAAAAACATGCTCCCCTGCTCATTTTGCTGTGATCAATAATGCCAGCCAAGGAATAAAGGTGGGAAGGAGGCCACAAAGGTTGGGAGTCATTGACAGGGACAGCAGGGGTGAGGGCAAATCAGGCCGTGGTGTCAGACATGGAGTGACTCTTTTGTCCTGGCCCAGGAGGGTGTTAGACAGATGAGACTGAGCCAGCCCTGCCTATGTGTATGTGGGGGCGTGAGGGGGGTGGTGGTGAGTGCTCCAGAAGCTGTCTGATTCCTCTGGAAAACCACCGGCAGGTGGAGGGACATGAGACAGCCAGTCAGCTTTTCCCAGCCAGTTCCTCATGGGCAGCTGTTACACCTCACCAGCCAGTGAGCTCAGGCCCTGGTGACACTGGTGAAAGGTGAGTTGAGGGTTGGAATTTCTCCTTCCATAATTCTTTTTTCTTGTCCCATTGGAGGAAGGAAGCAGAATGGGGAATAGAAGTGCAGAGGAGTCACCTTGTCACCAGTTGGCACCCCCTATTCAGGCTCGTGAGTTACCTGCAGGAGAGATGTACCCGAGGAACCCAGGTGCCCACCTAAAGGGGTCTCCTGCGAGCTCCTTCCACTGATTTCAGTTGGGCTTTAGCAATAGCCTGGGCTGTCTTTGTCCTGCTCTGTCCCTCACATCTCCACACATCTGGCTGACACAGAGGCAGGCGCAGCCACTTCAAGACTTCCCTGCCAGAGTCCCCCCCACCCCCCATGAGGGTCCTGGCCCAACCTGAAGGATCTTCTGCTCCATTCAAAAGGTCATAGGGCCAGATCTAACAATAAATGAGCTAACCAGCCACTAAAAGACGTGAAAGAAACTTAGATATGTATTGCAAAGTGAAAGAAGCCACCCTGAAAAGGCTACATACTGCACAATGCAACTGTGAGATGTTCTGGAAAATACAAAACTATAGAGGCAATAAAGAGGTCAGAGGTTGCCAGGGGTTAGTGCGGAAGGAGGGTGAGTAGGTGGAGGCAGAGGATCGTTCAGGCAGTGAAACACTTCTGTAGGATACTGTAATAGTGGACATGTATCATTATATGTTTGTCACATCCCTACAATATACAACATGAAGAGTGAACCCTGACTGAAACCATGGACTTTAGTTAATAATAGTGTAGCAATGTCGGCCCATCAATTGTACCCCATGCGCCCCACCAACGCAATCTCCTGATTATAACAGGAGAAAGTGGTATGGGGCTGATACAGAACTCTTTGTTGTTTCTATCAATTTTTCTTTTTGTAAACTTAAAACTGCTCTAAGGAATAAAATCTCTAAGTTTAAATTTTAAGAAGAAGTCACAGGGATAAAAGTGACAAAAGCAACAGGGAGGGGAGAGGTGAGCGGGGAGGCGCCCTCCACCAGAGCTGTTTATTTTGCAGGTGGCTGTGAGCGGGCCTTGGCTGAGACCTGTGGTTACCTACAACATTTCTCTTTCTTCAGAGACAGCTCCCTCCTGACCTTGTTTTCAGCATTTAGCAACCACCACCTCCCCATTAGAGACCCATGATACCCGAGTCTAGCTGTCATTCCCCTCTGACCTTCAGGAACACAGAAGTGCCATGTTTTATGTAATGACAGATGTAGACAGCATTTGGATACACTGAATCACCTTTTAAAATAGTCACAGAAAATATTCTCCAGTGAACTTCTGGAGGGGGCGGCATGTCATTTCAGAGGAGTAAGTGCTCTTCAAGGTCATGTGGTTCAACTTTCCAAGAGGTTAAAAATGACCTGAATAAAGTCACATGGTCGTGCTGGGGCAGAAGCGAGACTGAGGGAAGCTTCCCTGGTGTAGACATTTTTTAGAGCACTGATTTTTCAAACCAGTGTGGCGTGGCACCCTAGTGTGCTGTGAGAGGATCTTAGGTGTGCTGCAGAAGATTTTTAAAGATCTTTAATTAAATTATTTTCCAAAGAAGTTCAAAGCACAGAATCAGTCAGTGATGCTGAGTCTTCCACAGCAATCAAGGCATCCGCAGGGGCCTCAGTCGTGGAAAAGGGATTGGCTTCCAGGCCCCTCATGGTGGATGGCAGGATTCAGTTCTTTGAAGACTGTTGTCTCAAGGCCACCCCCAGCTCCTTCCTACATGAGTACCTCTGTCACAGCCTCTTGCTCCCTCAAAACCAATGAGAGTCTGCCAGTAAGACCCAAATCACAGTGCTCTGTATCTGGATCATGGAAGTGGCATCCTCAATGTTGTCTAGAAGCAAGTCACTTGAGAGGAGGGGACTACCTGGGGCCCTGGCCACCATGGGTGGCATTCTCCTCAGGGCTCAGGGCAGTGCCACCCAACAGAAGCACACTGTGGGCTGTAGATACATGATTGTGTATATGAAGCTGTATATGGCTGTGAACTGGCAAAATTTAATAATATGCTTTATTTAGGCAAAGGTACCTAAAATAAAAATTTTAACATGTAAAAAAAAATAATAAGTGAGAGTTCTCTCACAATGGGTCCCTGCAGTGCACAGCCAAACACTATTAGCTCCGTCCAACTCAGGGGCTCAGTCTGGGGCCCCAGACAATGCCCAAAGTTCTCTGCACTCCTGCTCAAGCTCTCCCCAAGGCAGTTAAACTGAGTGCCAAGTCCAAAAACACCAAAACAGTTCACAGTTTTGGCACCAGGACTGCGATCGGCACCACCTGTACCTCCGGAAGAGCTGTGCCAGGACCCACGATGGGCACCTGCCCGGACCTCTGGAAGAGCTGCGCCGTGATCCATGATAAGCACCCTCCCGGACCTCTGTAAGAGCTGCACCCACCTGGACCCCGGTAAGAGCTGCACCCTGCCCACCAGGCCTCCCCACGCCCTGACCAGGAACTCCAGGAGCCACACAACCCCACGTCCTACCCTCCCTGTCTCCACATTGGCCCACTCGTCTGGCCAGGGACTCTGGTAGTCGCGTGCCCTCCGGAGACCACCCTGCCTCTACACAGAGTCCTTCTCCTGGCCAGAGGCTGCTGGAGCCTTGGGCCCTCTGTGCCAAAGTCACTGGGCTCCAGGCACTCCCAGAACCGTGTGCACCACCCCCCACCATGTTGCTGGATCCGGGGGTGTCACACTCCAGAGCTGCTCCATAACCAGAACTCCCTGGCTGGGGCACCCCAGAAGACCTACACAGGGTCACTCCCTACAAAGATCCAGCAACAACAGAGTGATCCCCCGGGGTCTAATCTCAGAGAGACACCAACCCAACTCTGAGGATGGCCACAGACAATGGAGAAAAACAATCATGAGATGAAATCAAGGGACAAACTCTGGAAATACAAATAATCAGACTAGATCAACTCCCCCAAGGAACAATGGGGCAGACACAGCACAAGATCCCATACACAAACAAATAGCTGAGATGTCAGAAATCGAATTCAGAATCTGGATAGCAAATAAGATAAAATTAGAATTCCAAGCAGTAACCCAAAAGATGTCTCAAGAATTCAATGAATTCAAAGACCAAATGACCAATGATTTTGACACATTGAGACAAGAAGTTGCAGCCCTCAAAGATCTGAGAAACACAGTAGAATCCCTCAGTAACAGAATGGAGCAAGCAGAAGAAAGGATTTCTGACATTGAAGACAAAGCTTTCGAATGCTCCCAAACTCTCAAAGAGGAAGAGAAATGGAGGACAAAAACAGATCACTCTCTCAGAGAGCTCTGGGATAATTCGAAGAAAACCAATATTTGTTTTATAGGGATTCCCCAAAAGTGATGAAGTGCCTTCACAAGGCACAGAGTCTCTTCTCTATGAGATTATGAAGGAGAACTTTCCAGATATGCCAAGAGATTCTGAAATTCAGATAGCAGACAGTTTCAGAACTCCAGCACTACTCAACCCGAATAAGACACCCACTAGACACATCATAATCAATTTCACTTAAGTTAATATGAAGGAGAAAATTCTGAAAGCAGCCAGACGAAAGAAAACCATCACTTACAAGGGGAAGAATCTTAGAATAACTGCAGATCTCTCTGCTGAAACCTTTCAAGCTAAAAGAGTATGGTCATTGACTTTTAATCTCCTAAAACAAAATAACTTTCAACCCAGGATCCTGTACCCAGCTAAACTGAGTTTTATTTATGATGGAGTAATTAAATACTTTAATGACATTCACATGTTGAAGAAATTTGCCATAACTAAACCAGCTCTCCAGGATATTCTCAGACCTATCCTCCATAAAGACCAGCATAATCCTCCACCACAAAAGTAAACTCACACAGAAAATTTTGATGAAATTCCAACTCCCATAGTTGCAAAAGTATTAAAAATGTCCACCGGACTCTTGAAAGACTTATCAATATTCTCAATTAATGTGAATGGTTTAAATTGTCCTCTAAAGAGGCACAGGTTGGCTGACTGGATACAAAAACTCAAGCCAGATATCTGCTGCATACAAGAATCTCATCTTACATTAAAAGACAAACATAGACTCAAGGTGAAGGGATGGTCATCTATACTCCAGGCAAATGGAAAGCAGAAAAAAGGAGGCATTGCAATCCTATTCGCTGATGCAATAGGCTTTAAACCAACTGAAATAAGGAAGAATAAGGATGGACGCTTCATATTTGTTAAAGGTAATACTCAATATGATGAGATCTCAATTATTAATATTTATGCACCCAACCAGAATGCACCTCAATTTATAAAAGGAACTCTGACATGAGCAACTTGATTTCCTTCAGTTCCACAGTAGTTGGAGATTTTAACACCCCTTTAGCAGTGCTGGATAGATCCTCCAAAAAGAAGCTGAGCAAAGAAATCTTAGATTTAAACTTAACCATTCAACATCTGGACTTAACAGACATCTACAGAACATTTCTTTTTTTTTTGATAATTAAAATTAGGATTCTGTATTTGCAATAAAAATATTTATAAAGAAAATATTACAATTGTCATCTATGTTTCTTAATCTTAAATTCATTCTAAAATGCCATCCTAGCAGCTGAGCTGTGTCAAAATCAAAATAGCACATCTTGGGATCAGGTATTCTAATCGACACAAATTCCAGTTTGTTTTTTTATAAGCCACTTTCTACAGAACATTTCATCCCAACAAAACTGAGTACACATTCTTCTCATCAGCCCACAAACATACTCCAAAATCAACCATATCCTAGGCCACAAATCTAATGTCAGCAAATTTTAAAAAATAGAAATTATTCCTTGCATCTTCTCAGACCATCATAGAATAAAAGTTGAACTCACTAACAACAGGAATCTGCATACCCATATAAAAGCATGGAAGCTAAATAACCTTATGCTGAAGGATAGATGGGTTATAGATGAGATGAAGAAGGAAATCACCAAAATTTTGGAACAAAACGACAATGAAGACACGAATTATCAGAACCTCTGGGATACTGCAAAGGCAGTCCTACGAGGGAAATTTATAGCACTGCACGCCTTCCTCAAGAAAACAGAAAGACAAGAAATCAATAACTTAATGGGACATCTCAAGCAACTGGAGAAGGAAGAACATTCCAACCCCAAATCCAGCACAAGAAAAGAAATAACCAAAATCAGAGCAGAATTAAATGAAATTGAAAACAAAAGAATTATACAACAGATCAATAAATCCAAAAGTTGGTTTTTGAAAAGGTCAATAAAATAGATAAACCTTTGGCCAACCTAACCAGGAAAAAAAGAGTAAAATCTCTAATTTCATCAATCAGAAATGGTAACAATAAAATAACAACAGACCCCTCAGAAATTCAAAAAATCCTTAACGAATATTCCAAGAAACTTTACTGTCAGAAATATGAAAATCTGAAAGAAATCGACCAATACTTGGAAGTACGCCACCTACCAAGACTTACCCAGAATGAAGTGGAAATGTTGACCAGGCCTATACTAAGTTCTGAAATAGCATCAACCATACAAAATCTCCCTAAAAAGAAAAGCCCAGGACCAGATGGCTTTATGTCAGAATTCTACCAAACCTTTAAAGAAGAACTGGTACCTATATTACTAAACCTCTTCCAAAATATAGAAAAAGAAGGAATACTACCCAACACATTCTACGAAGCAAACATCACCTTGATCCCTAAACCAGGGAAAGAGCCAACAAGAAAAGAAAACCATAGACGAATATCACTAATGAATATTGATGCAAAAATACTCAATAAGATCCTAACAAACAGAATCCAACAACATATCAAGAAAATTATAAACCATGACCAAGTGGGATTTATCCCAGGGTCTCAAGGCTGGTTCAACATATTTAAATCTATAAACATAATTCAGCACATAAACAAACTAAAAAATAAAGACCACATGATTCTCTCAATTGATGCAGAAAAAGCTTTTGATAATATCCAGCATCCCTTCATGATCAGAACACTTAAGAAAATTGGTATAGAAGGGACATTTCTTAAACTGATAGTGGCCATCTACAGTAAACCCACAGCCAATATCGTATTGAATGGAGTTAAATTGAAATCATTTCCACTCAGATCATGAACCAGACAAGGCTATCCATTGTCTCCATTGCTCTTTAACATTGTAATGGAAGTTTTAGCCATTTCCATTGTAATGGAAGAAAAGGTGATTAAGGGTATTATACATACAGGGTCAGAAGAGATCAAACTTTCACTCTTCACAGATGATATGATTGTATATCTGGAAAACACCAGGGATTCTACTACAAAACTCTTAGAAGTGATCAAGGAATACAGCACTGTCTCAGGTTACAAAATCAACATTCATAAATCGGTAGCCTTTATATATACCAACAATAGTCAAGCTGAAAAAACAGTTAAGGACTCTATTCCATTCACAGTAGTGCCAAAGAAGATGAAATATTTGGGAGTTTATCTAACAAAGGATGTGAAAGATCTCTATAAAGAGAACTATGAAACTCTAAGAAAAGAAATAGCTGAAAATGTTAACAAATGGAAAAACATACCATGCTCATGGTTGGGAAGAATCAACATTGTTAAAATGTCCATGCTACCCAAAGCAATATATAATTTTAATGCAATCCCTATTAAAGCTCCACTGTCATACTTTAAAGATCTTGAAAAAACAATACTTCGTTTTATATGGAATCAGAAAAAACCTTGAATAGCCAAGATATTACTCAGAAATAAAAACAAAGCAGGAGGAATCACGCTACCAGACCTCAGACTATACTACAAATCGATAGTGATCAAAACAACATGGGGTATTGGTACAAAAACAGAGAAGTAGATGTCTGGAACAGAATAGAGAACCAAGAGATGAATCCAGCTACTTACCGTTATCTGATCTTTGACAAGCCAATTAAAAACATTCAGTGGGAAAAGATTCCCTATTTAACAAATGGTGCTGGGTGAACTGGCTGGCAACCTGTAGAAGACTGAAACTCGACCCACACCTTTCACCATTAACTAAGATAGACTCTCACTGGATTAAAGATTTTAACTTAAGACATGAAACTATAAAAATACTAGAGGAGAGTGCAGGGAAAACTCTTGAAGAAATCGGTCTGGGCGAGTATTTTATGAGGAGGACCCCCCCCGGGCAATTGAAGCAGCTTCAAAAATACACTACTGGGACTTGATCAAACTAAAAAGCCTTTGCACAGCCACGAACACAGTAAGTAAAGCAAGCAAACAGCCCTCAGAATGGGAGAAGATATTTGCAGGTTATGTCTCCGACAAAGGTTTAATAACCAGAATCCACAGGGAACTCAAACATATAAGCAAGAAAAGAACAAGTGATCCCCTTGCAGGTTGGGCAAGGGACTTGAAGAGAAACTTCTCTGAAAAAGACAGATGCACGGCCTTCAGACATATGAAAAAATGCTCATCATCTTTAATCATCAGAGAAATGCAAATCAAAACTACTTTGAGATATCATCTAACTCCAGTAAGATTAGCCCATATCACAAAATCCCAAGACCAGAGATGTTGGCGCGGATGTGGAGAAAAGGGAACACTTTTACACTGCTGGTGGGAATGCAAATTAATACATTCCTTTTGGAAAGATGTTTGAAGAACACTTAGAGATCTAAAAATAGATCTGCCATTCAATCCTATAATTCCTCTACTAGGCATATACCCAGAAGACCAAAAGTCACATCATAACAAAGATGTTTGTACCAGTATGTTTATTGCAGCCCAATTCATAATTGCTAAGTCATGAAAAAAGCCCAAGTGCCCATTGATCCACGAATGGATTAATAAATTTTGGTATATGTACACCATGGAATATTATGCAGCCTAAAAGAAAGATGGAGACTTTACCTCTTTCATGTTTACATGGATGGAGCTGAAACATCTTCTTCTTAGTAAAGTATCTCAAGAATGGAAGAAAAAGTATTCAATGTAATCAGCCCTACTATGAAACTAATTTATGGCTTTCACATGAAAGCTATAACCCAGTTATAACCCAAGAATAGGAGGAAGGGGGAAAGGGAGGAGAGGGACGGGGGAGGTAGACAGAGGGAGGGTGATTGGTGGGATTACACCTGCGGTGCTTCTTACAAGGGTATATGTAAAACTTAATAAATGTAGAATGTAAATGTCTTAACATAATAACTAAGAAAATGCCAGGAAGGCCATGTTAACCAGTGTGATGAAAATGTGTCAAACAGTCTATAAACCAGTGTATGGTGCCCCATGATTGCATTAATGTACACAGCTATGATTTAATAAAAAATAAAATAAAATAAAATAAAAAAGAAAATCGATATAGAAGGGACATTTCTTAAACTAGTAGAGGCCATCTACAGCAAACCCACAGCCAATATCGTATTGAATAGAGTTAAATTGAAATCATTTCCACTTAGATCAGGAACCAGGCAAGGTTGCCCATTGTCTCCATTGCTCTTTAACATTGTAATGGAAGTTTTAGCCATCGCAATTAGGGAAGAAAAGGCGATCAAGGGTATCCACATAGGGTCAGAAGAGATCCAACTTTCACCCTTTGCATATGACATGATTGTATATCTGGAAAACACTAGGGATTCTACTACAAAACTTTTAGAAGTGATCAAGGAATATAGCAATGTCTCAGGCTACAAAATCAACATCCATAAATCTGTATCTTTATGTATACCAACAATAGCCAAGCCGAAAAAACAGTCAAGGACTCTATTCCTTTCACAGTGGTGCCAAAGAAGATGAAATATTTGGGAGTTTATCTAACAAAGGATGTGAAAGATCTCTATAAAGAGAACTATGAAACTTTAAGAAAAGAAATAGCTGAAGATGTTAACAAATGGAAAAACATAACCATGCTCATGGCTGGGAAGAATCAACATCATTAAAATATCTATACTACCCAAAGCAATATATAATTTTAATGCAGTTCCTATCAAAGCTCCATTGTCATATTTTAAAGATCTTGAAAAAATAATACTTCATTTTATATGGAATCAGAAAAACCTCGAATAGCCAAAACATTACTCAGAAATAAAAACAAAGCAGGAGGAATCACGCTACCAGACCTGAGACTGTACTATAAATTGATAGTGATTAAAACAGCATGGTACTGGCACAAAAACAGAGAAGTAGATGTCTGGAACAGAATAGAGAACCAAGAGATGAATCCAGCTACTTACCGTTATCTGATCTTTGACAAGCCAATTAAAAACATTCAGTGGGAAAAGATTCCCTATTTAACAAATGGTGCTGCATGAACTGGCCGGCAATCTGTAAAAGACTGAAACTGGACCCACATCTTTCACCATTAACTAAGATAGACTCTCACTGGATCAAAGATTTAAACTTAAGACATGAAACTATAAAAATACTTCAAGAAAGTGCAGGGAAAACTCTTGAAGGAATTGGCCTGGGTGAATATTTTATGAGGAGAACTCCCCAGGCAATTGAAGCAGTATCAAAAATACATTACTGGGACCTGATCAAATACAAAGCTTCTGCACAGCCAAGAACATAGTAAGTAAAGCAAGCAGACAGCTCTCAGAATGGGAGAAAATATTTGCAGGTTATACCTCTGATAAAGGTTTAATAACCAGAATCCACAGAGAGCTCAAACATATTAGCAAGAAAAGAACAAATGATCCCATCTTAGGTTGGGCAAAGGACTTGAAGAGAAACTTCTCTAAAGAAGGCAGACACACGATCTACAGACAAATGAAAAAAGTTCATCACCCTTAGTCATCAGAGAGATGCATATCAAAACTACTTTGAGATATCACCTAACCCCAGTAAGAGTAGCCCACATAACAAAAATCCCAAAACCAGAGATGTTGGCGTGGATGTGGAGAAAAGGGCACACTTCTACACTGCTGGTGGGAATGCACACTAATACGTTCCTTCTGGAAGGATGTTTGGAGAATACTTAGAGATCTAAAAATAGACCTGCTATTAGATCCTTTAATTCCTTTACTAGGTATATACCCAGAAGACCAAAAATCACAATATAACAGACATCTGTACCAGAATGTTTATTGCAGCCCATTTCACAATTGCTAAGTCATGGAAGAAGCCCAAGTGCCCATTGACCCACGAATGGACTAGCAAATTGTGGTAAATGTATACCATGGAATATTATGCAGCCTTAAAGAAAGATGGAGACTTTACCTCTTTCATGTTTACATGGATGGAGCTGTAACATATTCTTCTTAGCAAAGTATCTCAAGAATGGAAGAAAAAGTATCCAATGTACTCAGCCCTACTATGAAGCTAATTTATAGCTTTCATATGAAGGCTATAACCCAACTAAAGCACAAGAATATGGGGAAGGGGCCAAGGGATGGGAAGGGAGAGGGGAGGTTAGGGTAAAGGGAGGGTAATGGGTGGGGTCACACCTACGGTGCATCTTAGAATGGGTATAGGTGAAATCTACTAAATGCAGAATACAAATGTCCACATACAATAACTAAGAAAATGCCATGAAGGCTACGTTGAACAGTTTGATGAGAATATTTCAGATTGTATATGAAACCAGCACATTGTACCCCTTTATTGCACAAATGTACACAGCTATGATTTAACAATAAAAAAAAAAGAAAAAGAAGTGAGACTGATTTCAGGATTCCTCTCCCTAGCAGCTGCTAATTGGTCACCACGATGGAAAGGTGGCCTGCTGAACTTTCAGGAGGTCTGAGTCCTGGGCCTGTATCTGTTTGCCAGGGGCTGTATTGCTTCATTAAGTCTCATAACTGCCTCATGCCTCAGTTTACCCATCTTTAAACATCTCAATCCACAAGCCAAGAAGCACTTCCTCTTCTCCCGCGTGGCAAAGCTCATCATATTAAGAGTCACCAGCAGGTGGGAGGATGGCAGCATTCTTGTAGAATAGAAAACTCGTCTTGTGCCGGTGGTGTGGCCTTGGCTTACTCTCCCCTCCCAGTACAGTTTTTTTTTTTTTTTTTATTGTTGGGGATTCATTGAGGGTACAATAAACCAGATTACACTGATTGCAATTGTTAGGTAAAGTCCCTCTTGCAATCATGTTTTGCCCCCATAAAGTGTGACACACACCAAGGCCCCACCCCACTCCCTCCATCCCTCTTTCTGCTTCCCCCCCCATAACCTTAATTGTCATTAATTGTCCTCGTATCAAAATTGAGTACATAGGATTCATGCTTCTCCATTCTTGTGATGCTTTACTAAGAATAATGTCTTCCACTTCCATCCAGGTTAATACGAAGGATGTAAAGTCTCCATTTTTTTTAATGGCTGAATAGTATTCCATGGTATACATATACCACAGCTTGTTAATCCATTCCTTGGTTGGTGGGCATTTAGGCTATTTCTACATTTTGGCAATTGTAAATTGAGCTGCAATAAACAGTCTAGTACAAGTGTCCTTATGATAAAAGGATTTTTTTCCTTCTGGGTAGATGCCCAGTAATGGGATTGCAGGATCAAATGGGAGGTCTAGCTTGAGTGCTTTGAGGTTTCTCCATACTTCCTTCCAGAAAGGTTGTACTAGTTTGCAGTCCCACCAGCAGTGTAAAAGTGTTCCCTTCTCTCCACATCCACGCCAGCATCTGCAGTTTTGAGATTTTGTGATCAAAACAACCCTGAGATATCATCTAATCCCAGTACAGTTTTATTCCAGACAGGGGCAAAGGAGTAAATGGTTATTTATCCCTATAGACCAGCCCACCTCAAACTTCAACGCACATCTGAACATGATGAAGCTCTCGATAAGATGCCCACTCCAATTCAGCAGGACGAGGTGGGGCCCCAGGTGCCTCATTTATTACTGGTTCCCCGATGGAGCTGACGCTGCTGGCGCCAGGCCAACACTGCAGTGGCAGAGCCCTACAGGGGGCCCGGTGAGGGGCCACAGAGTGATAATCACATCAGTGGTTTTGTCTTTTATAAGAGAAAAGGATGCTCGGTGCCCCACCCAGGCCTGGCTGCTTTCATCAGTGTTAGGGAGCTGGAGGATGTGAGCCCATCTTTGACTTCATAAGCTGCTGGGGCCTGGGCCCCCCAGCATCTGGGGGATGAGGTGCCAAGGTATACAGCCTGGCAGGTTGGGGACAAGGGTTATCTGGCCCCTCATTCATTTCAGTTCCTGTTCAACTTCAGACAAGGAGCTTGGCTTCTTTCTCCTCCCCCTGCCCGTCGCCACCTGAAGGGTCATGGCAAGACTTTCAGTCACTCTGAAGTTCAGCCCCACCAGACACCTCAAATACTTTCCGTCCAAAGGGCTGGGCACCCATGAAGCCCTCACAGCCCTGGTAGGTCAGCTGCAAAGCTGGGGTATAGCTGGGGGCTGGCTCCCCTTGGGGTTGATTCCCCAGCCAGGGGTGGGGAACCTGCATCCTCAGGGCAACATGTGGCCTTCTGGATTCTTGAGTGTGGCCTTCTAACTGAATCCAAACCTTACAGAACAAGTCTTGTCATCAGAGAGTGGAGGGATGTCCCTTTTGAATGAAAGAACTTGTTTTCCTCCATCTGTCCCTCCCCTACTATTCCACCTGTTTCCTGTCATCTTTGCCAGTTGAAAGGTGCATGAGGGCCGGGGCAGGAGAGTGGAGTTTGGCACAAGCCTGGTTCTGCTGCTGTGGGGTCAGCCTGAGAGTTTATGCTTGCATCTTGAGAATGTTGACGGCACTGAGTGGGTTCACCTGAGACTATTTCTTACCAGCGACCTGTTGCTGATTTAGCTGTCGCTCTCCAGAGGCAGGGGGTAGGCCCAGCAAGGAGTGAGGGTGCTGGAAAGATAGGGAGTACCAGACCAGCAACCTCCCCTCCCTGCTGCACTGTGAAGGCATCCTTGACCTCTACCCATGAAATCAGAATCTTCCTGAGTCATGTGACAATCAGGACATACCCACCTCTCCCCCTACCCCCTGCTGGGGTCCTGGTACTTCTGCTGGTTGAGTAATTCTGAGGGGTTTGGTGAGCATTGCCACCTGCCCCCACCCACAGCAGACATGCAGACCTCCCAGCTGAGGCCACACACATGAAAACTCCTAGACAGTGTGGGACACTGTGCCTGGGCGTGGAATCCACTCCAGGATACCAGAGCACAGGTCTCTGTGCTTCCTCCTGCTTTTCACCTTCTCTTCATGCCCCCAACTCGCTCCCCTAGTCACTCACATTTGTATACACTCAAGCACACACTCCTGTACACACACTAACGTATGCAGGTGTGCACTTGCATATACAGACACGCTTCCTGACACACACACACACTCATGTGCCATTTGACTTTCCTCATGGCTTCTCATGATGAGCATATATTATATTTATTTATTGAGAGAGAGAGAAAAGATGAGGAAGATGTTAAAAAAGAATGAAACAGATGACAAGCACTGAAGTGGAAAAAAAGCAAGTCACGGAATGATATAGAAGTATTACATATAGGATACTCTGCTTAGGTAGCAATAAAAATTATATACCTGTACATAAGTGTGATACATTTTGAAACTCATGCTGAAAATAACTGACTACTTCTTTGTAATGGAACCTGGTGGCAGGAAGTTTGGTCTTAGTCAATTCTAAGTAAAATCAGTCTGAGCTCCCTTTCCCACCCAGGAAGCATCTAACTTGGTGGGAAGGGTGTTCGTGCAATCTCATGGTGCTGGGAGGCAGTGTGTGTCCATGCCAGAACCCTTCCCCGTCCCCCCCACCACCACCCCTGCACATGCGTGCTGTACTCTGACCCTCTGTTAAGATTTTGATTGGGATTACATTGAACCTAGAAGTCAGTGTGGGGAGAATTGATGTGTTTATAATATTGAATCTTTCAATATGTGAATATGGTATATGTATTATTTTAAATTTTCTTTAATTTTCTCCAATAATCTTTTGTATTTTCTAATGGTAGTCTTGAATATCAGTATTAGTTTTAAGCCCACGTAGATATTTAAGGTTTTGTATATTATTGTAAGTGCAAATTAAAAAATATATTTTCTAATTGTTGTTGATATATGGAAATACAATTGACTTTTACATATTAAATTATATGCAAATAATTTTCTAATTCTCCTATTGTTTATTTCAGTTTATCAGTAATTCTTTTAGATTTTCTACAAACAATTATGTTTTGTTTGTTTTTTGGTAAATACTCTTTATCAGGTTAAGAAAATTCTCATCTATTCTGAATTTATATGTTTATTTCTTAATCATACATGGCTGCAAAGTTTTATAAGGTAAATTTTCTGAATCTATTAGATAATATAATTTTTCTTAGTTGTTTTGCTAGCACGGTGAATCACAGTGTTTGAGTTTCTAGTATAAAAAAAACCTTACATTACTGAAATAAACTCAACTTGGTTGTGAGTTTTTATATCTCAAAACTTGGTTTTCCAGCCAAGGAAAATAAATACTTTGAAGGGTGGACTTAGGCGCTGGCATCACTGCATAGCTTCTTAAAGGGAGTTCTTTGAAGGTGATATTCAGCAGTGAGGTCTGTAGTACTTTTTCTAAGATAAGTTCAAGAACTTAGTTGTCAGACTTTGTACAATGACAGCTTTGATGGCTATTTTAGAAAAAGAGTTCTAAAATTGCTTTGAAGTGGGCACTGGCATGAGGGCACAGCTTCCCAAGGGATGTACTTCAAAGATGACCATAGTGATATTCGGTAAGGAGGTATGTGGATCTTCTGCTAAGATGAGTTCAGGAACTTAATTGTCTGACCTCATGTATGTGTGTGGATTTATGTGTGACTTTAAATTAAGTCAAATCTGCTAATCATATTGCTCAAACCTACCATATTCTAACTGATTATTTGCTTATTTTATTAGTAAATTGAGAACTACATTAAAACATTTTTCTATGACTATGGACTTACCTTGTAATTCTGAAAATTGTTGCTTTATGTATTCTGAATGATCTTATTTAATGCATAAAATTTATAATTATTACATGATTTGCTTATGAATGTAAACTTTTAGTATTTTTAAGTTTTTTTGTCATTAGTAATTCTTTCTTGCCTCAAAATCTACATTGATTTAAAATAGTCACATTGGCTTTTTAAAATTTCATGTTTACATAATATACTCTGTTCCATTCTTTTTTTTTAAAACAGAGTCTCACTATGTCACCCTTGGTAGAGTGCTGTCACATCACAGCTCACAGCAACCTTAAACTCTTGGAATTAAGAGATTCTCTTGCCTCAGCCTCCCAAGTAGCTAGGACTTCAGGTACCTACCACAATGCCCAGCTACTTTTGTTTTTGTTGTTGTCATTATTGTTTAGCAAGCCTGGCCAGGTTCAAACCCACCAGCCCAGTACATGCGGCCGGTGTTCCAACCACTGAGCTATGGTGCCGAGCCTGTTCCATTCTTTTACTTTGAACTTTTCTGTATCCTTACATTTTATATGAATCTCTTGGGAAGATCATATAGTTAAGGTATTATAAAAAATAATTCAAGTTGGCCAGCATCTGTGGCTCAGTGGGTAGGGCGCAGGCCCCATATACTGAGGGTGGTGGGTTTGAGCCCAGCTCTGTCCAAACTGCAATAAAAAAATAGCCGGCCGTTGTAGTGGGCGCCTGTAGTCCCAGCTACTCAGGAGGCTGAGGCAATAGAATCACCTAAGCCCAGGAGTTGGAGGTTGCTATGAGCTGTGAGGACAATAAAGTGAGACTCTGTCTCTAAAAAAAATCCAAGTTGACAATCTTTGCCTTTTAATTGGCACATTTAGTCCATTTATATTTGATACAACTACACATATATTTGAGTCCAAATTTGTGATTTTATTCAGCATTCTTTCATTTGTTCCACTATCCTATTTTCTTTTTTCTTTCCTTTCTTTGGAGGGGGCTTATTTAGATTAAGTATGTTTTATTATTCTACTTACCTACTAATTTGTAAGTTATAGACTCTTTTACTCTTTCTTTAGAGTTTATTCTGGAACAATTTTTCTCAGCAGGGGCTTTATTTTTCTTTCATTTGCAATTTTCTATCTGAGATCATTTTTTTAAAAACACACTTTAGTGTGTTTCCTTTGGTATAAATATCATTTACACTATAGTGAAAATATGCTGGTGATGAATACACTTTAGGTTTTGTTTACCTAAAATGTTTTTATTTAGCTTATGTTCTTGTCAAGTCTCAGTAGAACATGTTAATAAATGTAATCTGAACAAATGTAGGGAAAGAGAGAAAAGCTTCACACTTGTAAGTGTAAACAAAATTAAACAGAAAGTTAGAATGAGATATTAGTTTATATTCTTGAAGAATCTTTTGAATGGGCATAGTGTTCTAGTTTGGCAAATATTTTCTTTCAGCAATTTCCAGGTGTCATTCCGTTGTCTTTTATCTTCCATTATTTCTGCTTAGGAGTCCATTATAAGTATTATTGTTACACTTTTAAAATAAACTTTGTAAATAATGGTTTTAGTATTTTTCTCTTTGTCTTTGTTTTTCATCAGTTTAATATTATTGGCCTATTTTTTGCCTTTATACTACGTCCTGAGAGTGTAATATTGGCCTAAATTTAGAGATATTTTTAATATCTTAAACTCTAGCATAAGCGTCATAGGGCTTATTTGAATCCGTGACCTAATGTCTTCTTAGTTTTAGAAAGTTCTTTGTCATCATTTCTTCAAATATTGCCTCTTCCCTATTCTTTCTTCTTCTGGGATGTCAATTATAATTTTTTTTCTAGGATGTATTGCTTTATTGTCTCTATTCTCTCTCTCTCTCCTTCATTCTGTTTTTTATTTCTTACCTATTTTCTTTTTTTTTTTTTTTTTTTTTTTTTTATTGTTGGGGATTCATTGAGAGTACAATAAGCCAGGTTACACTGATTGCAATTGTTAGGTAAAGTCCCTCTTGCAATCATGTCTTGCCCCCATAAAGTGTGACACACACCAAGGCCCCACCCACCTCCCTCCTTCCCTCTTTCTGTTCCCCCCTCATAACCATAATTGTCATTAATTGTCCTCATATCAAAATTGAGTACATAGGATTCATGCTTCTCCATTCTTGTGATGCTTTACTAAGAATAATATCTTCCACGTCCATCCAGGTTAATACGAAGGATGTAAAGTTTCCATTTTTTTTAATGGCTGAATAGTATTCCATGGTATACATATACCACAGCTTGTTAATCCATTCCTGGGTTGGTGGGCATTTAGGCTGTTTCCACATTTTGGCGACTGTAAATTGAGCTGCAATAAACAGTCTAGTACAAGTGTCCTTACGATAAAAGGATTTCTTTCCTTCTGGGTAGATGCCCAGTAATGGGATTGCAGGATCAAATGGGAGGTCTAGCTTGAGTGCTTTGAGGATTCTCCATACTTCCTTCCAGAAAGGTTGTACTAGTTTGCAGTCCCACCAGCAGTGTAAAAGTGTTCCCTTCTCTCCACATCCACGCCAGCATCTGCAGTTTTGAGATTTTGTGATGTGGGCCATTCTCACTGGGGTTAGATGATATCTCAGGGTTGTTTTGATTTGCATTTCTCTAATATATAGAGATGATGAACATTTTTTCATGTGTTTGTTAGCCATTTGTCTGTCCTCTTTAGAGAAAGTTCTATTCATGTCTCTTGCCCATTGATATAAGGGATTGTTGGCTTTTTTCATGTGGATTAATTTGAGTTCTCTATAGATCCTAGTTATCAAGCTTTTGTCTGATTGAAAATATGCAAATATCCTTTCCCATTGTGTAGGTTGTCTCTTTGCTTTGGTTATTGTCTCCTTAGCTGTACAGAAGCTTTTCAGTTTAATGAAGTCCCATTTGTTTATTTTTGTTGTTGTTGCAATTGCCATGGCAGTCTTCTTCATGAAGTCTTTCCCCAGGCCAATATCTTCCAGTGTTTTTCCTATGCTTTCTTGGAGGGTTTTTATTGTTTCATGCCTTAAGTTTAAGTCCTTTATCCATCTTGAATCAATTTTTGTGAGTGGGGAAAGGTGTGGGTCCAGTTTCAGTCTTTAACATGTAAACATCCAGTTCTCCCAACACCATTTATTGAATAGGGAGTCTTTCCCCCAGGGTATGTTCTTGTTTGGTTTATCAAAGATTAGGTGGTTGTAAGATGTTAGTTTCATTTCTTGGTTTTCCATTCGATTCCAAGTGTCTATGTCTCTGTTTTTGTGCCAGTACCATGCTGTCTTGAGCACTATGGCTTTGTAGTACAGACTAAAATCTGGTATGCTGATGCCCCCAGCTTTATTTTTATTACAGAGAACTGCCTTAGCTATACGGGGTTTTTTCCAGTTCCATACAAAACGCAGAATCATTTTTTCCAAATCTTGAAAGTATGATGTTGGTATTTTGATAGGAATGGCATTGAATAGGTAGATTGCTTTGGGAAGTATGGACATTTTAACAATGTTGATTCTTCCCATCCATGAGCATGGTATGTTCTTCCATTTGTTAATATCCTCTGCTATTTCCTTTCTGAGGATTTCATAGTTTTCTTTATACAGGTCCTTCAACTCCTTCGTTAGGTATATTCCTAGGTATTTGATTTTCTTTGAGACTATGGTGAAGGGAGTTGTGTCCTTAATTAGCTTCTCATCTTGACTGTTATTGGTGTACACAAAGGCTACTGACTTGTGGACATTGATTTTATATCCTGAAACATTACTGTATTTTTTGATGACTTCTAGGAGTCTTGTGGTTGAGTCTTTGGGGTTCTCTAAGTATAAGATCATGTCGTCAGCAAAGAGGGAGAGTTTGACCTCCTCTGCTCCCATTTGGATTCCCTTTATTTCCTTGTCTTGCCTAATTGTATTGGCTAGAACTTCCAGCACAATGTTGAATAGTAAAGGTGACAGAGGACAACCTTGTCTGGTTCCAGTTCTAAGAGGAAAAGCTTTCAGTTTTACTCCATTCAGTAAAATATTGGCTGTGGGTTTGTCATAGATAGCTTCAATCAGTTTTAGAAATGTGCCACCTATGCCTATACTCTTCAGAGTTCTAATTAGAAAAGGATGCTGGATTTTATCAAATGCTTTTTCTGCATCTATTGAGAGGATCATGTGATCTTTATTTTTGCCTCTGTTAATATGGTGGATAACGTTTATAGACTTGCGTATGTTAAACCAGCCTTGCATCCCTGGGATGAAGCCTACTTGATCATGATGAATGACTTTTTTGATGATAAGCTGTAATCTATTGGCTAGGATTTTGTTGAGAATTTTTGCGTCTATGTTCATGAGTGAGATTGGTCTGAAATTCTCCTTTTTGTTTGGGTCTTTTCCTGGTTTTGGTATCAGGGTGATGTTTGCTTCATAGAATGTGTTGGGGAAGATTCCTTCTTCCTCAATTTTTTGGAATAATTTCTGCAGTACAGGAATAAGCTCTTCCTTGAAGGTTTGATAGAATTCTGGAGTGAAGCCATCTGGACCAGAGCATTTTTTGGTTGGAAGATTTTTTATTGTTTCTTTGATCTCAGTGCTTGAAATTGGTCTGTTCAGGAGCTCTATTTCTTCCTGGCTGAGTCTAGGGAGAGGGTGTGATTCCAAATATTGATCCATTTCTTTCACATTGTCAAATTTCTGGGCATAGAGTTTCTGGTAGTATTCAGAGATGATCTCTTGTATCTCTGTGGGATCAGTTGTTATTTCCCCTTTATCATTTCTGATTGAGGTTACTAGAGATTTTACTTTTCTATTCCTTGTTAGTCTGGCCAATGGTTTATCTATTTTATTTATTTTTTCAAAAAACCAACTCCTTGTTTCATTAATTTTCTGAATGATTCTTTTGTTTTCAATTTCATTGATCTCTGATTTGATTTTGGATATTTCTTTTCTTCTACTGAGTTTAGGCTTAGATTGTTCTTCTTTTTCCAATTCCATAAGATCTCTTGTGAGATTGTTGATGTGCTCTCTTTCAGTTTTTCGAATGTAGGCATCTAAAGCGATGAATTTTCCTCTCAAAACTGCTTTTGCAGTATCCCACAGGTTTTGGTAGCTTGTGTCTTCATTGTTGTTATGCTCAAGGAAGTTAATGATTTCCTGTTTTATTTCTTCCTTCACCCATCTGTTATTCAACAGAAGATTGTTTAGTTTCCATGCCTTTGGGTGGGGTCGAGCATTTTTGTTAGAGTTGAGTTCCACCTTTAGTGCCTTATGGTCTGAGAAGGTACAAGGTAAAATTTCAATTCTTTTGATTCTGTTGATATTTGTTTTGTGTCCCAGGATATGATCAATTTTGGAGAATGTTCCATGGGGTGATGAGAAGAATGTATATTCTTTATCTTTGGGGTGGAGTGTTCTGTTCTATATGCGTCTATCAAGCACAGTTGTTCTAGAGTCTCATTTAAGTCTTTTATATCCTTGTTTAATTTCTGTTTAGAGGATCTGTCCAGCTCTGTAAGAGGAGTGTTAAAGTCCCCTGTTATGATGGTATTATCAGATATCATATTGCTCAGACTGAGTAAGGTCTGCTTCAAGAATCTGGGAGCATTTAAATTGGGTGCATAAATATTTAGAATTGAAATGTCTTCTGGTTGTATTTTTCCCTTGACCAATATAAAGTGACCATCTTTGTCTTTTTTGACTTTAGTTGCTTTAAATCCACATGTGTCTGAAAATAAGATTGCAACTCCTCTTTTCTTCTGAATTCCATTTGCCTGAAAAATTGTCTTCCAACCCTTGACTCGGAGCTTTAATTTGTCTTTTGAAGCCAGGTGTGTTTCTTGCAGACAGCAAATGGATGGCTTGTGTTTTTTAATCCAGTCAACCAATCTATGTCTCTTCAGTGGGGAATTCAAGCCATTAACATTTATTGAGATAATTGACAAGTGTGGTAGTATTCTATTCATCTTATTTTGTGAGAGTCCATTGCTTAGTTTTATCTTTTGCATCAGTGTGGAGGTTAGGTTCTGTCCTTTAATTTCTGAGTTCTTACTTTGCTGCTGATCCATTGTGGTGGTCAGTGTGCAGAACAGGTTGAAGTATTTCCTGTAGAGCTGGTCTTGTTGTGGCGAATTTCCTCAATGTTTGTATATCCGTAAATGATTTGATTTCTCCGTCAATTTTGAAGCTTAGCTTAGCAGGGTACAGAATTCTGGGCTGAAAATTGTTCTGTTTAAGTAGATTAAAGGTAGATGACCATTGTCTTCTTGCTTGGAAAGTTTCATTAGAGAAGTCTGCGGTCACTCTGATGGATTTGCCCCTGTAGGTCAACTGGCGCTTACTCCTGGCAGCTTGCAGAATCTTTTCTTTGGTCTTGACTTTGGACAGGTTCATCACAATGTGTCTTGGAGAAGCTCGGTTAGAGTTGAGGCGACCTGGGGTCCGATATCCCTCTGAAAGCAGTGTGTCAGAATCTTTGGTGATATTTGGGAAATTTTCTTTTATAATATTCTCTAGTATGGCTTCCATTCCTCTGGGGCATTCTTCTTCCCCTTCTGGAATTCCTATAACTCGTATGTTGGAACGCTTCATAAAGTCCCATAATTCTGACAGTGAACGTTCTGCTTTCTCTCTCTTCTTTTCTGCCTCTTTTACTATCTGAGTTATCTCAAAAACTTTGTCTTCTACCTCTGAAATTCTTTCTTCTGCATGGTCTAACCTGTTGCTGATACTTTCCATTGCATCTTTAAGTTCCCTGATTGACTGTTTCATTTCCTTCAGCTCTGCTATATCCTTTTTATATTCTTCATATCGTTCATCTCTTATTTGATTCTGTTTTTGAATTTCCTTTTGGTTATTTTCCACTTTATTAACAGTTTCCTTCATTGTTTCCATCATTTCCTTCATTGTTTTCAACATGTGTATTCTAAATTCCCTTTCTGTCATTCCTAACATTTCTGTATAGGTGGAATCCTCTGCAGTAGCTACCTCATGGTCCCTTGGCGGGGTAGTTCTGGACTGGTTCTTCATGTTGCCTGGAGTTTTCTGCTGATTCTTCCTCATGGGTGATTTCTTTTATCTGTTTACTTGCCCTAATTTTCCTTTCAATTCCTCTTGCTCTTTAAGTTCTTGTGCCTGTGGTCTAAGGGTTACAGGACCAGAAGCGTGAGAAGGTTTAAGAGCAAAAAAGCGATGAAAGAAATGAGGACCGAGTGATAAGAAAAAAAAAAATGAAAAAAAAGAAAAATAGAGAAAGGAGAGTGGTTGGGTGAAAGGAATATTGACAAAAAGAAGAGAGGCACAGAAAGAGGAAGACAGAGCAATATAGGTGTACAGTAGGGTACTTTGATACAACCTTAAAAAAAAAAAAAAACACCTTCTGGGGGTGCCAAGTGGGGTGGTTCCCTTGAGGTCAGCAGCTCTTTGCTAACCTGATCAGACACAGTACCCCACCTCCACCAAGTAGAGAGGAAAGACAAAAATGCTATAAATCAAACCAAAACAAGCAAACAGAAAACTTTACGGGATAAAATTGGCTGGAAAAACCAAATAATAGTGGTAGAAACACTAACAAAAATGAAGTTCTGATTATTGAAATAGGCAGCAATGGGAAATTATAATTAAACTAGAAAAATTGAGAAAGAAAAAGGATCTGTATGGAAAAGGTTGAACTTAAAAAACAAAACAACAATCTAGAACGTCAAAATAAACAAAAAAAACAACCAAACCAAAAAAAAAACCAAACAAACAAACAAAAAAAAACACACACGCAACCAAAAACAAAGCAGTATGTATATGGAATTGAATATTGTCTGGGCAACACGTGGTCTTCTGGGGTATGAGATGTTAATCACAGTTCTGATACGACTGGAGGCTGCTAGTTTCTCGAACCCCAGCAGGTAGACACCCTAAATCTCTCTTCAGCCCACTTAAAAGGCACTTTGAACTTGTTCACTTACTGAGCAGAAGCTTTCTCAGGGAAGTGCTTGTTGCTGGAGTCACTGCTGAAGTGGCTATCCACTTACCCTGTGTGTCAAAACTGGTCTCCCTCTGCCCCCGAGGGTTAGGGCTGCAAGGCGGCTCAGACCCCGCCCTTAGGCTACTTGGTCGCTGGGTTACCAGCTCCCACCCAATTCCAGCTCTGCGACCCTGAGGGCGGAGCTTGCCAGGGCAGATCGCTCACAATGTCTGCCTGTGACCCAGAGCCAAACTCTATTAGCTCCGTCTGGCTCAGCGGCTCAGACTGGGGCCCTAGACAAAGGCCAAAGTTCTCCGCACTCCCGCTCAGGCTCTCCCCAAGGCAGTTCAGCTGAGTGCCAAGTCCAAAGACACCAAAACAGTTCACAGGTAAGGCCTTTCTGGTTTGCAGTCTTGCTGCTACTGAACTTACAGTTGCGGGCGGGTTTAGGCGGATTGAACACACGCGACCACTTGCCGGTTTTCCACTGTTTTAGTCCTCCTCTTGGGGTCCAGAAGTCTCTCGCTGACTCCCTGTATCCTCTCAGGGGTGATGATAGGCAGATCCCACCAGCCAGAGATGCCTGGAGTCCTATATCCCCAGACTCACGGTGCCCAGATGCAAGGAAGCTGTTACTCGGCTGCCATCTTGCTCCTCCTCTCCGTAATATCTCTATTTCTTACCTATTTTCTATTTCACTAATTCTCTCTTCAGTTTTGTCTAATCTTTTTTTTAAATCTATCCATTGTGTTCTTAATTTTTTTTTATTAAATCATAGCTGTGTACATTGATATGATCATGGGGCATCATTGACTAGCTTCACACACCATTTACCAAGTTTCACATATACCCTTGTAAGATGCATCTCTGGTGTAATCCCACCAATCCCCTTCCCTCCACCCACCTCCCTCCTCCCTCCCCTCCCTTTCCCCATTCCCCCTATTCTTAGGTTGTAACTGGGTTATAGCTTTCATGTGAAAACCCTAAATTAGTCTCATAGTAGGGCTGAGTACATTGGGTACTTTCTCTTCCATTCTTGAGCTACTTTACTAAGAAGAATATGTTCCAGCTCCATCCATGTAAACATGAAAGAGGTAAAGTCTCCATCTTTCTTTAAGGCTGCATAATATTCCATGGCGTACATATACCACAATTCATTAATCCATTCGTGGATCGATGGGCACTTGGGCTTCTTCCATGACTTAGCAATTATGAATTGAGCTGCAATAAACATTCTGGTACAAATATCTTTGTTATGATGTGCTTTTTGGTCTTCTGGGTATATGCCCAGTAGAGGGATTACAGGATTGAATGGCAGATCCATTTTTAGATCTCTCAGTGTTCTCCATATCTCTTTCTAAAAGGAATGTATTAATTTGCATTGCCACCAGCAGTGCAAAAGTGTTCCCTTTTCTCCACATTCACGCCAACATCGCTGGTCTTGGGATTTTGTGATATAGGCTAGTCTCACTGGAGTTAGATGGTATCTCAAAGTAGTTTTGATTTGCATTTCTCTGATGATTAAAGATGATGAGCATTTTTTCATATGTCTGTAGGCCGCGGGCCTGTCTTCTTCAGAGAAGTTTCTCTTCAAATCCCTTGCCCAGCCTGCGATGGGATCACTTGTTCTATTCTTGCTAATGCGTTTGAGTTCTCTGTGGATTCTGGTTATTAAACCTTTGTCAGAGACATAACCTGCAAATATCTTCTCCCATTCTGAGGGTTGTTTGCTTGCTTTACTTACTGTGTTCTTGGCTGTGCAGAAGCTTTTTAGTTTGATCAAGTCCCAGTAGTGTATTTTTGAAGCTGCTTCAATTGCCCGGGGGGGGTCCTCCTCATAAAATACTCACCCAGACCTATTTCTTCAAGAGTTTTCCCTGCACTCTCCTCTAGTATTTTTAAAGTTTCATGTCTTAAGTTAAAATCTTTAATCCAGTGAGAGTCTATCTTAGTTAATGGTGAAAGGTGTGGGTCTAGTTTCAGTCTTCTACAGGTTGCCAGCCAGTTCACCCACCACCATTTGTTAAATAGGGAATCTTTTCCCCACTGAATGTTTTTAATTGGCTTGTCAAAGATTAAATAACGGTAAGTAGCTGGATTCATTTCTTGGTTCTCTATTCTGTTCCAGACATCTACTTCTCTGTTTTTGTACCAATATCCCATGTTGTTTTGATCACTATCAATTTGTAGTATAGTCTGAGGTCTGGTAGCATAATTCCTCCTGCTTTGTTTTTATTTCTGAGTAATGTCTTGGCTATTCGAGGTTTTTTCTGATTCCATATAAAACGAAGTATTGTTTTTTCAAGATCTTTAAAGTATGACAGTGGAGCTTTAATAGGGATTGCATTAAAATTATATATTGCTTTGGGTACTATAGACATTTTAACAATGTTGATTCTTCCCAGCCATGAGCATGGTATGTTTTTCCGGAAATTGACCGATACTTGGAAGCACGTAACCTTCCAAGACTTAGCCAGAATCAAGTGGAAATGTTGAACAGGCCCATATCAGGTTCTGAAATAGCATCAACCATACAAAACCTCCCTAAAAAGAAAATCCCGGGACCAGATGGTTTCACGTCAGAATTCTACCAAACCTTTAAAGAGGAATTAGTACCTATATTACTCAACCTGTTCCAAAAGGTAGAAAAAGAAGGAAGACTACCCAACATGTTCTATGAAGCAAACATCACCCTGATCCCCAAACCAGGAAAAGACCCAACAAGAAAACTTAATTTTTTTTAATTGTACATTTTAATTATACATTTTGGTTGCTTTTAAAATATGCTATATATTCTCTATTTAAAAAATACTTTAGAGTTCATTGTAAAAAGTTTTGTCTTACCTTTTTCTTTTCTTTCTTTCTTTCTTTCTTTCTTTATTTTTGCAGTTTTTGGCTGGGGCCGAGTTTGAACCTGCCACCTTTGGTATATGGGGCCGGCACCCTACTCCCTTGAGCCACAGCACCGCCCCCTTTTTCTTCCTAATCACAGTGAGCATAGTTATTTTAAAGTCTGTGTTTAATGCCATTTTCTCTCTCCAGAACAAATGCTTTGCCTTTTACTAAAGAGTTCCATGGAGAGCGGGGCACTATGGCTCATGTCTGTAATCCCAGTACTGTGGAGTTGAGGAGGGAGAATTGCTTGAACTCAGGAGTTTGATACTTGCCTGAGTGAGAGTTAGACCCCAACTCCTAAGAAAATGGAAATACCCATCCGGGCACAGCGGCAAGCACCTGTAATCCCAGCGGTTTCCGGAGGCTGAGGCAGCAGGATGCCCATAGCCCGAGTCTGAGGTTGCAGTGAGCTATGACACCATTGTGCTTCTCAGGGGCATAGGGTGGGACTCTGTCTCAACTAAAAAAAAAAAAAAAAAAAGGGAAGAAGAGTTCCATGGAGAGAAACAGTTATGAATTGGTAACTAATTTTTTTGAATTCTTGCTTAGGTAAGGCTAAATTAAAAAAAAAAAAGTTTATGTCTCGGCCAGATGCAGTGGCTCACACCTGTAATCCCAGAACTTTGGGAAGCCAAGGCAGGAGGATCCCTTGAGGCCAGGAATTTAAGGTCAGCCTGGGCAATGTACTGAGAATATGCCTCTATAAAAACTTTTAAAATTATCCAGCTGTGGTGGCACATACTTACAATCCTAGCTACTTGGGAAACTGAGATGGGAGGATTGTTTGAGTTCGGGAATACAAGGTTATAGTGAGTTATGAAGATGCCACTGGAACTCCAGCCTAGGCAGAAAAATAAAAAGTCTGTGTCTAGTATCTTCAATATCTGGAGTTGTTATATGTCTGTTTCTATTATCTTAATCTCGTTAGCTCTCGTTCTTGTTTTCTTATCTCTTTTTGTGTTTGATGATGATGATGATGATTGTGGGATAGACTTGATATTTGAAAAAATGACTTGCGGAAATAATTTGAAACCTAAAGTCATGGTTATCTTCTTCCAGAAATAATTTTCATTTGCTTCTAAAGAGAACATCAGTGATATGGCATCACTTTGATCCCAAATCCATTGAGGTTATTGGAAGTTGGAGCATATAGTCTTTGCCACAGACATCTTCTTTCTTAGCGCAGAGTTTTCATTAGGTAGCACCCAACCTTGGCAGCCATTGGATAACAATTTTGTTTGCTTATTACTGTGAGTCTCTATAAAGAGATCACTCAGCCGTTCAGAATCTTGGTATTTCTTTCTGAATTGGCAAATGCTTTCAGAGGAAAGCAGTCCTAAAATTCAGGCTTATCTGTCTGGATCTTGTTCCAGTAATTCTTCACTGCCTTGTTAACACCCTCCTGCCTTAGAGTGATCTTAATAATATTTTGTTTAACTTTTCTCATTGTACATAGTTAGGGAGATTGTTACCTTGTTCTGCATTCCTGGAAGCAGCAATTGGGAAGACATTGTTTACCCATCAGATACTCAATAATGAATGAATTGTACCATCTTACAAGGTCTATCCAGAAAGTATTCAGCCATAAGATATGAGAAGTATGAAAAATATCAGCTGGATACTTTCTGAACAGACCTTGTACATGGTGACTTTGTTATGCCCCCTCACCATGTGGTTTAAACCACTGGATTTAGTGCGTGGGTTGCAGATCTTCTAGACAGATCACTGAACTGCTATTTGAACACAAGCTTTTTACTTACTCTATTACTGAGTGCAGATGGCTCAAGGTGCAGTGGCTTCAGAGTTATGACATTTCAATTTTGCAGTTAGTTATCACCTCTTCTCTTGCTTAATGGAGAAAACTCAGTAATGCCTATAATCAGCCTAGGATTCTTGAAAGATGAAAACTGTACTTGATAAGATTTGTAGAACACATTGTCTCTTTCTTCACTTTTTTTTTTTTTTTGAGACGGAGTGTCACTATGTCACCCTTGGTAGAGTGCCATGGTATCACAGTTCATGGCAACCTCAAACTCCTGGTCCTAAGTGATTCTCTTGCCTCAGCCTCCCAAGTAGCTGGGACTACAGGCGTCTGCCACAATGCCCAGCTGTTTTTTTGTTGCAATTGCCATTGTTGTTTAGCTGGCCTGGGCCAGGCTCCAACCCACCAGCCTCAGTGCATGTGCCTGGCACTGTAACCACTGTGCTACAGGTGCCACGCCTCTTTCTTCACTTTTGAAGGTCTTCTCTGGATTTCAGAGAAGAAACCTTGATGCTACTGCTCCCCTTCCATTTTCAAATGTGAAGAAGAGTTTTTTTTTGTTTGTTTTGTTTTTGTAGAGACAGAGTCTCACTGTACCGCCCGAGGGTAGAGTGCCCTGGCGTCACACGGCTCACAGCAACCTCCAGCTCTTGGGCTTACACGATTCTCTCGCCTCAGCCTCCCGAGCAGCTGGGACTACAGGTGCCCGCCACAACGCCCGGCTATTTTTCTGTTGCAGTTTGGCCGGGGCTGGGTTTGAACCCATCACCCTCGGTATATGGGGCCAGTGCCCTACTCACTGAGCCACAGGCGCCACCCAGTGAAGAAGAGTTTTGATAGACATAATTAAGAATTTTATAGGGCTGATAACCCTATACATATCATATATCATTCCACATATATGGAAGTCCAACTTCCAACCATATACAGCATATTCATAGAACTCAAGCAAATCAACAAGAAGAAATCAAACAATCCCATTAAAAAGGGGGCAAGAGACATCAACAGGAATTTTTCTCATGGAGATGGACTAATGGCCAACAAACACATGAAAAAAATGTTCATCATCTCTAATCTTCAGAGAAATGCAAATCCAAACCCACTGAGATATCTTCTAACTCTGGAGACAATGGCTTACATTATGGAGTCAAAACAACAGATGCTGGCATGAATGCAAAAAGAAAAAACACTCACACATGGTTGGTAGGACAGTAAACTGGCACAGCCTTATAGGTGGTATAGAGATGCCATTAGATCCTGCAACACCATTACTAGGTGTTTACCCAAAGAGGGGGGAAAGAGGCATTCTATCATAAAGACACTTATACTTGAATGTTTATAGCAACACAACTCACAGTCACAAAGTTGTAGAAACAACCCAAATGCCCTTCGGCATAGGAATGGATTAATAAATTATGGTATATGTATACCATGGAATATTATTCAGCCACAAAAAAAGATAGAGATCATGTATCTTTTGTAACAACCTGGATAGAATTGACGACCATTCTCCTAAGTGAAGTATCATAAGAACGGAAAACCAAACATCACATGCACCCAGTACAAAATTGAAACTAGTAGATTAACATGCTCACATGAGAGAAAAACTCAATGAAATTCAAGAGGGGAGAGGGGGTAAATTCCCACCCAATGGGTGATTGTGCTGGTATATGGCACCCTACCTGGGTGTGGGACATGCCTCCGAATTGAACCTTAACCTTACAAATGCAAACTATGGAATCTAACGGTTTATAGCCTCACACTGAAAAACTTTTTTGAAGCCCAGGAAAAAAATAATTTTACTTAGCTAAATTGAAGAAAAAGGAGAAGCTTATAACTTCAGCAGAGTCTTCAGGTAGCAAAGGGGACACGCAGAGTACATTGTATGACCCTTGCGAAGGTGACGTTACAGGTCCCATTTCTTATGCCTGGAGAGCACGTTCCACAAGCAGGAGGATCAGCAAAATGAGGAAGAGAGACGTTGCTCTGCCCATTATCTTCCTGTATGAGGAACTAGGAAATTTTGACCAATTATTTTGTTTTCAGGCAATGTTTGTTACCCTTATGTGAATTTAGGTTCCACCATCTTTGAAAATGTTGCAGAGGGTATGACCTGAAAAAAAAATGGAAAAAATATTTTCTGTTCCCTCAATTTTTGGGAAACGGCAACCTGCATCCCTGCCTCAGGCCTGTGTTGGTGGGGGCGGGGCAGAGGATGTCTCTTGTTCTTTGAGCCACAGGAGATAGTTCAAGGAAATCGTCTGGGCAGAGGTCACAAGATCTTCTTAGCTGAAGATGAGATGGGAGTAGGTCCCGAGATCCTCTTAGCTGAAGATGGGATTATTCTGGGTGGAGGTCACAAGACTGTTGCAGAGACCACAAGATTGTCTTGGCCCAAAATGGGATTATGAGATTATAAACTTTAAAAGCTCTGTGCTTCTGCTCAGAAGCAGGAATTTGGATTTTGAGACCATTGTCCACCATTTTCCTCCTTTTCCAGCAAAGTAATAAACTTCTCTTTCTTTCTTCTCAAACTGCTTGTCCCTCTTATTCTGATGCTGGGGGACAAGTGCCAAGCTTTCAGTAACAAGACTGTATTACATCCATGGAAAGTATAGGTATTCTGTCCAGGTCTAAAATCTTGCCTGCGGTAAGACTTTGAAAGAGACTGTACTTCAAGTGCCAATGCCCGCCCTGGTCTGCCCACTGAAGACCCCCAGGTGTCACACCGAGTGACTCTGATGTTTGGGTTTCTAGTTCAGAGACCATGGTATCTTGTGGGTTGCCCTAGTGGGTACAAAAGTAACTCCCAGAGGAGACAAACATTTTGAGGAGGAAACCCTTTTTTCCTAAAGAAGAACAGGGATAAAAAAATTGAGGGAGTGACTGTGTCTGAAGAAGGAAGGAAAGGAAAGACACCAGGGAGCTCAGCTAGGAAGAGTTTATCCTGTTTTCTCTTCCTCGGATTCCTTTCAGTTCTGGAAATATTCATATTTCATATTCACTCTGAAACACTTTTTCTTACCTTCATTTTTTTCTATTTCCCTCATACCTTCAGTAATGTCTATTACATCAACAGTGGCCTGTATGTTGGCAACGTACTGTACATGTGCTGGGGGGAGTTAGGGAGGACAGAGGCAGGGGGGTCTGCCCCAGGGTCATTCCTCCCCCAGACAGCAGCAGCGCTGTGCCAAGTGAGGCCAGCACCCCGGCCTTACAGACGATAGCAGCAGGACTAACAAGCCTTGACCTCTGCCTACTCCTCCCAAGCCCTGGATAGACTACAGGAAGATGCTCTTTGAAGAGGGAAAACAGATGCTGTGTTACACTGAATGCTTACTCAGAAATACCCACGTTTCCTGCAACTTCATGTTCAGGCGGAATAAAGGGTGGGAGGATCTGGCAGCACCGGGATTCAGGTGAAGCAAAGAGGTGGGTCGTGCAAGTGCTGCATGGTCCAGCCCTGCCTTTATTTAAATTTTTTTTTTCATCATGGATTTTGTGCATTCATTTTGAATTTTCTAGATGTTACATGCAAATTTTATTCATTTTGATAACTGAGATTTTTCTTTGGTTGCCTACTTAAATTTTAGGTCCCAGGCAAGTGCCTTATTGCTTCACACTCAGACATACACACTTTGTCCCCTCTGCTCCACCTGTACAAAACACATTGCAGCTCTTCGAGTGCCTTGTACTTTGATACCAACTGCATCCCCTGCTCACAATGCCATTTTCTCTTTCTCTCCCATCTGCCTGTCAAACTCCCAAGTCAACTTTCAAGGCTTGAACATCAGCATTAGTGATCTCCCTAGAGAGACATACCTCTATTTCCCCTGAGTTATTTCTTCACCCTGTGCATACCTCCCTCAATGTCCGCACACTGGATTTTAATTGTTCATGTGTCCATCTCCCCCATGAGAGTGAGTGGTCTTTGAGGGCAGGAATCTTCTCTTTTTGATATCTTTTGATTTCTGGTGGCTGGCACATAGTAGGTGCTCAAGAAAACACGCATTTAATGCTGAGTGAAGACAAAGCATTGCCCCCATTTTATGGAAAAGGATTGGGATGGCTTGCACAAGGTTACACTGGATCACCCTGGCTGCCAGGCTAGATCTTCAGATGCCTGAGGCCTGTGATGCTTGCACTACCCAGAATAAACAGTGCTCTTTGTAGAGGGCCAGCTCCTAAGTTTTGCAGAAAGTCAGCACCCTGAGACCGCTCCAGCTCTTTGCCAGGATCTTGCACCCAGCCCTGGCCCACTTTGGGCACCACTCCAAGGCCCCTCCCCTTTGTCTTCCTCCCTCCAAGGAGGCTGACTCATCTGGATCCCAAGCAAAGTTCCTGGACCCTGGTCCTGCTGACCCTGACTGCCAGCATCCTCTGATTGCCACAGCAAATTTTGCTGGGGTCAAAGGCACCTCCCCATCTCCAGAGTGCAGAGCCGAGTCTGGCCAGCAGCTCTGGGAACTGTCACCCAACGTACTGAGGCTTTGCCCTCAGAGGGGAGATTTTACAGCCTGAAACAATCTGTTCTTCACAAGACATTTTTCTGGAAAGCCTCAGGTCTTGAAAGGGAGCCGCTTAGGCAGTCAGAAAGAAGGGTTTTTTTGGTTCCCCCCCCCTCCTTTTCTTTTTGTAACCTTCTGCTTCTGACTCTGCCAGCCTGTGTCTCTCTTTCACCCCTGGAGTTTTCTTTTCAATACTGGTCATTCGTGGAGTCGGCTCTGCCCTCTCTGCTTGTGACTGGTGGGAGAGCAGAGCCGCCTCCCTCTAACGAGGGGCCCTCCAGGCCGCGCTGCCTTCGTTTTTGATACCTGGGGAGAGGATGTACAGGCAAGGGGCAATTGGATCAGAAAGGCCCCACTGAACAGACATCACAGCCAAGCTCAAAGAGAGCAGGAAGTGGAACAAAGAATAAAAACATTTACAGAAGTGCTTCAGTGTAAGGGGGAAAAAGTACTAGCAACTCTAACAAGGTCAATGGTGAGGGAAAAAAAAATTTTTTTTTTTTTTGAAAGGAATTGCTGAGGGAAAAATGAAAGGGAAACCTTAAAAAGCGGCTGAGGACTCCGACTGGGTCCTGCTGGTTGGCTCCTGGAACGTTTTCCTTGATATCTTCCCATGAAGCACTATTTCTACAAGACTTCAATACGTTGGAAAAGTTTATGCAACTGGCTACAAGGAGGGTTAGAAGTTGTGAGTCACCATCATCAGCTCTGCGTGTGTTTGCTTTTAACACCAGCTTCCTGTGGGACCACATCAATGGAGCCTTTTTGGCTCTTTGGCATGTGCTGGGGTGGGCCGGGTGGGGGTGCCTGGCCAACCTATAATAAGGGTGTGTGGGGTACTGGGCCCCCATGGCTACTAAGAACAGAACAAATGGTCTCCGATGTCAAAGAATGGCGGGAGGGACTTTGGGCAAGTTTCTCCAACACTCTGGACTTCAACTTCCTTTCCTGTAAATTGGGTGAAGTATGATCTCTTTTACACGTTTATTTGGAGATTTATGATAGCTACATGGCATGCAAAAGAAGCTTCATGAATAGTTGTAATTCTTGTTTTTTGTTTGTTTGTTTTTTTCATTCATTGTAATTCCTTTTTTCTTGTAACTTATCACCAACAACAGGAATGTTAAAATAGAACTTCCCAGATCTTGGGCTTGTGAGCTAATAGAATGGGCTCTTAGGAAGAAGCATCTTTCCTAGGATGTTTTTAATGGGACCGACAGCCATCCGTCTTAGATGTGCTGCTAAATTTCATCTGATTTTGTGGATGACCGTGGCAAATATCTTAATCTTGCTTCCTCTTGCAACCCAGTGAGTTTTAGGGTTGCTTCTCTCTGTTTTCTGTTAGGTCTTTTTAATAATGCAGTTTATGTGAACATCATCCTACCAAGGTATTTGGAAAGCAGGGTCTCCACATGCATAATTACATAAAGGCTATTTATTTCCTTCAAATAGACCACATACTTGCTTAGTCCTTATTCTGAGTTGTCCCTCTTTATTACATGCCAGAATCTAAGTCCATGAGGGTGGAATGCTTTTTCAAATACAGTTTTTATTATTTTAGAAGATTTTTAGATTTACAGAAAAGTTGCCAAGATGGTAGAGTTTCCATGCACCTCCCATGTCCACTATTGTTAACTTTTTACATTATTACGTCACGTTTGTCACAGCTGAGGAAATGACACTGGTACCTTACTGTTAACCAAACTGAACAATTTATTCGGATTTCACTAATCTTTCCCTCAGCCCTTTTTCTGTTCCAAGGTCCCATCCAGGATCCTATGTTGCCTTTAGTTGTCACACGTCCTTTGTTTTCTATGTGACAGTTTCTCAGACTTGCTTTGTTTTTGATAATGACAGTTTTGAGAAGTACTGGCTAGGCATTTTGAAGAATATCCCTCTGCAGGGGGGTATATCTGATGGTTTTCTAATGGTTAGACAGGTTTTGAGAAGGATGAGCACAGAGGCCAAGGGCCATTCTCAGCATTCATACCAAGAGTCACTCTATCAACACAACTTATCACTGATAACAGGCATGAGCCACCATACCTGTCCCATGATTCATTCTTTTTTATTGTTGAGTAGTATTCTGGTATAAGTATCATAGTTCATGGCCATTTATATTGTTTCAGCTCTGGGATACTACAAAGAAAGCTGCTATAGACACTCATGCGAAGGTCTCTGTAGGACACACGCTGTCATTTCTGTTTGGTAAATACCTAGGAATGAAATGGTTGGATTATGTGGTAGGTATATATTCAATTTTTTTTTTTTGGGCCGGGGCTGGGTTTGAACCCACCACCTCCTATATTCAATTTCCAAGGTAGTGCAGCATGCCACTTTACATTTTCGTCAAAAGAATATGAGAGATTCAGTTCCTCCACGTTCTTGCCAATACATGACATGGCCAGTCAATTAGACATTATTTTCTAATTTTAGCCTCTGATAGTTATGTAGCTATATCTCACCTTTTAAAAATATTAATTAAAAGATTATTAATAAGATTAATACAAGGGTGCATTTGATTAGGTTACATTTTTTATTTGTTAGGTAGAGTCCAAGTTGTAGTTGATCCCTTCACGTAGGAGGTGTGCCATGTACCCCTACACTGTGCCCGTTAGTTGAGAGCTCATCAAGCCCCTTCCTTCCTCACTCTGGTTTCAATTTGAATGAATTTGCATTGATGCTGAAGATCTTCTTAACTGCTTTTAAAAGACTTTTGGCCGTTTTTGTTGGGTTGTATGCCTTTCCTAAATTTCAACATATTAAGGGGAGACAAACATTTTTGTTACAAGAATACCTTATACATATAATGTCAGAGGTTTTGGTGTGCCCATCAGATTAGGGTTCATTGTCCCCCAACAGGCAAATTTTTATCCATAACTCCTCCACCGTTCCACCTTCCTGGTTTCTAATGTCCTTAATATCTCTTTTGGCCCATTGTGTATGGTGTTTGGTTTTGCATTCCTGAGATAACATCATATTGAAGAGACTATCCTTTCCCCACTCTATGTTCTTGGCATCTTTGTCAGTGATAAGTTCACTATAGATGTGTGGATTTATTTCTGGTTTCTCTACTTGATCTATGTGTCTGTTTTTATGCCAGTACCACGCTGTTTTTGTTACTACAGCTCTACAGTATAAGGTTGGGTAATGCAATTCATCAAGTTTCATTCTTTTTGCTCAGGATTCCTTTGGCTACTCTGGGTCTTTTGCGGTTGCCTAGAAATATTCGGATTATTTTTTCTATTTAAGTGAAGAACGATGCTGGTATTTTGATGGAGATTGCCTTGAATACATATATTTCTTTGGTTAGTGTGGACATTTCAACAATATTGATTCTTCTTCCAATTCACAAACATGGGATATCTTTCCATTTTTTTGTGTCCCCTTCAATTTCTTTCATCAATGTTTTATACTTTTCATTATAGAGATCTTTCACTTTTTTAATTAAATTTGTTCCTAGGTATTTTATTTTATTTGTAGCTATTATAAATGGGATTGCTTTCTTGGTTTCTTTTTCAGATTGTTCATCAGTTCTGATAGGTTTTTTTGTGATATAAAATCATATTGTCTACAGACAAAGAAAATTTGACTTCTCCTTTTCCAATTTGGATGCCCTTTATGTCCTTCTCTAGTTTGACTGCTCTAGCTAGAACTTCCAGTACTATGAATTGAGTAACAGTGGTGAAAGTGGGCATCTTTGTCTTGTTCTAGATCATAGAGAAAAGGCTTTCAGTTCTTCCCTTGTCAGTATGATATTCCCCGTGGGGCTATCATACACACATATATGGCTTTTACTTGTTATGAGGTAAATTCCTTCAATACCCAGTTATTTGAGAGTTTTTATCATGAAGGATGTTGAATTTTATCATGTACTTTCTGAGCATCAATTGAAATGATCATATGGTTTTGTCCTTTGTTTTGTTGATATGTTGTATCACACTGATCAATTTGTATATTTTGAACCATGCTTGCGTCCTTGTCGAAGTGGATTTGCTAGTATTCTGTAGAGGATTTTTATGTCTTCATCTAGTTTGGGTATCAGGGTGATACAGGCCTCATAGAATGAATGTGGGAGTATTCCTTCCTTCATTTTTTGCAATAGTTTAAGTAGGATTGATATTATTTCTTCTTTGAGTGCTTGGTAGAATTCATCAGTGAAGCCATTAGGTCCTGGACTTTTCTCGATGGATGACTTTTTTAACGACTTCTATCTCATTATGTTTTATCAGTTTATTCAGCTTCTGGATTTCTTCCTGGGTCAATGTTGGTAGGTTGTATGTCTAGAAATTTATCCATTTTCTTTAGATTTTCCAAAGTATTGTCACATAGTTTCCCACAGTCATGTCTAATGATCTTTTGGATTTGTGTAGTATCAGTTGTCATGTCTCCTTTGTTGTCTCTGATTTTATTCATTTGGATATTCTCTCTTTTTCTCTTTGTGTGGCTAAATGTGTGTCAATTTTATTTATCTTTAAAAAAACACTTTTTTGCTTCATTTTTTGTTTCAATTTTGTTTATTTCTGCTGGTTTTTTTTTTGTATTTTTATTTTTATTTTTTTTTATTAAATCATAACTGTATACAATGATATGATTATGGGGCATCATACACTCACTTCATAAACCATTTGACACATTTTTATCACAGTGGTTAACATAGCCTTTCCGGCGTTATCTCAGTTACGTTTCTGCTGTTTTTATTATTTCTTTTCTCTTACTGAATTTGACTTTAGTTTGCTCTTATTTTTCTAGTCATTTGAAATGTATTAAGTTGTTTATTTGAAGGTTTTCTACTTTTTTGATATAGGCACTTGTTACTATAAACTTTTGTCTTATTACTGACTTTACTGTGTACTATAGGTTTTGATATGTTATATTTTCATTTTCATTTGTTTCAAAGAATTTTTAAATTTTCTTCTTAGTCTCTTCATTTACCCACTGGTCATTCAGGAACATATTGTTTAATTTCCATGTGTTTGTATATTTTCTAATATTCCTCTTATTATTGACATCTAGTTTTATTCCATTGTGGTCAGAGAAAATACTTGGTATGATTTCAATTTTTTTTTTTTTTTTTGAAATTTTTAAGACTTCTTGTGTAGCCTATCATATGGTCTACCCTTAAAAATGACCCATGAGCTGAGGAGAAGAACTATGTATTCTTCCGCTGTTGGATGAAACATTTGTGAATATCTAGTAAAGCTGTTGGGTCTATAGTGCAGATTAAGTCCAGTGTTTCTTTGTCAATTCTCTGCAAGGATGATCTGTCCAGTGCTGAAAATGGAGTACTGAGGTCTCCAACAATTATTGTATTAGGTCTATCTCTCTCTCTTTAGCTTTGATAATTTTTGCATTAAGAATTCAAATCACTTTCCCTTTCTACTGTCCCAAATCCAGGGGACTTCCACTTCTCTGTGGATCTCCAAGATAAACCTAGATCCTTGTGTTCAGTAAATCGTGAAGGAAAGAAACAATCTGAACGCTGATTAGCCTCGATTTTATTATTTGCCAATTCAACCCTAAAGACACAAGGATAGCCTTGTCTTTCTTTTTTTTTTGGGGGGGGCAGTTTTCTGAATTTCTTTCTTAAAAATAGTTACCATGCTATGCATTTGAAGCCAACATGCTGCCAGCCTGCTGGACCTAATGTATATATGTTTGGGATATAGATGTGTTGGGGGAAGGGAGATTTGAGTACAAATTAAAATAGTGGTTTTCGGGCGGCGCCTGTGGCTCAGTGAGCAGGGCGCCGGTCCCATATACCGAGGGTGGCGGGTTCAAACCCGGCCCCGGCCAAACTGCAACAAAAAAATAGCCGGGCGTTGTGGCGGACACCTGTGGTCCCAGCTACTCGGGAGGCTGAGGCAGGAGAATCGCCTAAGCCCAGGAGTTGGAGGTTGCTGTGAGCTGTGTGACGCCACGGCACTCTACCGAGGGCAATAAAGTGAAACTCTGTCTCTACAAAAAAATATATAAAAAAAAAAAATAGTGGTTTTCTGTGTGTGATATACATGAGGTGGAAAGACATCATGATCACTTAACCATGAGGAGTGATTTGCCCCTGCTGGCAGCTCTGCCTGGCATGAGGAAATACTAGGATGTCTGAATGATCGGAACTCTCTTGGACAAGCTGCTCTGAACACCAAGCAAAGCCACACAGGCCTGATGGTCTGGCCACTGAAGCCTGGTTTGAGGGTGGAGTAGAAATTTATCTAGGGAAGTAGTTGATCCCTTCCTGGAGTTACTCACTTACTCACTTAAAATATAGAGAGCATGGATACCATATCAGACACTCTGGGAATATAAAAACAATAAGAAGGGTCTCAATAGGCCATTGGGGAAGACAGACAGGTAAATGACAGCATTATAATGCCAAATGAAGACAGTAAAGATGGCAGATCAGGGCTCTATGGGACCTCTTGGGAAAAAGTGGTCTGTTAGTTTTGCAGGTTTCGGGGACTTCTATTGGAAGTCATTAGAACAGCAAATTTAAGGCTTCTCCTTGAGACCTTTTGCTTGTCACCCCTTGCCCTGCTAGGTTAGGGTAGATAAGGAAGTGTGTGCATTAGCATTAGTCAACCCTTGGCTATCTGTGCCCTGGTGAGTGGAACCCTCTGAATCTGCTGATTTGGACTATGACAGGTGTTTTGGAATGCAGACATGTGACATGCTCCCCTCACAGAAGTCTACTTCATCTCAGGTGAAGCATGTGTCTCAACACAAAATTCCTTGTACACAACAACAGAAATTACCTCTGGCTTGGAAAATGGGCTGGACTCAGGCCCACTCCTACAGTGGGATCCAGTGGAGGGTAGGCAGGAAGTAGCAGACAAAGCTATGAAAATGTCTCTAACTGCTCCAAAAATGAATCTACTTTAACCACACTGTGTTTAGGTGACTCAGCCTAAGAGTCACATCCTGGAATTGGCCTCAATGAGAGTACACAGGATGGAGAAAAATAATGTGCCTCAAAGAAATTGGGGTGCCTGACCCAGAAGTAGAGGGAAAAGATTCAGAGAAGCTAAAGTGTTAAACAGGGGACTCTGGGCAAATCGCTTAACTTCCCTTCTCAGTCTGCTACCCATATAATAGGGACAATAATACCACTTATTTTTTGGAGTGATGAGAGATATAAGAGCAACGTGCTAAAACAAGTTCATCATGCAGTAAGTTAGTTTCCTTTTGCCACTGAAACAAATCACTATAAACTTAATGACTTAAAACAATGCAAATTTATTGTCTTAACTATTCTGGAGGTCAGATATCCTAAAATCAAGGCATCGGGCTGAGTTCTTTCTGGAAGCTCTGTAGAACAATCCATTTTCTTGTCTTTTCCAGCATCTAGAGGCCACCTGCATTCCTTCACACAAGGCCCCTCCTTGCATCACGCTGAACTTACTGTGTTACTGTGGTCACCATATCATCTCCTCTGACTAACCCACCTGCCTCCTTCCCTGTGATTACCCATGGGCCCACCCAGATAATCCAGGATGATCCCCCAACTCAGCTCAAGATCCTTTAGCTTAATCAAATTTGCAAAGACCATTTTGCCATGGAGGGTAAAATATTTACAGGTTCTTAGAGTTAGGATGTGGACATATTTGGAGGGCACTATTCTGCCTTCCATGGTAAGTATTCAATGAAGACAAAAACTATAGTGAATTCCTTTCTTTTTTAGATTGTTGCGAGGTATAAGCCTAGAAACTCATCGTTTGTCAAATCTTCCCGTGGACAAGAGATAAGAAAGTTTCCAAAGGCCTCTCAAGGAAAAAGTGAATACAAAATTTGTATATCTACAAACAACAATTGAGCTGTCAGATGTCAACAAACTCCAAGGCAAGGTTTGCTGCAGTCAACATCTGTACACCCATGGTTGTAGCAGCATTATTCACAATGGCTGAAACGTGGAGGCGGCCCAGTGTCCATCACAGATGAATGGGTAAGCAGTATATGGTAGATACATGCAGTGGAAGATTATTCGGCCTCAAGGTGGAAAGAGATTCTGACTCATGCTACAACATAAGGGCAGTGTGCTAAATGAAATGAACCAGTCACTACAGGACAGATACTGTATGGTTCCACTTACCTGAGGAACCCAGAGTCATCAAGGTCATAGACAATGGCAGTGGTTGCCCAGGGCTAGGGATGGGGGCATGAGCAATCAGTGTTGGTGGGTACAGGGTTTCAGCTTGGAAGAGTAAGAGTTCTGGATATAGAGGGTAGTGAGGGCTGCACAATGATGTGATGTACTTAATACCACTATACACTTAAAAATGGTTGAAATGGTAAATTTCATATTATGCACTTTTTGACACAAATTTTCAAAATCAATTAAAGAAAGAAAATGTAACAAGGAAAATTCTGCTCTGGATAGTGGAGTGCTGAACTGACCATGAAGGGAGAGTCGGTCACCAAGCAGAGCCAGGGAGAGGTGGGATCCCGGCCACAGGATCAGAGTGTGCAAAGGTGAGCGTCAGGCTGGCCTGGTTCAGGGCTTGGTGCAGCCCCCACTGGGAGCAGGAGCCTGACTGCTGTGAAGCTACTGCCCAGCCACGGTGTGTCTGGGTGGAGGGAGGCTGGTGGGCAGCTCCTGGGCCCCCTGCCCTTCCCAGCTGTGTAGTTCTAAGGCTCTCGCTGTGTCAGCCTGCAGTGAGCAGAGGATGTCACAGTCCCTTGGTCACTCTTCCCAGAGTCAGTCCCTCCCTTTCCCACCCCAGGATCAAAGCAAGCTTCCCTTCACAGGAACCTTTTGTTTATTTCCTCAGTTTCCTGATGACCTAGTTTTGTGTCCCTGCTTTTTATTCCTCCTCTCCCAACACTCCTTCATCCTATTCCTGCCACAGTGGAAGGAAAAGACTCTGACCTTCCAGCCCAGATGGTGGCCCCTGGCGACTCCCAGCTCCTCCTGCCAGTGGGAGCCCAGCCTGGCCCCAGTTCCCAATCAGGCCTTGCTCATCCCCAGTGGGCATGAGCAGTGGGCATGAGTGTCCCTCAGCTCCTCCAGCTCCCATGAGTAGGGTGCCTCCTACTCATCAGCTCCTTGCTTCCCCCTTTTGAAAAAAAGAATCTTGTTTTCTTTCTAATTGTAAGTAATATCCATATGTTCATTGTGGAAATTTGGGCATTACAAAACATTAAAGAATTATTTTTGAAATTATTCATAATACCCCCCCAAAGAGGAGAACTCTTAGCATTTTACATATATTTTCTCCACTCTCTTGCAATCCACTTACGTCTAAATTTACATGGGGATATATTTTATGATCCACATATTTATACATGCAATTATTAATATAGTTATGAATAATCAAGTAATAAAATAATACAGAATAAATTTGCTCAAGTGTACATGCTATTTTGTAAGCTGCTTTTATTTTTCAGTTACAGTGTACTATAAATATTTTGGCTCGTCATGAATTGCTCTTCTGTATATGCCTTTCAATGACTGAATAATATTCCATCATATTATTCAGAGATTCTTAAACTGGGGTCCACAGGCCCCTGAGGGTTTACAGGGAATCATAGGTTCACTCTGGGAATTTTTTTGTTTCTATTCTCATTTTACAAGATTTGAGTAGGAGTTACCAGGAGAGGGAATTAGGGAAGAGATGAGGGAAGTAGGAGTTACCAGGAGAGGGAATTAGGGAAGAGAGAGCCCAAGTGATGGTATTAGAGTGTCGAAGGGAAGGTTTCAGGCCTCTAGAGTAATCTGTTGGGAAAAAAGCATCTTGCCTGACCAAATTTGGTGGGAAATGAGTTTCTTTTGGTAGAGTGGGAACTTTATCTACTTCCTGTCTGTTGCACTGATTGGGATTGAGGCATTTTTGTGGCAGGACATGAGACAATTGCCTCTTTTTGATAGAATTGTCTGGCAATGACCATTGGGTCATGTACAGGCACTGCCAGATTTATTCATTTTTTTTCACTCATTCATTCAGTCACCAAGCATTTATGGAGGATGTATCAGTTATCTATGGCTGTGTAACAAATTACCCCCAAATTTAGCAACAATAGATATGTATTATCTCTTATCATTTCCATGGGTCAGGAATTCAAGAACAGCTTAGCTGAGTTGTCTCAGCTCAAGGTCCCCTGTAAGATTGTAGTTAAAAGGTCAAATGGGGCTACAGTTGTCTGAAGGTTTGATTCAACCAGGTGGCTCCTTTGCTCATATGTTGGCAGGAGGCCTCAGTTCCTCGTCATGCAGATCTCTGCTTAGGCTCCTCAACTGTCCTCACAGCATGACAGCTGCCTCCTCCCTCCGAGAGTGAGTGATCTGAGAAAGAGCAAAGAGAAAGCAGCAATATTTCTCATGCCCTGGCCTGAGTAGTCACACTGTCATTTCTGCAACCCTATTAACCAATGGGTCATCTGGATGGCTCTCTTCAGTGGAGGAGGGACTTGCACATGGATGTGCCAGAAGACAAGGATAACTGAGGACTGTCTTAGAGACTGGCCACGGCAGAGTGATGAGCCAGGCCAAGTGCTAAGGATGGAAATTGAATCTGATATTCCTACACCCAGGAACATCAATGTGGTGTTGATGTGCATAGCTGTGACAGCACTCAAGCTCCAGCTGAAGGTCACCTGTGGCCCAAAGGGATTGGTCTTAGCCTGAAGACATTCTCTGCTCACTATGAGCCAGCACCATTGCACTGCTAACCATGGTTATATCCCAGATAGGAAGAAGCAAGGAGCAGGCTCGTGGTCCATAAAAAATTAGTCCTTAATGGAAGATCCATTTTGTTCTATGACAGGACAGCTGGTATGAAGTGACATGGAGCAACAAGGGACTAGGAGGTCAGTCCCTAGTTCAGGTTCCCTGTTTCACCTAGAGGCCATCTCACTTCTTACTTGATAGGTGCTTATAACACTTCCTTTAGACTAGCAAGAGCATAGGGAAAGACTCTGGATTCTAAAGACTCTCTTCCTCTTTTGGCAACAATAAAATATATATTTTTCCTCTAGTCACTGGCAAACACTTGATCCCTCGTACTTTGTATTTTGGGTTAGACTTGCCTACTGTTCCAAGAGCCTACCAAATTCAGACCAAATCTGATTTTATATTCCAGAACCTGGGAATGAAAAGAGTTCTTCTCATAACTTGTTGAGAAAAATCACAAGTATCAAAGGATAAAATCACTGAGCTACAGTGAGACAGAAGGGAAAGGCAGCAACAGAAAATCAGATCTCTGCTGATGTTCTAGGTCAAGGAGAAGTCTGTGGGTGCCATTTCAGCTCTGTCCTCAGGAATCCTCATCTCAGCAGACTAATAGTGAGAGCTCTAAAAGAAAGGTTCTACCCGGTGGATATTGGTCTGGTGGCACATGGACTCCCCCAAGGGGACATTGCTCCATTACTCTTTCTGGTCACTGGTAGAAAGTGAAAGGGAATTATCAAACTGTGATGGTGTCTCAGTCTGCAGTGACCCCACCTCTGTGGGCAGTTCCCCTCCACATCTTATCTGGATGGGTAGCTCAGCAATATTTCTGTGGAGATTGAGGGATGTGACTTATGCTATGGAACGTGCCAGTAGAATGTGTTCAGGCACAATCTGGAGGGTGGGCCATGGCAGCCTCCACTTCCCTCCTCATGCTTGTTGGACTTCAGAGAAGAAGGAATATGAAGAGGCTTTAGGAACTGGTTTCCACAGTGGACTGCGAAAACTTCATATTCTCCCCAGGGACCCTACTGCACTTACATTTTATCAAGATGTTAAAGATATTACAGATAGTAGAGATCTATGACATAGAGAGATTATGATGGAGCATGAATCTCAAAACTAATATACTTGAAGGGAAAATAAATGGATGGATATGCTCAAAGACCCATCTCCTAGGCTCCTGAGGCCTCACATCTAGAGACCATTATAATTACTACCAAGGCCATTTTAATTGACCTAAATGGGACAATTCTGAGGATAAAAGTGGTTCTGGGGTCAAGTTTTCTGTTCAGTGTCTAAATTGTCTTAATTTCCATAAATTCCATTATTCCTTAAATTTCCATTAAGACAATTATGGAAAAGGCTTGGGTCAAGAGATCTGGTTCAAGTTCTGATCCTGTCATTTAGCAGTTACATGACCCTAGACAAGTCACATCCACTTTCTGGGAATCAGTTTTCTAATTTATACTACAAAATGGTTGGACAAATTCATCTATGAGGGTTCTGGTTTAAGAACTCAAGGAGACTTTGTTCTAGAACCATAGCTTGGTTGGTGATAAGCTAATTGGAAGACAGTACAGAGGGACCCAGAATTCTCACAACCACTACTGAAAATTCAGTGGGATATTCAGTCCCCTTATCTTCTTCCTGCAGGGCTGATGTACTATCAAATCTTCAACCAACGCTACATAGCATGATTTATTCTTTTGAGATTATGGTTTGTAACAACTCTGATACTTAGATTTCTCCTAAATTCCCATTATCTTTTCCCTCCCCTTCCTTATAAGTGTTGTTGATGTGCTGTCCTCTCCTAGCCCTGTCATAGGTTTAGTATTTTGCTACTTTTTTTTTTTTTTTTTTTTTTGGATTTTTTGGCTGGGGCTGGGTTTGAACCCGCCACCTCTGGCATATGGGACCGGCACCCTACTCCTTGAGCCACAGGCGCCGCCCTGCTACTTATTTTTAGTAGTGACTAGGAAAATCCTCCACCCCACCTGGACTTTTTCTGATTCCATCCCAGGTGTGTCCATCACTGCTCTCATAGCCATCCATATCCTCTGCCCCGTCTCTGGCTGAAGTTTGTCCACTCTCTGCTTCGACATTTCTTTAGGGATGGTGCTTGGGGACTGGCTTCATCTTGGGCAGCCCTTCTCCTAACCAGATACATGTTTGAAAGGTGCTTGAACGTTGAACTGAACTCTGACTCTCTGTAACATTCTTCCCCGGTCCTTAGTCTAGATGTAAGAACAAAGTTTTCATTCCTCATCCATGTGATAGGTCTGCAAATGCTGAGATCCAGCATTTCTGTATCTCCTAGACTACCACTCTCTAAGGGAAATAGCCCTAATATCTTTAGCCATTCTCCATGTGAATAGTCTGAAAGCTCTTTACCCTTCTTATTGAAATCCTCCATATGTGCTCTGGTTCTTCATGTTCCTCCTCAAATGTTTCCCAGAAGCAGAGGCACTGGTCCAGATACAGTTGGCCTAAGCAGGGAGGGATTTTCTCCTCTTGATGCAGTATGAGATTGCCTTTGCTTTTTGGCAACTACATCACACCATTGCCTCATACCAATTTGCAGGCAACTAAAACTCTACAGCATTTGTTTTGTCTTAACATGAGCTCTTGTTAAGCCGTTCCCTACTTGTATGGCTGATTTGTTTGGACCCAAGTACGATCTAACATTTGCCCATGTAAGAGCGTCTTCTCATTCAGCTCAGTTCCCATCCCAGTCTGCTGAGATTATTCAGAATCTCAAGGCGGACATCCAGCTGTCCCTCTGATTTTGGGTCAGCTGCCAATTTGATTTGCATGTTTCCTAGAGCTTAATCCAAGTCATTGATAAAAATGTTGACTTGAATCGGACCAATGACACAGCCTTTTGCTACTAGAAATCTTACTTGGAGGCAGAGGTCACACACTGATGGGTCCAGTTGCCAAATGCAGCCTGCTGATGTGTTTTGTTTGGCCTGTGTAATATTTTCTTTTCTCAAACTTTGAATCAGTGACCTACATCTGGATGCCTCACTTCTCCTAAAAGATCAAAGATGTCTCAACACTGGGTCTGCAATCCAACAACCAGAGCAGCTGTGTGTGGTTGTGTAGGTTGTGGACCGCACTTCCCACCAGGATGTGCATAGCAATCACAGCCACCAGGCTATACATTTGGCCTCTGTCCCCACTATTCCCTGTTATCAAGCAACTAACCCACCCCTCCCTATTGATGATACCTGTCTCATTCCTGAAGGTATTGAGTTAGTACCCCCTCCTCCTTATTTATCAGCACCCGTTGGGTGTGAGCTGTCAACTAGTTATAAATCCACTTAATTGTATAATACCATCTCCTAGACAATGCAGTCTCTCCTGGATTTTATGATAGATCTTGTTAAATGCTGCAAAACTCAGTTATCAGGGTCCACTGCATATACTTGATGTATAGATGATTAAGACTATGGAAAATAAAATAGCAATTAGCCTGGCTTGTCTTGATCTTGGGAACCTATGTTGACTCTAAACTATTACTATTTATCTTTCTAAGAGAATACAAACTCTCCTTTAAAACTGTTTTCAGCACTTTCAATGACTTAACGTGGGATTGGTAATCAACCCACTAAGCAAGAATGTGTAAAGACACTTTCTTCTCTTGTATGAAAGTTCGGAGAGCAGTATGTATTATTCACCTTTAGTTTTCAGATACTTTTATTATCTGTGACATCCTGTTTGGTACCATTTTAGGAAGTTGACTTAGGGTCTCTAGGGTAGAACCATCCAACCAGGAGAGTTGATCCAAGTGATCGGTAACTATTTTAGGTTGGGCTTTAATTCCTTGTCACCAATGTCCATTCTACTCTAGTCGGTCTGATTATTCTCTTCCCCAGCAGAAAAATCAGAAGCAAAGGGAGATGAGGAACTTCATAGTCCCCTTTCCATCATAAATGCTATAGCATTAGGCTCAAAAAGCAGGCCTGCCCCTTTTTGATCATCTTCTTGCTTTAACTATCACTTTACAAAAGAAAAGTCTTTCATACTGCTGTGACAGAGAGAGCTAGCTGTCCACCAGCGATTTATCCTTTCCCTGCTGTAGTGTAGGGGTGTATCCAGGAAGAGCTGCCCTGCTGGGAGTACATTCTCTAGCCCCTTTGCACCTAGACGGGGCCGTGTGACTAGTTCTCAGAATGTTGGAAGTGATGAGAATCACTCCTAGGCTTGGCCAGGCACAGTGGCTCACGTCTATAACCCCAGCACTCTGGGAGGCCAAGGCAGGAGGATCCCTTATGCTTAGGAATTTGAGACCAGCCTGAGCAAGAGCGAGACCCCCGTCTCTACTAAAAATAGAAAAATTAGCCTGGCATTATAGCAAGCACTTGTAGTCCCAACTACTTGGGAGGCTGAGGCAGGAGAATGACTTGCACCCAGGAGTCTGAGGTTATTGTGAGCTAGACTGATGCCAGGGGACTCTAGCCTAGACAACAGAATGTCTTAAAAAAAAAAAAAAGAAGAAGAAGAAGAAGAAGAATCATTTCTGGGCTAAATAACTTAAGATGTGAGTGATCTTTTCTTTCCCTGCCCCAGTCAGTGGACAGCAGAGGATTCTTAGGCCCTAGAGCAGGGTGCCGTAAGAGGATTTCAGATGTTCTTCAAAAATTTTAAAGATCATTTGGCTTGGCACCCGTAGTTCAGTGGTTAGGGTGCCAGCCACATGCACTGAGGCTGGCAGGTTCAAACTCAGCCCGGGCCTGCTAAACGTCGATGACAACAGCAACAACAACAAAAAATAGCCAGGTATTGTGGTGGGCTCCTGTAGTCCCAGCTACTCGGGAGGCTGGGGCAAGGGAATCGCTTAAGCCCAAGAGTTGGAGGTTGCTGTGAGCTGTGATGCCACAGCACTTTACCAAGGGTGACATAGTGAGGCTCTGTCCCAAAAAGGAAAATTTTAAAGATCATTAATTACGGTCTTTTCTTTTTTTTTTTTAATTAATTACATTATTTTCAAAAGAAGGTCAAAGCATAGTGTTTTTTTACTTTTTTTTTTTTTATCAATGTAATTTAAGAGTACTGGGGAAGTTTAACTATAGGTTTAAGTGTGCCATGAAATGAAAAAGGTCAAAAAACACTGCCCTAGAGGAAGGTGGAGACACAGGTGGAAAGAGCATGGATCCCTGCATGACCGTGTGGAAGGCCACCTGTTGAGCAAGAAACATTAAACGAACTGTCACATGAGCGAGGAACCAGTGTAATTATGTTATGCTCACTGAACATAATTGTTGATTTCAGTGGCTAGCGCCTTATTTAATAGAATCATCCTAAATATTTTTCAGAAGTTACAAGCTGCCTAACATTTTCCTTCTAATTCTGAACTACTTCAGTATCTCTGTCCTTGCTTATGTGATCTTTTCATCTTTTGTTATACGTGTCCTGTTAGAACCTTTCCTTTCTGGAAATTCCCTCTACAGTAAATCTCTTCGGGTATTAACATATCCTCTTTTGCATCTTCACAGGGACTGTTTGAAATTGTATGGTCAATTTTTACAAGCTCCCAATTCTCTCAATCTTATTTTAGTGGCAGTCCCTGGCGTGGAATTGTGCCCCAAATTCCTGAACCACTCACCAAGGTTCTCTTCCCAACATCCGAGGGCTTCTAGGAAACTGTCAGATGGATGATGGGAATTATGTCAGAGATTGCATATTAGTTAAGATAGCACGAGAGGCTAAATAATCTCCAAGGTGTATAAAAGCTTATACGAAACAGATGTTTGTCACTTACTTACGTAAAGTCAAAACAAGTTTGCCTAACTGATGACAGGCTTTCCTGGAATGGACATTCAGGGACTCCGTGTCCTTCCACCGTCTAATGGTACCATCTTCAACACCCGTCTTCGCCTGCTAAGGAGTCTGGGGCCGTGGGCCCCAGATGCTCAGTCTCTGCCAGAATATGTGTGTTCCTTATACTTTGAAAATCACTTTCACAGATATTAGCTCCTGTTTTTCTTTTCTTTTCTTTCTTTTTTCTTTTTTTTTTTTTTTTGAGACAGAGTCTCATTATGTCGCCCTCGGCAGAGTGCTGTGACATCACAGCTCACAGCAACCTCCAACTCGTGGGCTTAAGCGATTCTCTTGCCTCAGCCTCCCAAGTAGCTGGGACTACAGGCACCTGCCCCAACACCCGGCTATTTTGTTGTTGTTGTTGTTGTTGCAGTTGTTTAGCCGGCCCAGGCTGGGTTCGAACCTGCCACCCTTGATCTATGTGGTACCATAACCACTGTGCTACAGGTGCCGAGCCAGCTCCTGTTTTTCTTTATCTGGTGCCTCAGAATATATTTCTTGAGATCCCCTGTGTGCTAAAGTGTCTCAGGTCTCTGTGAATGGTCTTCTGTGTATCTTCTCTCCCCTGGAAACACTCACGGATGCTTCTCTGATCACGTGATTGTCCCTTCTCAGGGACTCTCTTGCTGGCTGGTGAGGGCTTGGGCCTGCTCTGTTACCTACACAGACCTTGGCTCATCTCTTGGGCTTTCAACTCCGAATCACCATGAATTATGATTTCTCCACAGATTTACCCTGTTGTCAGACACTGCACAAATCAAAAATGGGTTCACAAAGTAAGCAAGATAGATGCTGTGTTCAAAATAGTTCTATACGGGAGGCAAGGCACATGTTTTTATTCCCATTATAAAGTCAATTGAGACCAAAGAGCTAAACAGCTTGCCGGCAGTGGCACCTGCAGTCACCAGCAGATGAGGGCTTGGGTGTAGGCCACCCTGTGCATGTGGTGACACAGAATGCCACAAATCTGAGTTTGTTTTCGTGCTTCCTGCTCCTCTTGCAAAGTTGTCTAGGTCTGCTGGCTAGACCCAGCAAAGAAACTGAACCTTAGGGAAGAAATGCTTTATACAATGTTGAAAAGTAAGGCTTGTCCTTGCTACTGTTTTTGCTTGGTAGGATGGTGATCATCTTGTCATCCCTATTAGAGGGTAGTGGAACAGGGTGCTCAGTGAAGACTCTATCTAGGGCCCCCCACGTGGTAATTTGCACCTCAAGTTTAGGCTGTTCCAGTCTGCTGAATTTCTCCTCCCAGACATTGATGATGTGGGTTCCACGGCATCCTCTGAACAAATCCCCAAATATTTGCTTCTCAAAGTACCACCTTACCTAATGTGCTCTCAAGTCCTCCTTCTAAGAAGCACAGGTGCCATCCACCAAAGCCCCAGTCTTCGGGCAACTTCTGCCAGATTCTGTCTGGCTCAACAATGCCAGCCACACGTAGGTGGGGGAGGTGCTCTGGTCTGAGCCCATCTCCAGCTGTTGCGGAGAGAGACAGGGCTATGTGTTGCTACAAAATAACCCTAGGAGTGCTGGGATGGGGCCAGCTAGTTGGTCAGAAGTGAGGCCTTCAAGACTTAACTTCACAAAATGGATTAAAATCACTTGCCAGCTAGTTGGCTAGACATGAGGCCTTCGAGACTTAACTGCATAAAATGAATTAAAATCACTTGAACCAAAAGTCTGAAGTATATAAACACTTTTTTTCTTATTATACCAAGTAAATTATGTTTGTTATAAAAAGTTTTGAAAATAATGGAATTGGCAGGGCGTGGTGGCTTACACTTAACACTCTGGGAGGCCAATGCAGGAGGATTGCTTGAGCTCAGGAGTCTGGGACCAGCAAGAGTGAGACCCTCGTCTTCACCAACAAATAGAAAACATACCTGGCTGAGTATTGTGGCACACACCTGTAGTCCTACTTGTGTGGGAGGCTGAGGTTAAGAGGATTGGTTGAGCCTAGGAGTTTGAGGTTGCTGTGAGCTATAACGCCACAGCACTCCACCCAGGACCACAGAGTGAGACTCTGTCTCAACAACAACAACAACAACAACAACAACAAAAAAAATAACAAAAAAAAAAAAGAAAGAAAAGAAAAGAAAGGAACTGAAACTCACTTCTATCATCATTATCACTTGAATATAATTACTCTTAACATTTTGGTGTCTGCTATGGACTGCGTCGTTTCTTACCACAGACTCATATGTTGAAGCCTTAACCCTCAATGTGACTATATTTGGAGATTGGGTTTTAGAGGTACTTACGGCTAAAAGAGGTCATAAGGGTGAGGTCCTAATTGGATAGAATTGGTGGCCTTGTGAGAAGAGGAAGAGAAAAAGATCTATTTATATGTACACACTCATGCACCAAGGGAAGGCCACATGAGGATGCAGAGAAAAGGCAGCTGTAAGCCAGGAAGAAAGCCATCTGCAGGAAGCACATCAGCCTGCACCTTGATCTTGGACTCTAGAACCGTGAGAAAACAGAATTCAGTTGATTAAGCCACCTAGTCCGTGGCATTTCATCATAGGAGCCCAAGCAGATTAATACTGTCTCTACACCCTTCTTTCTCTGTGAATTTTAGTTTTTATTTACTATGTATGAAATCTTACTATATATTACTTTGTAAGTTGCTTTTTAATCTTAATTATTTTGTACAAATTGTGTTCTACATCATTAATTACTCTTTCCTGTGTCATGAGTGATGGCCGCAACATGTTTAATATAGAACATTCTTTGCTATAGATCTAAAAATTACTTAAGCAATATTCTATCTTTTGAACATTTAAATGATTTCAAAACTTTCACACTTATCAATAGTGCTACAAAGACTGTACAGCTATGCCTTTGTGTATTGGTGCTCCTTTTAGAATAAATGGCTCAGTGTGTTGAAGAATGTGCACATTTCATGGATCATTTACATGTTGTTTGAATTTCCCTCCAGACACGTGGCACCGGTTTACGTTCCCACCCCCAGCATATGAAAGTGACTGTTTCCCTACATCCATCCCCACTTTGAGTTTTATCCTTTTTTAATCTAAAAGGCTGTGGGAGGCCAAGGCAAGAGGCTTTCTTGAGGCCAGGAGTTCAAGACCAGCCCAGGCAGCCTAGTAAGATCTTGTCTCTACAAAAAAAAAAAAATTAAAGAATTAAGCAGCCACGATGACATTACTCAGGAGGTGAGAGGATCACTTGGGACCAGGAGTTTGAGGTTGTAGTGAGCTATGATGATTCCACTGCACTCCAGCCTGGATGACAGAACAAGACCTTGTCTCTAAAAACAAAGAAAAGAAAAAAAAAGGCTGACTAGCATCATGGATACTTCTCTGCTCGTGTGTTTGTTCTTGAGGTTGGAGATCCCCCTGGTTGGGCTGATGAGAGCTCACTCCTGCTATGCTGTCCACACAGTAACTGGTCCATCTCTTGGCAGTGCGTTCTGGATCACATGGATTATGTATCTGTTGTCCTTACCCGTGGCCTCTGGAGCAGTCTTCTTTGCACCAGCTGTGGCTTCCTTCTAAGGTTTAAGATCCCTTCAAAGGAACATATAGAGATGAACTGTAAGTTTAAAGAAATCCTTCTTCTGTTTCCAGATAAGTCTTTGGAATAGGCTTTAAAATGGTTCATAACATCCAGGCAAAATCAGCTCATGATATAATGCTGCCCTAATACAGATATACATACATAATAGAACTTCCATAGTTGGCTACTTCCCTACTTTGACCACCTCCTTAAGCTGACCTAATTTTCATAGACTGGACATGTACCACATGTCAGTACAGAAGGCCTAGTTCCTTATGGTGATCACCTCTGTAGGTTGACCGGTTTGTTATAGTCCCTTGGGTGGTCAACTTATAGACCTTCTACTATAGTTGTAGCTATAGATATAAGTATAGATAGATAGATATCTTGACTTTACCACTTACTAGTTGCATGACCTTGGTCAACGTTACCTAACTTTGCTATGTCTCAAATTTCCCCATTGTAATAATAGCAAAACCTCATATGCTTGGTGTGAAGGTCAAATGCACTGATATACCATGTATATAAAGTGTTTAGAACAGTACCTGACACATAATAAACGCTTGTTATTGCTGTTATAAAACATAGAGACAATTTCTTCCTTGGTGTTGCACCAAAACAATGGAAGTCTTTGGGAAACATATCATAGATGCTAAGGAGAGAAAAGAAAAGTAACATTCTTTTTTTTCTGACAAAGGCTCTTTTTTATTGCTGGGGATTCATTGAGGGTACAAACAACCAGGTTACATTGATTGCATTGTTACATTGTTAGGTAAAGTCCCTTCTATAATTGTGTCCTGCTCCCAAAAGGTGTGTCATATACCATGATTATCCACCCCCTCCCTTCTTCCCTGTCCCTTTTCCCCACCCCACTCCATGTACTAGGTAATTAATTGTCCACATATCTTGTATTCATGATCTATGTACAAATGACTTAATAAAAAATAAAATAAAAAGAACTTAAGCTAGACCTCCCATTTGATCCTGCAATCCCAAGACTGGGCATCTACCCAGAAGGAAAAAAAAAATCCTTTTACCATATGGACACTTGCACTAGACTGTTTATCAAAAAGTAACATTCTTAAGGAAATATCAGGAAATATTGCCTTTCTTTCCATTTCGATAATAAATCACTTAAATAGGACAGTTTTTGAAGGAGATAAAGAAAAGTGTAAAGTATCTAAGCATGAACGAACTGTTTGTTGGGCATAAAGGAATATCTGAATAGGTGATCATTACCCCAAATATCGAGTAGTCTGATGATAGCGTAAGACACTGGTGCTCAATGTCACTCCATCTGCAGATGTAAAGCTGTGGACTGTCTTGGGCTGTCTCCCCAATGGAAGAGTTGGTTTCCCTGGACACTATCTTGTCTGACTTCCTATCTCTGATCATGTCCTCTGACAAGGGCTGGGAGAACCAGGTCAAACTCATGACCTTGGAAAAGAGCAAAGTTAATTGTAACCAACTCCACTGCCTGGCCTTGGTCAATGAAAAGGATCTCCCTATGTCCAGAACACAGACTCAGACTCTTGAGTGCCTTGGCTCAAATCCTGGTTCTGCAGCTCTTTAGTTCTGTGTCCCAGGTTCCTCAACTATAAAATGGAGATAATAAAAGAACCTGCCCCGTAGTGTTGTTGTAACAGTTAAATGTGTTACTCTGTGTAAAGTGCATAGACTAACACTAAATATGGAGTGGGTTAAGAGCTGCCTCTAAGCCAAGGGATGGATGTCTCATCCTTCCGAGGTTATTCCAACCCAAGTCACCCAGGGGTGCCTTCCACAGCAAGGTCTCTTCCAAGTTCATCTTTGGCCCATGGTAGGTGCAGCTCTTCCTCTTAACCAGCATGAAAAGCTGACACCCTGAGACCACAGAGAGAGCTATGCGGCTGTGTGGGGTGAGCTCCCATGGCGTCCTGTGTTTCTAATCCAATGTTAGGTTCTTGGGGAAAAAAACAGATTGTTCACTGAAAAGAGGGAAAAACAAAAACTGTGTTTTAGTTAGTGTTGAAAGAAGCTAACCCATGAGTATGAGTAAATGGCTGTGTTTCTTGTCCTGGAGACCTCAGTTGGAGATGCTGGCACCCCAGTGAAGCACCACTTGTGCTTCTCTTGTTAATAGCAGTTCCATCTCAGCCAAAAGAAAGGGAGAGAAAGGAGAGAAAGAGGCTGGGGGCCTCACTCCCTCAGAAAGAAAGGAATCCAGATTTCAAAACACTCATACTTATTCTTCTTTCAAAAGGCAACTTCAGAAACCTGCCTACCCTTCCATCAAAAAGCAGAGCTGTTTGAAGCTGCCCCCTCCCCAAACCCACCTGCTGATTATTCAGGAAAATATTATATTGACATGACTTTTTAGAATATAAAGGATTTGCAGCGTTTGGGCCCAACCCTATGACTATCTTGCATCCACACATGATTAAAAATTTAGATGGCTAACTTTGAAACAATCAGAGGCATTAGAAGCTCCTTAATGAGCCGCTAGCTGAACTAAAGCACTGCAAACTTCAGAAAAGTGCTTCTGTGGAAATTCCATTGTCTTTGATCCGGTAAAGTCACGGCAGGGTGGATTTATTTCAAGTTTATTTTTTTGGCATACTGGTCCTCCCGAAATATTGGAAGATATCTTTCTTAGGAAGACGTGGGAGAAAACAATGGTGCCGTCTCTTTCATTTATCTGCAATTTGACAGGAGTGCAGTTTATTAACTTGAAAAGAGGCAGAGACAGCATCTGAAGCCCAGAGACTGTAGTGGGTATCGCCTCCCTTTTGTGCCAGTGGGAGTTGGCGACATTTTGAACCTGCTCACCATTAAATGCCTTCCCGAGTGGTGGAAGAGCCTTTAAAAAGAAAGCCAACGCATTTATGATGTAAATTCGTTATTTTGACAGTCTTTGAAATCTGTCATATTCACATCCAATTTAATGCCTTGCTAAAAAAAAAAAAAGTCCCTTTTCTTTTAAAACACTTTTAAGATTTTCAAAGCCATTTTCATGTAGCAAACTATTGTTATACCTAACATATCCTGAAAGTATTTTAGCAAAGGAACTTATAGGATTCTGTTTCAAGTCATGTCGAGTTTTACAACATGGCAGTCTTCAAATAAGCTTTGACCAGGATATCTCTTTTTGATTAGTTAAAAGCTGTTCTTGATTTCCATGTACACAATTAGCCAGCACAGATGCACTTATCGGTTTAGGCAATCATTTAGCATCAGAGAAGTTGGCCTCGTGAGCTGCTCCATATGTTGCTACATATTCCGGGTAACTGAATCCTGTCCAGACCATTGAATATAGAGGCCTTGCCTCAGCCATCTCAGCTATCCAGACATAACTGAAACCCTACAGCAATGCTTCCCAACCAGAGCCGATTTGGCCTCCCCTGAAAATTCAGCAATGTTTGGAGACACACTTGCTTGTCACAAGGAGAGAGAGGTCAGAGCTCAGGGGTGCTGCTAAACTTCTTTGGATCCACAGCCCAGCTTCTCACAACAAAGGATTATCCATCCCCAAATGTCAATAGTGATGGGGTTGAAAAACCATGCTACAGAGGCAATCAGTAAAGGTCCCTTTCCCTGGGGGGCTACACAAGGTATTCCCACACCAACTGGACCCAGTTTGCAGTTACCAAACATGGGAAGTGTGAGGACACCTGGGATGCTTTTTGACAAATAGAGATTTTCAGACTGCGCACCTCCTGAAACAGGTCCTCCAGCGAGAGAGTTGTAGAAATCTGCATCATTCAGACATTCCCCAGGTAATTGTGCTGTAGTTCATCAACAGCTGAGCATTTGGGGGACCATCACACTAAACCACAGGTATCTTTTATTTTTGAGAAAAAGTCTCTTCCTTGCTCAGAATTATTAACTTTTACTTTGCATGCAGTTCTGATCATCTCACCTGTTGCTTTCTGAGTTCTGGGCATATTCATAGCAGGTGACTAGCAGAGATAGGAGTTCTGTCTGTCCATATGGAATGGACAGTTCAATAAAAAGGGACGAGTAAGAAAAGCTACTTTTAAAAAGCAGATACAAGTTTCTAAAGCTCAGTACTCTGGGACTAACATTTGCACCAGGGAGAGTTGGGTAGACAGACAATAAACAAACAAGTAAACAATGAAAACATTGGCTGGTGCTAAGTGCTATGCAAAGAAGTAAAATAGGGTGGTAGAGAGTGACTGAGTAGCTAAATTAATTTACAAGACCAGGAAAGGCCATTTTAAGCTGATCTAAATGACAAGAAGCAAGCAGCCATGTAGAGATGGCATTCCAGGCTGACAGCACTTCTAGCGCAAAGGCCCTGTGGCAGGAGTGAGTTTGGGATGTTCCAAGGACGGGAAGGAAGACTAGAAAGGCTGGGCTGTGGTGGCCCAGAGGGAGACTGATGTGGAAAGAAGAGTAAGGAATTTGGGCATTATTTTAAATACCAGAGGATACCACTGGAAAGCTTTAAGCAGAATCGTAACAAGTGATTTTTTTTTGTTGTTGTTGCAGTTTGGCCGGAGCTGGGTTTGAACCCGCCACCCTTGGCATATGGGGCCGGCGCCCTACTCACTGAGCCACAGGCGCCGCCCCGCAACAAGTGATTTTTATTTTTTTGAGACATAGTCTCACTCTGTCTCCTTGGGTAGAGTGCTGTGGAGTCATAGCTCACAGCAACCTCAAATTCTTGGCCTCAAACAAACCTCTTGCTTCAGCTGGGACTACAGGCGCCTGCTACAATGCCCGGGTGGTTGTAGAGATGGGATCTTGCTCTTGCTCAGGCTGGTCTTGAACTCCTGAGGTCAAGCAATCCACCTACCTCGGCCTCCCAGAGTGCTAAGATTATACATGAGTCACCACGCCCAGGCCCTGATTATTTTTTAATAACATAACTTTGCCAGCAGCTAGAAAATGGACCACAGGGGGGCAACAGTAAGAACAATGGGTGGCAGTGACCACACACTCAGATGGTGGGTTTGGGATAGATTGGTGGAATGTGCAGTGGATTCTGGTGATGAGGAAAAGAGAGGAGTGAGGGATAAACTCCTAGACTTCTGGCTACAGCCAATTAGTTTAGAGAGATGGGATGGGCTGGGGGACGATGTTGGAAGTCAATGGCTCTGCTTTGTTGGCGCTGCCTTTGAGGAGCTCTTGGTTAACCATGTGGAGATGCCAGTGACAAAGAAATACGCCTGGCGTTCCAAGGAGATGTGATCACACATTGGCAGTCACGGACATTTAGATGGAACTTGAAGTCATCACTTAAGGCTGGATAAGAGAAGAAGACCAGGACAGAGGACCCATAAGGAGGGTTGAACAAAGAAGACGGCATAGCCAAAGGGATGGAGCAGAAAGAGGTCAAGGGCAGGAGAAAAACCAGGAGAGGGATAGAAGAGGCGTTTCAAGCAAGAAAGAGAAATTCGCTACCTCCTCAATGTCTACCAAGAGCGAGGTGTGCTTCCGCTTAAAGGCGTGAGTGCAGAGGGCTGGTGGAAATGCTTCACAGTTGACAATGCTCCAGTCAATCAGAGCAGACACTGGACCTTCATGGCAGGTTCAGGAACCCAGAGACCCTCTCTGCTGGGTCATCCATTGACTCCTTGATGTCTGCACTGTGGGGAAGTCCAGGAGATTCTGATAGTGGGGTGTAGTTGGGGGCAGAAGGTGGCAGGAGATGCGGCTGGTTACCAACCATTACCCCATGATTGCAACACAGTAGGACCTTCTTAGCTGACCAGCTCCCTACACCGTCCACCTGCTTACATTGACCTGATGTTCATATATTGGCCATGCACCCCATGGACCTATCAGTACCATAGGCCTAGATCCTTATGTTGACCACCCCTGCATACTGACTGGTTTGTGACAGTTCCTTGGGTGGTCAACTTACAGAGATTCTACTGTATTTTCATCACCAGTACTAGGACATACCACCAGAACTCCACCCTACATATGTGCTTTTGGCCACTTGCTGACTGGTTCTAGAACAGGTTTTAAAAATCTAGTCTGGGTGGGGCCCCTAGCTCAGTGGGTAGGGCACTGGCCACATGCACCAGGGCTGGTGGATTTGAAACCAGCCCCGGCCTGCTAAAAACAAAAATATAGCCAGGCATTGTGGCAGGTGCCTGTAGTCCCAGCTACTCAGGAGGCTGAGGCAAGAGAATCGCTTAAGCCCAGGAGTTGGAGGTTGCTGTGAGCTGTGACGCCACGGCATTCTACCAAGGGCAACAAAATGAGACTCCGTCTCAATTAAAAAAAAAAAAAATCTAGTCTTAATCACCCACTTTAGAAGCCCCCTGGGTCTTATTAAAAACCCAGTTCTTTGGGTCTCCACATAGAATATGCAAATAAGACTCCCTGGCACTAGAACCCCAGAATCTGAATCTTCACAAGCTCTGCAGGCGATCTGTCCACCTGATGAGACTTGAGAACCACAGTGCAGAGGAAAATGTTACACAACCATTTCTGAAACTGAAGACTTCGTGAATTTGAAGGTGCATGTGCTCACTGGGTCTGCGTACTGCGTACCCCGCTCTGTGGGACGGGGCTAGGGGAGTGGGAGACTGGTGTTTGGGGTTCATTTTGATTGAATTCAAGCCCCACAGTTTTTCAACTCTGTCTTCAATCCAAACAAACCTTCTCAGGCTCACTAATCCCTATTACCGAGTGGATTTTAGCTGGATCTGCACTTCGTTATCAGTTGGCAAGACATTTTCATCTCACGCAGAGGTCTTCCTGCAGCTCTGCTTCAAAGTGGCAAACCCAGAAAGGTGGGAAGGAGTTTCAGAGAGTGTTTACAGATGCCTTATCGCTTTGGGGGTGGGAAGGGAGAGGCAGAGAGTTGGGTAAGGGAGCAGATTTCTGCAAAGCAGTTCAGAGTGACCCGAGTCCATGGAGGCTATTGAACAGTAGCTTGAAGGACTTCTCCTGCGAACAGGGAGATTAATTGTTCTGGTTTGTCAGTCACCCAGGATCTAGGTTGGTGTTTTCTAGTACGCAGAAGTATCCTTTAGAGGGTGCTAATTAGAGGGTCTGGGAGCAGACATGTGAGGATGTGCAAACCCACAAGCACATGAATCTTCCCATGTGTAGATATATACGTATGTGAGTGGGCGCCCATGTGATGAGGGGAGCAAAACGTCTTTCTTCTGGTTGCCTTGGAGAGGGAAGATGGTCGCTTGGACCAAATCACCTCCGTTTCTGAGTTGAATTGGGAGAGGGCAGGGGATTGGTTTTACCTCTAACTCCTTGCCTGTCCTGAGGAAGAGACAAACAGATTCCTTTCTTTTCTCACCTGGATAGATTCTGTCCTTTCCAATGTTTCTCCCCAGAGAAGGGAGGTTGAATGTTTCAGACACTCAGAAAGGTGAACTTGTAGGTCAACATGTGGAGATCGGAGTCCCAGAGAACTACCGCTGGAGGGTGTTTGGCATTTGCCCAGCCTTGACCTCCAGCGATGATCCTGGCTCAGGGATAGAATGACCATGCTCTGGTCTTGTGCGTGGCCCAGTTGCTGGAAACACACACACACACACACACACAAAAGAAATAGATTGGAAGGTGGCCTAATAAACTTGGGCCATATACCACATAAACCACCATAACAGTGCTTACGAGAGACAGGGTGCCCCCGTGTTTGGTTAAACCATGGGATATTTCCTTTGCAGAAAACACATTTAATCAGGTTTAAGTATAGGTTTGTTGTGGCAGGGAAACAGTCACTGCCATCATTGATTTTCCCACAGAAGGGCTCAGCCCTCTCAGTGTCAACAACTGAGCACCAGAAGGTTTCCCCAGACGGGGACCAGAGCCGCCTCCTCCCCACGGAAGCCAGCCTGTGGCCCCAGCCACAAGGGAGCATTTCTCCTCTGACAGTCATGGGACTCTGATTTCTTTACTGTTTTGCACATTGGAGTTTCTCAGAAATCTCATCCTTTTCTTCTCCTGTTGAAGTTTCTCCTTTTTTTGATTGAATTGGTGGGGAGAGAGGTGAATTACCTCGGGTTAAGAGAAGGCTGGGGCTGACAGCTTAGATCTTGAAGGATCTGTGAGCCCGTAGCACCCTAGGGAAACTTGCTGAGAGGCAGGTTAGGGTAAGATTTAATGTGGACCCCGCATCCAGGAAGCTTGGGTTGGAATGAGAGCTGCGTCCCTGACTCTCTCTCTCTGGCTTTGGGGGAGTTGCTTACCTGCTTTGTGCCTCAGTGGGGATAATAGTAGTGCCTGCCTCTGTTACTTGAGGATGAGACCAGAGTTCATAGGTAATAAGTGCTGAGAAGCATGCCTGGTTGAGGACCCCTCCAGGGAGTGTTGCCTGCCACTGTTATTCTGCCCCTGGGTTTGTGCCTTTGATAACGCCTCATAAAGGTCTTACTACATTTTACTGCATATAATGCACACACTTTGACCCAAATATTTTGTGGGAAAAATAAGGATAGACCTTATTCATGGGTAGCATGGCTTAGGAGTGAGGGAGCCCAGCAGGCCTCCTGGGGACCCTGCGCCCTCCTGCCTGGACCCACAGGTGCATGGATTTCTAGCCTAGGAGGATCTGGGATCTGGCGGGCTGGGGTGGCCTCTGTCAAGGGCTGCGATCTTGGCAGGGCTGACAAGATGGTCATGACCAGGAGGAGCCGGAGCTACACAGAGGGGACAAGGAGCCTTACGTAAGCCCTCAGCACCTGCCTGGCTGGGCCATGGGCCAAGCAGCCTCAGAAGCTCTCATCCTGCCAGCCACATGCGTGGCCATCTCAGCTGTGGCCCCTAGTGAAATGAGAAGGGAAGGGCTCCCAGGAGAGAGGGAAGGGGAAGCCTTCACAGAGTGAGCAGCTGCGGGAGGGCAGTGCAATGTTAACCAGGGAGTGTCAGCCCCTCCCCCCCCCAGATGTGTCTTTCCTGGCCAAGAGCTGGCCACTTTCTCAAAAGGCGTTTTCCTAAAAGTTTGAGCCAGAAAAACCTGGGTGAGCATTATACATTGTCAGGCAGGGGACACATTGGGGATTTGTCTGCCCAGAGAGTCCTTTGTGCCACCAGAGGGGCTGTTATTAGAGGGAACTCTAGGGTAGGTAAGGTCTGTGCTGACCCCTTTGGACAGTGCCTAAGGGGTCATCGTGCCCCATCCGAGTGGGGTGAGCTGCATCCTAAAGGGCTCCATGTGGGTTGTCAGTGACCAGGTCAGCTGCCTCCCAGGCTCAGTGAGCCCGTCACCAGTGCTAAGGTGTTGCTGTTTTATTTGTCCACAAGTCTCTGGCTGCAGACTCTTCTCTCCCAGCAGAGGATGTGCAGCCTCCTGCCTGGCGCTCCTGATGGGTCTCCAGCTTCTTCTCCCATCCCCCTTAGTCAACAGCAGCTATAGCCATTCACATAGAGCATGAATCAGAAATTTCCATTCCCTGCTAAAATCTCTCCAGTAAAATAGGACTCCAGCACCTTTCCATGACCTGCAAAAGCCTCTTTGATCTGGCCCTTTTTTTTTTTTTTTTTTTTTTTTTGAGACAGAGTCTAACTCTGAGGCCCTGGGTAGAGTGCTGTGCTGTCATAGTTCACAACAACCTCAAACTCTTGGGCTCAAGCGATCCTCCTGTCTCAGCCTCCCAAATAGAGTAGCTGGGACTATAGGCACCTGCCACAACATGGCTAGTTTTTCTACTTTTAGTAGAGATGGGGGTCTCGCTCTGGCTCAGGCTGGTCTCGAACTTCTGGGGATCCACCCACCTCAGCTTCCCAGAGTGCTAGGATTACAGGCGTGAGCCACTGTGCACCATGCCTGGCCTGCTGTGGACTCTTTGGCTTCTCATTTTCCTGCAGCTGCACTGGGCTCCTTTTGGGTCCTTTGACTTGTTCTGCCTTCTGGCTGGAACTTTGCTCTTGCAATACCATCCACCAGATCTGTTTCTTCCAGCTTCTCTTCCTCCAGATTTAGCCCACTGTCACCTCCTCAGAGGGGCCTTCCCAGACCACCTGCTCCAAAGTGGCCCCTCCTCTCTTCACTCTGTGCAGGTGCCACAGCCTGTATCGACCCCACCCAGGCTCCACTGGAAACTCTCCAAGTGCCTCAGATAAGTCATGGCACATCTTGCCATCCATAAATACACATTTTTTTAATTGCTGGGTAACATGCCACCCTTTGTTTATTTTGTGGGGACTCTTTGAAGTGCCCTGGACTCAGGATGGAGGATTTGGGTAAATTTGAGGCATTGCTTGGCTACCCAGAAGCGCTAGGACCTTGTGCAAGTCACTTAAACATATCACACCTCAGAGTCTTCATCTATAAAATGGAGACAGTCCCAGCCGATCTCGGATGGCTTGGGGCAGGAAGAGCGTGGCACCAGCCTGGAGTAAGTGCTCAGTAGATGGCAGGTGCTCTGGTGGTCATCGTCACTGTTGTTGTAATTATGGGGCAGGGAGACAGATTGTCCCTCCAACCCAAATGCCAGTTGTCATCCACTTAGCCCTTTACATATTTTCACAAGGTCTGAATGAAGTGCAAACATCTTCCCTGGAAGGGGAATCCCAGCCACCTGTTTGCCTCCATCAGCCCCTATATAAGTTGGTCTGCAGGCTGAGAACAGAGGGGCTCCAAGGAAAGGGAAATAAACTGATTTCAGAGTACGAGAAGGATAAGATTGCCAGGTCTGGGATGGATCACCTCACAAAGGTCAGATACCTGGACTCCCCCGAGACAGCAGAAGAGGCCCTATTGTAATCTACCAGGTGGCAGACACAGGAGAGGCACTCTGAGAGCCATGTGAGGGACCAGGGACAGAGCAGGGAGGGGTGGAGTGGGGCTTGGGCTGTGGGTGGGTGATCCAGGAGGAAGGGCATCCACTTTTCAGTCTTGACCTCAGCCCACAGCCTCAGATGCTGCTCCTGGTTGAAGAGACACGGGCGCCCCTGGTCTGGTCATCCTTGCCCACTCCCAATGCTCCACCTGTCCTAGGAGCCTTTCTCCAGCTCGGCCTTCCAGAAGCAGCCAGTGGGGTGGCCAAGGTCAACTTAACTGGACCAAGCCCAAGGCTAAATCCCCTTGTTCTGCAGGGGTTTGGTTCCTCCCGCTCCCAGCCTAATCACTGTCATCATCTGCTGTGTCACGCGGTTATTGCTGGGATTAAAGAGCTCAGAGTTGGAAAAACACTTTGAACTATGTGAATGAAAGGGTTCGAGGAAGAGTGTTGCAAAGAGCAGGGTGACAGACCATGGAAATAAAGTGCCACTTCCGGGTGTTGTGAGGAAAGCCACTCCACTTCTCTGAACTGGCATCACTCTTTAATTCATTACAGGCCTTTCTGTGACCACCATGTTTTCTCCCTTCCCTCTTCCTGCCCACGTCCTAACACATACCCATACTGAATGGCAGAGCTCCACCACTACTGCCCTCCAGCCACATGAGAATGACTTTGGACTAAGCAAGTCAGGTTCAATAGCAGATCACTCCATCATTCTCTTGGCTAGTGCAGAGGAAACAGGGTGCCCATGGAAGGCTGGGGCTCTCTGGAGAGAGGGAAGTAGGTAAGAAGGTCTCTGAGTCTTTGCTAAGGAAAGAAGCAGGTGTGATAAATTTCTCTTGCTGGGCACAACCCAGTCTTTTTGACGGGGCCTGAACCAGTCCAGAAAGTACTGGGCTATTTACCCTGTGGTCTGAAGACAGTGGCTCCTAGTGGGAGAGGGAGCACTGGCCAGAAATAAAGACTGTGCCAGGTAGCCCAGGAACCAGGATGTGTAAATGTACATATATGTAGATGTACATGTACCCTTCTTATAAAGGTGTTTCTTTGGGTTGTGGTCTTGATGCCTTGGAATAAGAGCACAGAATGGGTGAGGTCTGAAGCACACTGCGTGAGTTTTATTGAGCAATAGACACAGGTCGGAGCTTATGATTCCCCTGCAGAGCTCCCCAGACAAGCCCACCCAGACTGGGGCAAAGATTGAGATGTGAGAGAGAGCAGGAAGCACTGGGTTGGAGGGGACTTCCAGCCACACGGAGGCAGTGGCTGAGCTGGTGAAAAGGGCTTATTTCCTGTTCAAGAAAATCTCTGACTGGCTTTGCTGGCCACACTCGTTCCCTTCTTCTGAAACCCCAAGTGGTTGGATTGCAAATGACAAGAAGTTGGGGCTGGAGGAGAAACACTGAGGGTGTTTCTTTGTGGATTAATAAAAGCCGCCAAAAACCAAAATGTTAAAAGCTTAAACATTTGCTGATGACCCAGATGGGATTTTTATATCTATACCAATGCCAGAGGCAAATGCAGACCATGCCTAATTGTCTGAAAAGGATTCTTCCTGGACTCACTCTAAAATTCAGTCTTCTTTTAGCATTCCAGCAGGGATGGGAATCTGGGGGGAGCAGGCAGAGGAGACAGGCAGCAGGAAGAGGGGCTGTGGGAGGCAAAAAGAAATCATTTTTTGAGACTCCCTCCTTTTAACTCAATTTTTATTAAATCATAACTGTATACATTTATAGGGTACAATGTGATGATTCGATATACAATGTGGAATGCTTAAATCAAACTGATTAACATAAAGGCATCGTCTGTAATTAAAACTGCAGAGAAAATTTGCTTGGATGTACAAGTGTTGTCGTTTTGTGAGTATGAAATCATAATCCTTTCTCTTTCCGTGTATCCTGTTTTCTAGATAGGCAGGTAGGTAGAAGATAGATAGATAGATAGATAGATAGATAGATAGATAGATAGATAGATGATAGATAGATAGATAGATAGATAGATAGATAGATAGATAGATAGATTTCCCCTCACTTTTGGACCATATAAGAGTAGGTTGCATAGTTCAAGTCCCTTGACCTTTTAATATTCTGATGTGCTTTTCCTAAGAGCAAGAACATTCTCTTGTATAACCATCAGCAAATTACCAAGTCTAGGAAACTTCCACTAAGATAATGCTTTATTCAATCTACAGTCCATATTCCGATTTCATCCGTTAGTCTCCCCCACAAAGTGTCCTTTATAACAATTCTAGCTTCTGTCTAGAATCACATAAAGCAAGAATGATCTGCAGGCTTTAATCGAACCCCATCAATGTCTGTACTGTTCTTCCCTCCACTGGGTTCCTGAAAAGATTTCAAATAATATACAAAAAAGACATAGACATATAATCAGATAAAACACAAACAGAAAATGTCAGATGAAGGAAATGAAACAGAAAGAAGAGAAACCGAAGCTGGGGCTGAGGTCACCTCACAAGGACATACCACAAAGTCCTTCCTTCTCATTTGTTGCTGAAAGTGATCCAGGCTTTTCCCTCTAAGCTTCCTAGCAGCCAAAGCAAAGAAGAAAGTAAGATCAGATAGGCAGGGCAACAGGATGGTCCCAGATTGGGGTTTCTACCTTGTGCAGACAGGTGTTTGTTTTTAATGTTACTGTCTGTGATTGCAATTTATACTTTCTTCTCAATTTCTTCTCCAAAGTCATGCATCCCTAAGCTCTAAGTTGAAGCAGGGAGCATCCTCCTCGTGGAGAGTAGTTCACGTACACCTGAGTATGCCCTTGACTATTGCTTCTCTCCTTCCCTGGTCCCCCCAGGGGGCTGCACGTCATCTGCCTTGGTCCCCAGTGTCTTTCTAGGGCTTAGAATAATCCCAAGCACAGAGTGACACCCAGGAGTCTGTTGAAGAAATGAATGTCCCCAGGAACCAGCCTCTGTTCCTCCACACACCCTGCTGTGTGTCAGCCTTTCTCCCCTGCAAAGTCTACAAATCCTGGAGGAGCCAGAACAGTTTCTCTGCTCCAATGTGGAAACCAAACTCTCAGAGGACAGCTGGGCAACTGGTGGACACTCGATAGCACTTGCTGACAGATGGACATTCAGAGAGACTGAACTGGGCCAGGAACAGAGTCTGGCGTTGGCCAGGGAGGTGAGGACACCCACCCACCTCCACCGAGTGGTGCAGCTGCACCAAAGAGCCATCTGGGCCACACCCGGCTGGAAGGGGGGCCTGGTGGCGCCAGCGTTCCCTTTGAGCACTGGGCAGCCCTCTGCCTGGCACCTCCGCCCTCCTCTCCTGTGGTGCTCAGAGCCTCCCAAGGCGCCACGTGGCATTAGGGCTCCAACCTCCGGCCAGATGCTGGGCTCCCAAGGGTGCACCCCTCCCGGCACTGTCCCCTGGGGAGCGTTTGGCTTGGGCTCACATGACTGTTCTTCCTCTGCGGCCACTTCTTCCTGTCCTGGCCCCCTCCTCTAACATCAACACCTCCCCTCCCCTCCCTTGCCCTACACTTGAGGCTGGCCCTGGCTCCTCAGGATTCGGTCAGAGCCTCCAACACATCTTTTATTAATATTAATTCTTAAAAAAAAATTTTCAGTGCTATTTACCATCCGTTTTTTCCCTCGGCTGAAAATAATTGGAGATGAAACGACTGCTGCTTGGTCCCCCACGCGGTCTCAGAAGGAACAATGGAGGCAGACAGTGACCGCATTTCTTTTTCCCCAAGCAAAGCGAACTAGAATCAACTCTCGGGGCTGTGCTGCTGCACTTGATCAAATGGGTGTCAAATCCCCGGGTTTCTCATCTTCTGCATGTTCAAGGTCCTGAGCATCCCGGGTCCAGAAAGCCTTCTCTGGGGGATGGGGAGGGGTGTCTTTGATTTCTATTAGCCAAATTCACTAATTTTCCCCTGTCCTAACAACATCTGGCACATATGATGTTCCACTAAAGTTTGCACCATCTGTAAATATAAATAGCTGGGTCTTGATTCCATTAGAGGCCCATGAATGGAACAAAAATATTCCACACTGACTTTGCCACGAGGCCATGGTCCCGTAGGATTGGACGCCTGCTTTAATGAAAGGAAGGACATACTTTGTAACTCCTTTCTTCCCTTGCCATGGAGCCAGACTTTTAGTTTCCCGGCTGCTGGGCTCTAAGCCTCCCAAGATCCCTTCAGAATCCTAGAAATGTATGTCACTATTGGAAAAGACCTTACAGAGGGGCACCGGGCTGATAAACAGCTAAGGTCAGAGTGGGCCACGATGTGCCAGCCTGACCGAGTCAGCAGCAGAGGCTGGGGGAGAATCCAAGCGCAATCTGTAAAGGGAGGCGTCCAGGGGAAATCCACAGCCCAGAGATAGAAGTCCCCTGGGGATTTCACAGCCCAAGTCACTCAGGGGTGGCCATGGGTATCAAGCCAGCATGTAGCTGAGCCTTCCTTCTGCCAAGCCTTGCCCTGCTCCTCTGCTCCGTGCCTAACAGGTGATGTGAAGAATTCAAAGTCCATCATTCCATGGGCTCAGCACAGGTCAGAGGCTGGATTCAGTTCTTAGAGACACTCGCTGCTTTTGCCTCCATCTCATTGTACTCTTTCCTACCTAGTCATTTTGTGTTTATCCCTAGGTGTCTAGGCTGAGCTTAGTCAATATTCAGTCTCTCTCTCTCTCCCCTTCCCTCTCCTCCTTCACTCTCTCCTCTCCAGTTCCAAGAAAATACGAAGATCTTTCTAAACTAGATGTTATTAATGGCATATTTGCATACCCCCAAAATCCATATGTTGAGATTCTAACTGCCAAGGTGATATTAGGAGGAGGTAGAGAATTTAGGAGGTGTTTAGGTCATGAGGGTGGAACCCTCATGTAAGATCACAGCAAGTAGGTGGCTGTTTGCAAACCAAGAAGAGAGGCATCCAATCTCCTGGAGCCTTGATCTTGTACTTTCCACCTCCAGAATTTTGAGAAACAGATGTCGGTTTAAGCTACTCCATCTGTGGTATTTTTGTTACAGCAGCCCAAACAAACTAAGGCACTAGGTCTGATCTCCCACCTCTCAGCTTCAGTGAGAAACTGGTCTTGCCAAAGCTACCGGAATTTTTTATCAAAGAATGGCCCTGAATTCTGTCTATAGAATTTGTGCTCAGACTGGGAGGTTTCACAAACTCAGGTTTCACAGCTAGTGTTTCTCACTATCCATCAGAGCCCTAAACAGCATCTGGACATGACTAGATTTTCTCTCTAAATCCCAGGTTATTCACCTCCCTACCTCCATTTCTCCACCAGGAGACCTTCTAAAATGTGGCACTGTAGGAATTCACCTCCACCACACCATTATCTTTGGGTCTCTCATCAGGCACCATTAACACCAACTAGCCTTTCTGGAAGTATCTCTCTCAGAATACCCTATAGTGGTGATACACAACAAAAGGGAATTTGCTAGATAAATCTGAGGTATTGAGTGTTATGGACTGAATATTTGTGACCACCCTGCCATTCATATGCTGAAGTCCTACTACCCAGAGTGGGCCTTTAAGGAAGTAATTAAGGTTAAATGAGGTCATCAAGGTATGAGTCTAATCCAGTAAGATTAGTAGCATGCTTATAAGAGACACCAGAGCGTGTCCACGATCCCAATCTCTCTCTCTCTCCCCAACATATATTGAGAAACAGTGATGTGAGGATACAATGAGAATATACTCTAATCCAAGAGGAGAGCTCTCACTAGCTACCATCCCTGTTGGACTGTGATAGACTTCCACAAAATCTATGCTAAAACAAACTTCTGTTGTTCAAGCCTCCTGGTCCACTCTGTTATAGGAGGCCAAGCGGATCAATACATTGCATTAGACCAGTGGTCCCCAACCTTTTGGCACTAGAGACTAGTTCCATGGAAGATCATTTTTCTACTGATCAGTAGGGTGGGGAGGAAGGAATGGTTTTGATATGTGTCTGCAAGCAATTGATTTATTATGATCTCTGTGCAATCAAACCTCTTCACTAATAATAATCTGTATTTGCAGCCACTCCCCAGCAGTAGCATCAGCACCTCAGCTCCACATCAGATCATCAGGCATTAGATTCTCATAAGGAGAGTTAACCTAGACCCCTGGCATGCACAGTTTACAGTAGGGTTCCATTCTTTTCATAATCTAATCCCATCACTTATCTGACAGGAGGCAGAGCTCAGGTGGTGATGACAGCAACAGCGGGTGGCTGTAAATATAGATAAAGCTTCATTTGCTCATCTCCTACTCTGCAGCCTGATTCCTAACAGGCCATGAACTGGTACAGGTCCACTGCCCAGGGGGTGGGGACTGCAGCATTAAACCAGAGGAACAGACTTCAATGCAGTCATTCATTCATTCACTTATTTGCTCAGCTCCTGTCAGAGTCAGGACCTAGGCTGGGGGTCCTGTGGGGACAGCAGGTATCCCCTGCTTCTTTCCTGTGATGATGTTCATTGTGGTTCTCAAAGAGGAGGATTGGCCTCTCTTTATCTGGCCACAGAATGCTCACAGCATATCACAACAGATACTTTGAGAAACATTCAATAATGCTTTGGCCCAGTGGGGAGATGGATTCTTTTTTTTTTTTTTTTGCAGTTTTTTGCCGGGGCTGGGTTTGAACCCACCACCTCCGGCATATGGGGCCGGCGCCCTATCCCTTTGAGCCACAGGTGCCACCCGATTCTTTAGATCAGTGGTTCTCAACCTTCCCAATGCCACGGCCGTTTAGTATAGTTCCTGTGGGTAGCAACCCACAGGTTGAGAACCACTGCTTTAGATTGTATTTTACCATAGTTATTATTGGATTTCACAGAACTGGGCACCCATGCTGGGTACAGAGTGCCAAGCTGGACACCAGGAAGGGTGAAAAGCAAAGAAAAGATAAGGAGTTGGGAGAAAACAAGATGTATTGGAGACAGCAGGAGCCTTAGAATATGGTGGGGACCCAGGTTCAAGACTTGGCCACTAACAATTTATGTGACTTCTCATTAGTCACTGGAACTCTCTGTGCTTCTGTTTCTTCCCGTATAAAATAAGAATAGTTTGAAATATTGTGATGCCTTGACATAGAATAGATACAAAGTGTTTGGCACCCACAATGCATGTCACAGGTGGTGGCCATCAGTACCCTACACAGAATGACCTCCATGGACAGGGGTGAGAGGGCATTGGCCCTACCCTGGCCCAGGAACCTTGAGGAAATCCCACAACCCCCTCTCAAGGCCACTTTCCCATTTAGAAACCAGCTTCCTCCCAAGGACGCCAGATCCAGTGGTCTTTTCGGTGCCCCTTTGAACCCCAGCACCTAGAACTATTCTCTCCTCCCAAGTCTCATGCATCTTGACCCAGGGAGCTGGAGCTGAGCCCATGGAATTTAATCATCTGTTTCTATTAATTCAGTGGTAATCATGACCCATGCTAAAGTGGAGGTCTCATGGGTGAAGGCCTCATTCTATACTTTCCCTAGCATGGTGACAGCCAGCATGTTCTTTGTTAATATTCAAGAATTTTTCTCTCATTCAAGATGGGCTGCATTTGGGCTTCCACACTCCGATCAGTTTTAGTATCTCGCTGAGGAGTCAGGGGAGCTTGCTCAGGCTTGCATTTTAAGAGCACCTTGCCAGCCCCTTCTGCCTTTGTTTGCTTACCGGTCGATAGGTCTCCTGACCCCACAGTTGGCTTTGCTATTAAAATACTTTGCATCTCCAGATTAGGGTATGGAAAGGTCTGTGCTGGCAGGGATGTGGGACTGAAACACACAGCCTGTGTCAGTCAGGGCTTGACCTCGGGGTGGGCATTACCCACTATTTGTGTTTCTTTCTCTCTGCTATGTTCCTAAGAAGCACTGGAAGGCGTACAGGATTCAGAACGACCAGAAAAGGAATTGACTCTATTTCTGCCACTAGCTCCCTCTAGGACAGTGGGCAAGTGACTAAAATCCTCCAAGTCTTCATTTCCTCTTTTGCAAAGGGGGTTAATAACAGGTTATTTGAGGATTGCCCAATGCATTTGTTAGCAAGGAGCTGCAATAGCCAAGCACCACAGACTGGGTGATTTAAACAACACACATTTATTGTCTCACAGTTGAGGAGGCTAGAAGTCCAAGGTCAAAGTGTCAGTGGAATCCGCTTCTTCTGAGATCTCTCTCCTTGGCTTAGCCAGCTGTCTTCTCCCTGTGTCTTCACATCTTTCTTCCATGCAGGTATCTGTGTTATAACCTCCTTTTGTTGTGAAGACACCAGTCCTCTTAGATTAGGACCCACCCTAATGATGGTATTTTAACTTAATCACCTCCTCAATGACTCTTTCTCCAAATACAGTAACAATCTGAGGTTCTGGAAGTCAGGACTTCAGCATATGAAGAGGGGGGAGGTGGCACAAGTCAGCTCATAACACCCCCACGTAACACAGGGGAAGTGGCTAGGTCACATTGTGTAAGGTGTATTGTTGAAACTGAACCTGGTGACAGCTCAGTACCTCAGTTTTCATTGTTAATAACCATCTGCAAATTTCACACTGTATACACACACAGTCCAGGTGAGAGAACTGTGCAAAGTACTTAATAGCAAGCTGGGAGCGGGAGGCGTCATAAGGAGTGAGCTGGCCTCATTACTTCCCGTTGATCCTGCAGAGGACATCTGTGCATGGGAAGAGGAGCAAGGCTAATATGAGGTTTCTGTGGTTCATCCCTGGGTTTGGGTTACTGAGACTCTCCCTGGCTTTTTCCAGGAGAAATACTTCCAATTCCTTTAACCTTTCTTCACAAGGCCTATTTCCGTCTCTTTGATCATTTCTGAGGCTCTTGCCTGGACACCCTCCAGCCTCTCCTCGCCTGTTTAGGAGGGAGTGACACAGACCCAACTCAGCAATCTAATAAGGAGCTGACTAATATGGAACCCGAGGGGGGGTGGTGACTTAGGGGCTGAGGCACGTCACAGGCCTTTTATGTGTGCAGAATCAGTCAGCTTTGAAGAAAGCAAAGCACTCTGTTGACTACGACCAGATGCTCTGGATTTTCCAGAACAAGCTATTCAGAGATGGTTCAGATTTCAAATATTCTATTTGATTGTCCCCATAAACCAGTAAAATGTCCCAGAACTTCTGCTTCTACATGGCAGGCCCCAGAGTGCCTCTAACACTTGAACGTGACACCAAAATGTTCCCCCAGCCTGGCAGGGGACAGATGACATCCTGATGTGGTGAGGTCACAGGATGGCAGTCCTGGAATGGAAAGGTTGATCTCATTTCAGAGATCCTGCCCTTCTGCAAACCAGAAATCACACCTCATGCCAGACCACTCCTTTAGGATTTCATATTCTGAAAATAGGATTGTGAGGACGATCTCACTTATTTGTCCCTAGCCCAGGGACTTTGATCCTCATTGGGTCTTCTTCTAAACCTATGCCTGGCCACGACCCCTAGCTCAGGGCCATGCACCTTGCAGGGACTTACCTACACTGATTGAAAAGTTGCTCCTGTCTTCACAGTAAACATATGGTGGCTACTTTTAGCCCTAAACGTAACACCTTATAATGGTACTGTTGAATTTCATCCGGTTTTTGTAGGCCCGTGTTTTCAATTTGTTGTGGTTGTTTTGAATTTTATTCTCGGCTCTCTGTGAGTGAGCTACCCCACCAAATTTAGTATCATGTGAAGATTTGATGAACACAAGCCCCATCCTTTTGTCTTTAAGTCATTAGTAAAGACAGGCCCTGCAACTAATCCCCCAGAGGAGTGAGTGGCAGTCTTTCAAGTAAATGTCTCATCACTGATCATAAAATAGTGATTTTTATTTAGGTCTTAGACTTCTATGCTGATTGTACAACAATCAGAAAGTGCAGACAAGAATAAGAAGGAAGTAAAAATAATTTGTAGTGCTACTATTGCTGTTGTTTGGTGTAAACCCTTCTTGCTAAATATATGTGCATTGATCAACATGGACTCAGCAGCATGCCTTGTATTATAATGTGCTTATTTTAGGACTTATTTTAGGACATAGCATGACTCCAAGGCTAGTTTCAAACTATATTCCATGAATATTAGCTCCAAGAAAACAAGAGTTGATTGCTTTGAGAAATGCTTTTCACCTATACTGGCACCTTCTCAGAGGTGTAATAGGCTCTGAGAAATCTGCAGTAAAAAATCCTATGTAATGTTTTCCTAACTCTGCATTCCCCAAATTCAATAATCCACAAGACCCCGTCTCTAGAAGCACCTAGGATATCCCTTTGAAAAACATTTGGATAAAATGCTGCTATAGACTATACCTTGACCTCAAGATGAAGAGTGTTGATAATTTTTAAAAGCACTTGACTTGAAGTGAGGAGACCAGGTCCCTCGTTAATACTTAATGGGCTCACGACTTTGGATATGTCTCTGTTGTCTGGGTCTTAGTTTAGCAAAATGGTTGGATTCCCCTTGTAGCCCCAACCTTCCATGTGTTCCCTTTAAAGTGAAGATGAATTAAAATGAGATGAGTCTAGGATAACGTAGTCTTTATGACATCATTTGGTTATTTCCTCCCATCTTACAGTAATAGGCAGCATGCATTCAGCCCTTCACGCCTGCTGGATTCTTACAACATCCTCATGGCAGGTAATAGCACTGAAGGCGTTAAAGCCACTTGCCCTACAGCCCACAACCAGGTAGGTTGGGATTTGAACCCCAGGGCTCTGGCTCTCCCTCCCTAAGTTGCAAGCCCCTGTGCTCCCCCAAATGGTTGGGGGTCAGCTCTGGAATTTTCCTAGGAGAGGTTAAGCCTGCTAGTCATTGGATCATGAATAGTTTGCCCCCTCTTTTCATCCTTGGGGTCCCCCTTGTCCTCTGGGATGCCACTAAAATAACATAACTGACGTGTGTTGATCTCTCAGGTCCTGCAAGTTTGAATAGACCTGCTTCTGAGTTCTCCAGCTGCTTCTTTAAGGGGGCTGGGGAGCCTGCAAGAGGCACAGGGGCCAATTTCAGACTAGCCTCTCCTGATTGCCCAGTCAAATTAATAAGAAGTAGCTTAAACTGCACTTTTCACATGGACTCTCATATAAATGGCCCAACAAAAAACCCTATGTAGTATTACATCTTCATTACAGATCAGTGAATGGAAACAGAGAGGTCAGTCACTTGCCTAAAAGCCCCACAGCCAGGAAGAGTTAGAGCTGTGATGCAAATCCAGACCCAGCCCTTCCCCCAGAAGCTGTGCACCTGACTTCTCCATAAATTCTGCCTCCCCTTCTCCCTCCCTCCCAGCTGCTCCTCTCCCAATCTCTGCCATGTTCCTCCCTGCTTCCTCCCAGGAGAGCGGTGCTGGAGGGAGCCGCAGAGCATCCCTGGGCAGCCTGGGTGTAAGGGAGGGAGGACATGCTGCATCTGCTTTCTGCTGCAGGTCCCTGAACAGTGTGTAATGGAGACACCTACTGGCTGCTCTGAGCACAGGGGCCAGGAAAACCCAGGACCTGGCTCAGGCTCCCATCCCCTTGGAGAGCCTGGTGGATGGAAGCATTTGTCAGAGTTTCCTGTTGGCTCATCCCACCTCTTGGGCCAGGCTGGAATGATCCCTAAGAAGGCCAGGGAGGACCTTTGTCTTCTTCCTCCTGTCCTTCCTGAGGACAAAAGCAAAAGGGAAGGGGCAGCTTTGATCACAAAGCATCAGTCCCTACATGAGGCTAGTCACAGCTTGGCAGAGATGCCAGGAAGGTCGGAGGAAGAGACATTACAGCCAAATAAAGAAAGTGTAGCTTTTCTGTAATGCCAAGGGGGAGAAAGCGACAGCTTGGGGCAGGTTGATTAGACATTGTTGGTGTGTGTTATTCAGACCACCCTCCTGGGCATGATGTCTCCTCTCCCTCCCGTTGAATCAGAGTTTATAGCCCCTCACCGAGGGCCAGGAAACATTTGGTGCAGAGAACTGAGGCCCATCCTCTGGTTAATTGCCAGAATTTACCAGTTCAAATATTGAGCTTCAAAGTGGATGGAGAAGAAAAGATAATCACTTCCTAGGAAATCACTGGCCTAAAAGAGATATTTTTTCTCAAATGTTCTGCCAAAAACGGGGGCCACTGTGGCCAGAAATGTCCCTGTCACCTCTTTCCCCCTCCAAGAAGGATGTCAGGGCCAGGGCAGACAGGCATTGATGGACAGCTCTTCCCAAGGTGTACCCAGCCTGTGCCTTTCTCTGCCTTGAACAACTCCCATTTGATTTCTTCTTCTGAATGGGGACTCATTCTCCATTAAAACAATCAACAAACATTTATGAATACACAGCTGTGCCATGCACTGGGGGGAGGTTTTAGGAAATGGCCAGATGTTTAAATATGATCACTTTCTCGCTCTCTTGTGGGAGGGAGAACCCTCACCTTAAAAGACCCTGTCTGGTTACTCAATGAGTATATTCAGCTGACCCAAGTCCTTTATGAACTCAACAGGTAGAATTTACAGATTCCAAACACGTGGAATCTGTAACACATTTGAAAAGTAAAGAAGAGCTAAAGACATGGAAAGCAACAGAGTGATGCCATCTCTTAGGAATGGTTTGATATCAGTTTCCTCAAGACAACTGGGTGATTAGTCTCAATTAATTGGTGCAGACAAGTTCTGATAATGAGAAAGGTCACAGAAACTCCGAAGGCTTCTGGGAGGAGGAGGGATTTAAAAGGGTCTTAAAGGGTGACTGGGTTTTGACAGGCAGAAATCAGGAGGGGAGAATGCCTGGTGAGGAATGCTGTGCAAGAATCCGTACCCATGTGGTTGGAAGAGGAAGGAAGACTCGTGGTGACAGCCCTCCAAGAGTGGGTTGTGGCCAGTCTGTAACAAGCTTTGAAGATCCAGCTCAAGGATCTGGGCTTCATCGGCTGTTAAGAGGCAGCCATGAAAGGTTCTTAAACAGGGCGATTAGTAGGGTCAGAGCAATGTGTCTGGAAGGTCACAGAGGAAGAGGAAGAGTCAGGAAGAAGGATGAAGAAATCAAAGCAGTGGTTCTAGGGTGGCAAAAAAAAAAAGCAGGACCAGTTGACACAAAAATGCCATTGCCCACAGCTGTTACAGAGGGGCAGGATCGGGGTGGGGGGGGGAGTGTCCTTCCTTCCTGAGCACTGTCTAAGTTTCCCCAGGAATAGGGAAGAGGGGCTCAGATAACAGAGACAGGCCCAGGAAACTGATGTCACAACATTGCCTAAAGGACTGACTGCAAGTAGGGACAAACTACCCCAGCACTATTCAGTAGAAATGTAATTCAAGATATATATGTAGGCTCAGCGCCTGTAGCTCAGTGGCTAGGGTGCCAGCCATATATACCAGGGCTGGGAAGTTCAAACCCAGCCCAGGCCTGCCAGACAACAATGACAACTACAACAAAAAACTAGCCAGGTGTTGTGGTGAGCACCTGTAGTCCAAGAGTTTGAGGTTGCTGTGAGCTGTGACACCACAGCACTCTACCAAGGGCGACATAGTGAGACTCTGTCTCAAAAAAAAGACATATATGTAATTTTAAGCCTTCTAGGGGGCCAGGTTTTAAAAAGTAAAGAGAGGTCGGGTGTGGTGGCTCATGCCTATAATGTTAGCACTTTGGGAGGCAGAGGTGGGAGGTTTGCTTAAGGCCAGGAGCTCGAGACCAGCCTGAGCAATGAAGGAAGATCTTGTCTTAGCAAAAGACAAGATCTGGGTGTGGTGGCATGCACCTGTAGTTCTAGCTACTCAAGAGGCTGAGGCAGGAGGATCACCTGAGCCCAGGAGTTTGAGGTTGCTAGGAGTGAGACGCTGCCTCTAAGAGAGAGAGAGAGAAAAAAAAACAAAAAGAAACAAGTGAAATTAATGTTACAATACACTTTAATTAGTGCAAAATATCCAAAATATTATCATTTTGACATGTAGTCAATGCTTAAAAATTATGATTGAGTTTGTTTGGACTAATTCTTTAAAATCTGGTGTGTGTTCTATATGTCACGGTACATCTCAGTTTGGATTAGATACATTTCAAGTGCTCAAGAGTCACATGCGGCTGTGGCTACCATATTAGACAACACCGAGCTAATCTCTAGAGTATTGCTGCTCAACCCCAGAGACATTTGGCAACGTCTAGGGACAGTTTTAGTCATCACAACTTGGGGTGTGGGGTGCTACTGTCACCTTGTAGGTAGAGATCAGGAATGCTGCTCAACATCTTACCATGCACAGGACCGTCCCCCCAACAAGTCAGAGCTCCACATAAGGCTGGAGGAAGTGGGTGCTCGATGCCATGTTGTCAGGGAGATGCCACTCAGACACTCCTGCGGGAACCCAGGCCTCGCCTCGGACAGGGCAGGTTTCCAGGCGCCAGTGTCAGGACTTCCTGGCACTTTGTGATATGGCGTGGACTACACCCTGAGCCATTCAGATAAGCCAGATTATATTTGTAATGATTTTAGTCCTGCAATTACCTTCGCACCACCCCACCCAAACCTCAACATTGTGATCGCCATGCAGTGTAATTCCATGCAGGACACCTGTTCAAAGCAGATGATGAGAACAAAAACCCCTGTAGTTGTGCAGTGCACAACTTAGGCAACTGTTCATGGCAGCTCCACTCCCAGAAGCTAAGGGATCCTGCCTCATCATCACAGCAGCCTTTTCTAGTTTTCTTCTTAGCAATACCCACATTTGGAAGCATAGCAAAGTAGAGCAATCAATGGCCTTGTATGTACTAGAAAAAGTCTCTTACTTTCAACTTGGGGACTGTAACCAGGAATTGAAAATGCCGCTGAATTTCTGTACAGGGTTCCTTCCCTTAAGACAGGGCTCTTGGTCTTTTCATAAGAACAAGTGGTCCTTCCTTTTCTCTTTGCTGCCCTTCCTACAAGTGTTTATTGCAGTGCAAAATTGTGAGCCATAGCAGGGTTGGGCTGAACCTTTGAGAAGATAAGGGCAGAAAGATCACTGCTGGTTGCACAGACATCTTTGCAGGAAATCAAGATAAACTTAGAGCTAACTGTTTTCAGTAGAACCAGCTCAGTTGATGTTAACAAGTGATACAATTAAGAACAATCCATTATCAAAAAATAAGGGCAATTTGGAGATAAAGCAAAGTGTGTTTATAAAATGGTTGTTACAAGCTCTTGCTCTGGAGCTGGGCTTCCTGGATTAGAAGCCAGCCTTCTCTACCTGTTAACTGTTTTAGACGAGTTTCTTACATGCTCTATGCCTGTTTCTCTGTTTGTGAAATGGGATAATAATTGCTACTACAGAAGTCTATACGGGGAATTAAAAAAATAATAGATGTAAAGTACCTAGAATCATGTTTGTCATAGAGTAAGTGTTCAATAATTGTTAGCTTATAAGTTAAACAGGTGTGTGGATTTTGTTTGTTTTTTCCCACTGCAGAATGTCAGCTTACATGCACTGTGACCCTTCTTCTAAGTGGGGAGCAGGATAAAATATGTATTATTTCCTAATTTAATTTCACTACTGTTATGAACTGGATCTTCTAGGAAACAACGCCTAAAGAAAAGATGAAAACACCGACTTTTTCTTTGTAAGGTATAAGCCAAGGCCGTGCAGGTGGAGGAAGGGAAAGGTGAACATGAGAAGCCGCCTCAGGACACCTTTACAGTGAGGTTGCTCAGCAGGTGCGCTTGCTGGGCTGACAGGGTTTCTCCAGAATGGCCACAAGGAAGAAATGCAGTCATAAGTAGGCCCCCAAAGAGAGAAAGAGGGAGAATTTACATACCCAGCTCCTTCCCATGTGCCCAGCTCCTTCCTGTGACCCATTGGTCAAATTTCCCTCCACCAAGAGATGACTCCACCTAGTCCATCTGGGCCTTTTGCAGCCACTGCAGGTTCCACATCCAGATCTGTGAGCTTCCATTTTGGTCTGAAAGAGGAGGAGGGGCCCAGCAAGTTGGCTCCCCAGCCCAGAGGGAGGATGAAGCAGGAGGTCAGGGCAATCTGAGAGGGTACCTGGGTTCTAATACAACCACGGAACCATTCGGGGGAAGCATTCTCTTAGTAGATGCCAGGAAGACTGAGTGAGGTCTACCTGCGGGGGGTCCTAGAGCCAAACTCCCAGGCCCTCGCCTTTATTTAAGGAACTTGTAGTTGGGGCTGGAGGTGAGGGGGACAGGGAACCAGAAAGTAGAAAATTGCTATAGTATGAAAAAATGTGGTGTGTTTTGGGAGAAGCTGAGCTTTGGGGAGGTCAGGAAGTGACATCCACCATGGCAAGGTGGAGGGTCAGTAGGAGGCTGGCAGTGGAGGGAAGACAGAGTGAATGTGGGGGTGGGCTGTGCAGACAAGCCATCTGTGGCAGGAGCCATGGGGTTATTACACTTCACTGGGTAAGTGTCTGTTTCCTAGGGCTACCATGACATGGTATCTGGCTTAAAAAAACAGAAATTATTTTTCTCAGGTCTGGACGTCAGAAGTTCAAAATCAAGTGCTTTCTCTGAAGGCTCCATGGGAGGAGACCTCCTGGCCTCATCCAAATTCTTGTGGTGTGGACAGTCCTCAGCTTTCCTCGGCTTATGGCTGCATCCTTCCAGCCTCTTCCTCCATTTCACATCTTCTGCTCCTGTGTCTCTGTGTCTCTTCTCATCAGGACACTCGATCACATGGGATCAAAGGCCAACCCTCCTTCAGCATGACTTCATCTTAACTACTTGTATCTGCAATGATTGTTTTCAAATAATGTTCTATTCTGAGTTTCTGGGAAGGACATGAATTTAGGGGGTTAGGCATCACTATTCAACTCAGTAGCAAAAGCCTGGAAAAAGGAGAAAACAGGACCAGAAAAGCAGGTCGGCATGGCTGGAGTGTCTCTTGAGGGCAAAAGCAGCAAAAATGGGACTAGAGAGGAAGCAAGGATGGTCTGCGAGAGTTTCTAAAGTCACTGGGTTCCCCGGGGCAGGGGAGCACTCCCCAGATCTGTGGTCTAGAGAAACCCTTGGTCAGAATGTGGAGTACAGTTTGGAGGAAGCCAAGTTGGACAGACTGACCCGGGAAGGCTACAGGATGGATTTGGGATCTGAGTTAGGCCTTGACCTAGATGACAGATTGGCAGTGGAAGTGGCATGGACATTCTAAGTGGATTTAAGGGTCCAAAGCCAGGAAAAAGTTGTAGTTGGCTCCACAAACACCTTCAGCTTGGTTCTCACAGAGGCGGTGTGGTGGAGTAGGGAGCAAGGCAAGATGGACTCAGAGATCCAGGATGGGAGGATCCTTGCCTCATCACAGACCTACAAACAGTGGGAAGATGACTCTGCTGGCCTGAGGGGTGAACCAGTGGCCTCTGAAATAGGACCTAGCATGTGCTGACCCTCAGTCCCATAGACCCTCACTCTAGACATCCCTTGAAGGGTCCCTTAAATGTCATGGCAGCTTCTGGAAGCATTCCTAGGTTTTTTGGGGGGAGGGGGTGTGATATGAGTTTTTAAGAAAAAGCTACACGGGAACAGCTACTCCTCATCCCTCGTGTGTGGCTAAAGCCTTCCAGTCCATCCTGCCCCAGCCCCTGCTCCTCTGGTGCTCCCCTAACCACAGAGGTGGGAATGCAGAAAAAAGCTCTTTACTGGAGAATGCTGGGGTCAGGAACTCCGGGAAAGAATGTCAAATATGAGAGGGTTCTGCTGACACAATTTAAGATGTGGGTGGCTGGAAGCTGCAGGGGATTTTAGATTAAAAGAGCTTCCAAAGACACTTCTTCAAGGTCAATGAGAGGAGAGTCCAGGCACATCGCGTGCCTCCTGCCAAGAATTCCGGAGGCCAGGACCCTCTTCTGGGAGCCAAAGTTGGAGAGTTTCCCATGGAGCCCCCTGATGAGGGAAAAGTCCATCTTTACCCATATTTTCCTCTAGAATTCAAAACTGAGGGAGACCTGAGCTTGGGGTAGTGAAAAACAGGCAGGGGCTACAATAGGCAGACATGGCTTTAATTCCAGCTTCCCCCTTATGAACTGTGTGATCCTGGACCACAGACTTAACCTCTCTGAGACTCTTTCTTCCCTTATGAAAGCGGGCATGAGGATGATCAGAGGCCTGTGTACAGTGTGTGGCATGTATGACAGATGCTCATTTGTCACTCTTCCTGTGGTCCCAGGGAGCCAGGCGTCCAGCAAAACAACTCTCTGCTGAGGTTCTGTTCACTGCCCACCTGTCATGGCACTCTTCAAGGCAGCTAATGGGACAAGATTATAGATTACAGATCTCACTACCCACTGGGCTGGACCAGTTAGATTTCATTCATTCACTCATTCATTCAAATGGTTATTGAAACAAATAGTTATTGAAAACTAATACCTGGGTGGTGCCTATGACTCAAAGGAGTAGGGCGCCAGCCCCATGTGCTTGAGGTTCAAACCCAGCCCCGTCAAAAACCGCAAAAAAAAAAAAAAAGAAAGAAAACTAATACCTGCCAGTCACTGTCATGGGCACTAGGGTTTCAACAAGGAGCCAGTCCTACAGAGCATGTGCTCTGATGAAGGGAGACAGAAATAATCAGATAAACATAATAAATATATACTGTATCAATTAACAATAAGAGCTTAAAAATACATATATATAATAAAGCAGTGCATGGGGCCAGAAGTGCTGGAAAGAGATGCCTAGAAGGAGAAATAAAGTAAATAACATGCCAGACAGAAACACAGGGAACAGCAGGCCATGCAGGAAAAAACTACAAACACAAAGGCCTCGGGCCGAAGCAGGGAACAGCCATAAGGTTAGGGCAGCTGAAAGGCAGAGAACAGATGGGGGTTAGGAGGTGAGACCAGAAAGATGTGGATCCATAGATAGAAGGTCTTGTTGGCCACAGCAAGGACTTCTGATTTTTTTCACAGTGAGATGGGAGCCATCCTACCAATCCTATGGATTTCATATCTGATACTAACTGGATTCTTCCCAGGTGCCAGGCATGGGGCTAAGCCCTGGACATACATTTAACTCTTATAGGAACTCCCCATTTTACCGATGGGGAGGTGCTAGTGCAGACCCAGGACTCAGCCCAGAAGCCCCTGACTCTAAATCTTCCTTCCTATGGAGGTTATGCTTCTTACCATGTACCTATTTCATCGCTGTCAAAAAAAGAAGGCCATGTAAAGACCATGTGAAGACAGAGGCAGACGTTGGACTGATGCATCAACACCAGCCACAAACAGGATTTCCAGCAGCCGCCAGAAGCTTGGAGGGAGGCCTGGAACAGCCTCTCCCCCAGAGCCTCCAGACGGAGCCTACCCTGCCAACACCTTGACGCGGGACGTCTGCCCTCCAGAACTGTGAGAGAAGAAATTCCTGTTGTTTTTAAGCCACCAGCTTTGTGGTAATTTGTTATGGCTGCCCCAGGAAACTAGTACAGATCTGTGTAGAGAAATGGAATCAACTCTGTATTACAAGTCAGACAACCCAAATTTGAGCCCTGGCTCTACACCTCCTAGCCACATATCCATGCACAACTTCTTTTCCTTCACCCTCCCGGGTCTTCCTCTGTAGAAAGGGTGCCCTGTCACCTGGCCCCCAGGACTGTAGTGAAAAGGAAGCCTGGGGACAACGCAGGTGATGTGTCTGATGGAGTCGGCAGAGCTCCCACTGGGTAGAGGCTGGATTTGAGGGGACAAGACAATGAGATGGAACCCTGAGGGCTTAGGACAGCACTCAGGGCCCAGGTTGAAAGTAGCAGTTTCTTGGCATTTGCTTCCAAAGGCTCCAGTGTGTTGTTGGCAAAGTGGAGTCTCCCTGACATCATCTCCTGTGGAGGGAGGGTCCGGCTCCTGGGCCAGGCAGAAGTAACCGTTTGGAGAGTGAGTCAAGGAGCCCTGGCACTTGGACATTCAGTCATTCCTTCCTGCCAGGAGTCTGGGTGTGTGTATGCGGAGGCAGTCCTGAGCCAAGGGAGTCTCTGAGCTTCAAAGCCAAAGAAAAGGCAATTACATTTATGGTAGAATTAGTCAGGAAACTATAAACCTAGGACATTGCCCCTGTACAGTAGATTCTTTTAACACCATCTCAGAACCCACTAAACGGTATGGGCCTTGGTTCCAAAATTGTCTTTTAAAAATAAATTTAGAGTCTAGACAAGGTTACCATGACCTCCCTGCCACCCCTAGGACTTCATATGTCACCAGGTTAGGATATATGCCCAGTGATAAATCAAGACATTTCAAGTTGTAGAGCCCTAACCCTAATCCTAACCCACCCTGGACCTACCTTCCATTAAACCCCTCCCAGTGGGGAGATGTAGGAAGGAAATCAGAGATGGTGTGTTGCGCAGCCCATAAGAGTGGACCAGGCACAAGTGTTACTTGGCCTCCCATGGTGTGCTGAACTCACCTAGGGCCCCACAGTCTTAATTGGTGAAACTAAACTTAAGCAACCAGAATGTTACCTTGAGGCCCAACATGGATTGGGCATAAATAAGATCATTTCACAGTGATAAAGGGATCAACTAATCAAGAGGACATAACAATCTTAAACATTAATGGCCCTAATAACAGAGCTTCCAAATATGTGACTCAAGATCAGACAGAACTGCAAAGAGAAATGACAAATTACCGTTGTAGTCAGAGACTCTGGCAATCCTGTCTACATTGAGAAATCATGTAGACAGGAAATCAGAAAAGATAGACATGAATAACACCATCCACGTCTGGCTAACCAGAAGTAACCCAAACATCCATCAACAGGTGAATGAATAAACAAATATGGTTATTTGCAAACAGCAGAACACCATTCAGCAATAAAAAGGAATAAACTATTGATCACTTGATGATGGGGATGAATCTCAAAATGCTTTAGTGAACGAAAAAGAGTGAATTTACGTACATAAAACTTTAGAAATTGCAAACTAATCTATAACAATGGAAAGCATATGACTGCTGACCTGGGGAGGAGGGATAGAGAGGGATTAGCAAGGAACATGAGGAAACTTTGGGAGAGGTGGATATGAGCATAATTTTGCTTATAGTGATGGTTTTATGGATATATACATATGTTAATATTTGCCAAATTGTACACTTTATGTGTAGTTTATTATATATCAACTACACCTCAATAAAGCCTTTTTCAAAAATGTCTTAAGTCTGTCCAGAAGGTCTCCACAAGGTTATACAATCTTCCTGGTGCCCAGGGTCATTATTCTGCTGCTGAGATATTGGTAGAAGGCTTCATACACCTAGCTCAGCATTCTTGGTTTGTAAGTGGCATCTCTGGGAGCCCAGTGCAAAGTGTCATGTGTCTCAGGTAAAAATCTCTTCCATCCAAGAAGAGACTATGGAAATAGACACTTTGCAAGCAACTACAAAGATTTTACTGGGGGGGGGGGGCTAGTCACAGTGGCTCATGTCAGTAATCCTAGCACTTTGGAAGGTTAAGGCAGGAGGATCACTTAAGGCCAAGAGTTTGAGACCAGTTGGGGCAATATAGCAAGACCTCATCTGTATAAAAAATAATTTAAACAATTAGTCAGGTATCGTGGTGCACAACAGTAGTCCTAGCTATTCAGGGGTATGAGGCAGAAGGCTTGCTTGAGCCCAGGAGTTCAAGGTTGCAATGAGCTATGATTGTGTCACAGCACTCCAGCTTAGAGCAACAGAATTAAGACCCTGTCTCAAAAAAAAAAAAAAAAGTTACCAGGGCAGAGTAACATACAGTTCTCTTGTGGGCCAGGGCTGATACTCAGGTACTCTTAACATCTTGAGTTACAACACTCAAGTTCCCAAGTGTCTACATCCATCTTGATCTTTGTACTGACTGAGGACCTGCTGGGGGAAAGCTTCTTGTATGCAACCATCATTCAGTCATTCACAGGCATATTTGGCAAATGTCTGGTGGTTGTGCAGGGAAGAACCCAGAAAGAATCAGTCACATTGGCCAGTGGGTGTCAAACTCAGCCATAGGACCAGGATCAGGGATGAGGGAAGCTCTGGGTGGAGTACACAGGTCAGCCACCCTGGTACATATGTGAACCCCAGGGAAGAAAAATATTTTATTTTGAGCTGAAAAAATTATTTCACTGAAACCAAAGCCTATGCTCTTAATGATATAACATATTGACTTCCTAGACCAGGGATCTACAAACCACTGACCACAGGCCAAATCTGGCTCACTGCCTATTTTTGTAAGTAAAGGTTTATTAGAACACAGTCCCTCCCATTCATTTACATGTGGTCTACAGCAGTTTTAGTGCTACAACAGTGGAGTTTCACAGTTAAGTGACTGCAACAGGGACCATATTGGCCTATGAAGCCTAAAATGTTTACTATTGGGCCCTATTAAAAAATGTTTGCTATTTCCTGGACCTACATGTCAGGCCTTATAGAGTGAGTAATCCATATAACTAATCAGTAACTTAAGACATTTTATTTATAAGAAACGGAGAAAGAGAAACAAATAAACAAAACATGGTATAGATGTACTATGAGCTACTACTCGCCCTTAGGAAGGAAGGAAATTCTGACATTACATACTCTATGACATAGATGAAGCTTGACCACATTATGCTGTGTGAAATACACAACTCGGAAAGGACAAATACTGTAGGGTTCCACCCACATGGGGTACTGAGAACAAATTCATGGAGACAGAGTAGAATGGTGTCACCAGGGGCTGGAGAGTGGGGAGCGAGGCATGGTGAGTTAATGTCTGATAGGTAAAGCGTGTCACTTTGCAATGTGAGAGTGTTCTGTGGGTGGATGGTGGTGATGGTTGCACAACAATGTAAGTGTAATTAATGCCATTGAACTGTGTGCTTGAATTGAATCGGTTAAGATGGCAAATTTTATGGCATGTATGTTTTATAATTTTAAAAAGGAGAGGAAAAGAAAAGATATGTGATGAGGTAGAATGTAGTTTTCTCTGACTTTTTCTTTTTTTTAGATAAAACATAACACTTCAAAATTAGCCAGGTGTGGTGGCAGGTGCCTGCAGTCCCAGCTACTCAGGAAGATGAGGCAGGAGGATCCCTTGAAGTCAGGAGTTCAAGACCAGCGTAGGCAATGTAGTGAGATCCCATCTCTTGAAAAAAAAACAAATCTTTTCTTAAATTAGCCAGGCACGATGGCATGTGATTGTAGTCCCAGCTACTGGGAGGCTAAGGCAGAAAGATTGCTCGAGCCAGGAGTAAGAGGCTGCAGTGAGTTATGACGGCGCCACTGTACTCCAGCATGGGCATCAGCGTGAGACCCATCTCTAAAGCAAACAAACAAACAACAACAACAAAAAGAGGGTGCCAAAAAAATGTAAACACATTTTTAAGAAAGGGAAAAGCTATATGGAAATTGTAATGCTTGAGATAACAGAAGATGAATACAAGTCACATTGAGCACCTCTGATGGGTTTCTTATAATTGCATAAGTCAAACATGACTTGTGTATTACAAATTTAATAAGTTTTTCCTTTCTTTGAAACATTTATACATTTTTCTACACCCTCTGTATATACAAATATACACAATATTATACACATACATTTCACAGCATTTTTTTCTTGTTTTTACTTTTTTATTTCTTTATTTTTTTATTATTAAATCATAGCTGTGTACATTAATGCGATCATGGGGCACCATACACTGGTTTTATATACCATTTGACATATTTTCATCACACTGGTTAACATAGCCTTCCTGGCATTTTCTTAGAACATTTTTATTTTATTTACTTATTAACTTATTTATTTTGAGACAGAGTCTCACTATGTCACCTTCAGTAGAGTTCTGTGGCATCACAGCTCACAGCAACCTCAAACTCTTGGGTTTAAGTGATTCTCTTGCCTGAGCCTCCCAAGCAGCGTCGACTACAGGCATCCACCACAACGCCCGGCTATATTTTTTTGTTGCTGTTATTGTCATTGTTGTTTGGCAGGCCTGGGCTGGGTTCGAACCTGCCAGCCCCGGTGTATGTGGCCGGCACCCTAGCCACTGAGCTATAGGCGTTGAGCCATTTCACAGCATTTTTAGATCTCTTCCCTCTCCAGATGTTAAGAACACACCAGTGGAAGCCGTCAAGGAACCCGGTGACTCCAGTGCCGAGCTACCTGCCCAAGCGCTCCAAGGAAGCCATTCAATCTCAGCCCTCTCTGGTACAGGTGAGAACCATCAGTTCCCGGTGCCAACAGAGGCCACTACACCCAGGAGATATGGGTGAAGGGACGATGGCTGCCTGCATACTCCTGGGAGGGGGCTGCCCCACACAGTTGCTGTGGCTCCTTGGGGGTGACATCGGCTTCAGGGGTGCCATCTCTCCCAAACATACCAGCAGGGGTCTGTTGAGAGAAGCAAAAAAGATAACAAAAGTAGATATGAAAGGCTTTTAAAGGTTTAGGCCACCAGATGATGGCTGGCTATTCCTTCAGCCTCCCAGGGGCCCATCTGTTTTTGCAGGTGGCACAGTGGTACAGGCTTGGGCGAAGGGCTCAGGAGGCCTGGGATCAGGCCCGGGATCAGGACCCCTGCTGGCTCCGCAACCCATTGGTTTTGTGACCTTTGGTGAAGCATGTCCTGATCTGAGCCCGTTTCCTCATGTGTGCAAGGGCATGCTAACTCCTCTCGGGTGGTCATGACAAATCAGTGCAGTATTGTGGGACGTGCCCAAGTGCTCTGCAGACACGGTACCTCAAGTCACAGTCCTCCAAGTCCTCAAGCACCTCCAGCCGGTAAGCGACTCCAGCCCTCCAGGCAGCTAGCAGCTCCCCCTGAAGGCCACTCCGGAGACTGGCCTGTAGTGCCTCAAACCCGAGGAGGGGCTCTTTACTGCAAGGGTGGTCTGAAGGAGGTGACCAGACACCTGCTCGGGGTGCCAGAGAGGCAAGCATCTGTGTAAACTGCCCCCACCCTGTGCCCACAGGCCTGCCGGGACTGTTGAATGAAGCTGTCGCAGGAGACCCCAGTGTTCTGCTGATTTCTAAGTGAAAGGGAGGCGGGTGGCGGGGCCTGGGGAGGCATTGATTATTGTGACAAGCTGATCTGCATTTGTCAGGGTGGAGCCTTCTGTGCTAGGGGGCTGGAGGCCCATAAACAAGACTTCTGAAGCACAAGACACCCTCCTCCTGGCCTCTGGAGGGACTGCACCCCTCACCAGGTGGCCTGGAGCCAGGGACACTGAAGGGGCCTTTAGAAGGAGACACCACTGCTTGAGGAGCAAAGAGTGAAGTCAGCCACAGTCTCCTTGAGCTAATGGGTCCTCAGATAAAATCTGGACTTAGGAGAGTTGGCTGAGATCTGAGTTTCTTTCCTGTGGGAGTTGGGGAGACAGAGGAGGGGGTGCTAGGTTGGATGGGACAGATGGAAGAGATAGGAAAACCTATGTGGTTTGATGCTTGGGTCAGGAAATGCAGACTCCTTGTTCTCCTTAAGAAGCCTCGTGTTGACCCTCTTAATGAAAACAGAAATTAAAACCTAGAAATGAAAATAATAGTGTTTCTGTGGAGATTTTTTAAAAATTAAAGAAAGGGTAAAAGCAAAAGATAAAATGAAGTCGAGGGCTGTGGGCTACGTCTTCTCATCCAACTCTCCACCCAGGTGGCACGCTCAGGAGAGGACACTCACTCTTCTCTCTCCGAATGCAGTTGAATTGTCAAATGACACTTTGTTGAAAATATTAAAACCTAGAGGTCACGCCAAACCCAGCTTGAAAGAGAGGAGACATTCTTTCGTCTTAGCACGAGTGCATATTTGGAATTGTAAATGCAAATTCTTTGGAGACAGACTTGCCTCCCTGGCCGGCAAGTACAGACAGAACGGTTGAAAGCAGGTCTCGCTTTAATTTTTGACAAGTGTTAGGAAGAGATACTCTTCACAGCTTGGGGGAGGGAGACGAAAGCCAGCTCTGGGTCAGAGTATGTGGAGGGAGGGGGGAGAGAGGGAAGCTGGCTTCTGGAAGAAACATCTGACTCAGTTTCTACCCCTGCTGAAGACTCCCTCTGATGATAGGGACCGAGTGGCAGAGAAGTCACTGGAGGAAGTCAGGTGTCACCTTGCAATGGTGCAGGTAATACAAGTCTGGTAAGCAATCCAAATTATTTTCGGGGAGGGGAGGAATCAGCACAGGTGTGGGTACCTAGAAACACATTGTAGTTCCCCAGCTTGGGAAATTCATCCAGCTCTATGTCTTAGAGTTCAGATGCATTTTTGCAGGCTCATGGGAAATTCCTCTTCGAAAAAAAAAAAAAAAAAATGGAGACCTGAGAGACATGGCTGTGGTCACCTCCTCTTCCTGTTATTGAGCTGCAGTAAGGGAGGACAGGGGGTGCAATTTGCTCCTTCACCCCGCCGTCACCTGGTCTGCTCTCTCACCTGTAAACACTGAGCTCTCCCCACAATGGGAAGACGAGGAGAAGGGAAAAGCAGGGCACTGACATGCACCACGTGCCTGGATCCTGACACCCAATCCTCCCACCATCCTCGGTTACAGACAAGGAAACTGAGGCTCAGCAGGGCCAGGTTACTAGTCCAGAGTTTCCCAGGAGCAAGGGGCAGGACCAAAATTCAATACAACCAAGCCACTCACACATATAAGAAAATATAAGAAGATGTCTATTTACCAGATTAAATTTACTCAGCAAGAGGCAGATACAATAACTCACACTGGTAATCCCAACACTTTGGAAAGCCAAGGAGGGAAGATTGCTTAGGGCCGGGAGGTTTGAGATCAGCCTGAGCACTATAAGCAAGACCCCATCTCTATAATACATGAGATAAAATAAATATTATTAGCCAGGCAGGGTGGTGTGTGCCTGTAGTCCAAGCTACTCAGGAGGCTATGGCAGGAGGATCACTTGAACCCAGGAGTTTGAAGTTGCGGTGAGCTGTGAATGTGCCCCTGCAATCTAGCCCAGGGCAATGGAGCTAGACCCTGTCTCAAAAAACAAACAATAAATAAATAAATAAAAACTGAGAAACACACACACACACAAAATAACAACCCAGCAAGGAAAGAAATGGGACCAGTTTGGTCCAACGACACCATGGACGAGGGACCTCTTGAATGTACCACTTACACTTAATGATTAAGGAATATCCTGGGGCGACCAGGAGAAAGGAGTCTCCGTGCTTTCTAAGAAGCCATTGGTCCCTGTTAGCACTCTTACCCTATCCCCAGTTCACCTCCATGGTGTTTTTGAAAACTGAAGTATAGTTCATATGCCATCAAACTCACTTGTTAGAAGTACACAATTCTGTGGGTTTTAGTATGTTCACAAAATTGTATAACCAGCACCACTATATAACTCAGAATTTTTTATGACCCCTAAAAGAACCCATTAGCATTAACTCCCTGCCCTATCCCCAAACCCCAATCCTTGGAAATCATTAATGTACTTTATGTTTCTCTGGATTCGCCTACTCTGGACATTTCCTATAACTGTAATCATATAATGAGTGGCCTATTGTGTCTGGCTTCTCCAACTTTGAATAATATTTTCTTTTTCTTTTTTCTTTTTTTTGAGAGAGAGTCACTTTTGTCACTCCCAGTAGAGTGCCATGACATCATAGCTTACAGCAACCTCAAACTCCTGGGCTCAAGTGATCCTCTTGGTTCAGCCTCCCAAGTAGCTGGGACTACAGGTGCCCACTGCAATGCCCAGCTATATTTTAGAGATAAAGTCTCGCTCTTGCCCAGACTGGTCTCCAACTCCTATGCTCAACCAGTCTGCCTACCTCGGCCTCCCAGAGTGCTGGGATTATAGGCACAAGCCATCATGCCCACCTTGTGTACTATTTTCAAGGTTCCACCACGTGGTAGGGTGTATCCATACTTCACTTCTTTGTTAGGACTGAAAGATATTCCATCCTAGACCATACTTTGTTTATTCCTCGGTTGATGGACATTTGGGTTATGTCTATCTTTTGGCCGTTGTTCTATGAATGTTTGTGTACAAGTGTAGGGTGGATATTTGTTTTCCATTCTCTTGGGTATATACCTCAGAGAAAAATTGCTGTGTCCTGTAGTAACTCTATGTTTAACTTTTTGGAGAATTGACAAACTGTTTTCTGAAGTCAGTGCACCATTTTACATTCCCGCCAGCAGTGAATGGGAGTGTCAGTTTCTCATCTTACATGTCATTATCCATCTTTTGATGATAATCATCCTAGCGGGTGTAAAGCAGGATCTCATTGTGGTTAAAGTTTCTCTAATGATTAATGATGTCGAGCCTCTTCTCATGTGCTCGGCCATCTTTTTTGCATACCTTCTTTGGAGGGATATCTATTTAGATACTTTGCCCAGTTTTTAAATTGGACTTCTGTCTTTTATTTTTGAGTTGTAAGGTCTGCATGCTAGACTCTTATAGATACAGATATTTTCTTCCATTCTGTGGGGTATGTTTCACTTTCTTGATAGTGTCCTTTAAAGCACTTAATTTTGACAAAGTCCAATTTGTTTTTTTGATTGTTTATTTCTATGGTGTCATATCTAAGAAACCATCACCTTATACAAGTTCCTGAAGACTTACTTTTATATTTTTCTAGAAGTTTTATATCTTGCATTTAGGTCTTTCATTCATTCTGAGTTAATTTTTGTATATGGCGTAAGAGTCTATCTTCATTCTTTTGCATATAGATATCCAGTCGACTAAGCACCATCTGTTGAAGAGACTATTGTCCCCCCATTGAATTGTTTTGTCATCTTTGGCTAAAATCAATTGACCATAAGTATATGGGTTTACCTCTGAATTCTCAATTCTATTCCATTGATCTGTAGGTCTGTCTTGATGCCCATACCACAATCTTGATTACAATCACTTCATAATACATTTTGAAAGTGGGAAAGTGTGAATCCTTCAATTGTTGGTTTTTTTTCCATGATTGTTTTGACTATTCTGGGTCCTTTGCATTTTCATATGAATTATAGGATCCAGATGTCAATTCCTACAGAAAGGAAAGCTAGGATTTTGACCCCAAGACAATTTATCCTTTTAAAAGGAAGAGAAGAAAAGCTGTGGGTAGGCAAAAGAAAGATGACAAATACATGGTCCATTCTCCTAGATCACTGATAATAGGAAGAAGACACAACATCCTCCAACGTAACATTGTCTTAGATGGGCTGATAAAGACTGATATGGCTGTGACTTACCATGACAACTGAATGACACCCATTTTCTATCCAAGTTAGCGCAATAGGGAGCATTTTTTGTATTAGGCTATTCATTATTCTATGGCCACTTCCAAAGGAATGAACTGATTTCCTTCAAATTTAATCTATGATAAGAGTGTCAAGATGCACAATAAATTCGATTTGAGATTAAGCACACCATCTTTGAATTAAATGGCATGTCTTTAGTGATTTTATCAAGTCACTGAAAATTGACCAAAGTCACGAAAGTATGCTCGTGCTAGACCAGATCACTCATTAACGTGGCGTTTAATCATGTATGAATACCCTTAGATGTGGGTCTCGGCTTCCTTCTCTGTAAATGGAGATGATTCTTGCGTCTCTTGCAGCTCTGAAGATCTATGGTTTCAGTAATTAGTCAAGTGGCAGTGAATGAAGGGCTCCTTTCTAGCTCGAGTATTTTCTCAGTGCGGGAGCCATCAGCCCTTGGGGTTCCTCATGAATGGGACTACTCAGAACTACTTCTTGGATGAACACAATGATGCAAAAGGATCTGCCTTGCTTGCCTACATCCTGCTGCTTTATGAGGTTCTCTACGACAAAAGAGTAAATGTCTCCAAGGAAGTGGAAGATCTCTCCGTTAGAGACTTTCAGACTATTCTTCTCATACATCTTCCATTCAGGAGAAGCTCTTGTTAAAGAATCACCTACAATACTAAGCTCTCTCAGGGTCTCATAAGTCCTAAGTCACTCACCAGCCTGGTCAACCTATGCCTGTGTGAATCCTTCCCAAGGTCTAGAAGTGGTTCAGAACAATGCCAAGCAAGCATCCTCTGACACTACCCTCTAGAAACTTGCACCATAGGAAAAGCACTGAGTTTATCTCCTGTGCTAATGCCCATAAATTGGTAGTGGCTTCTCAAAACACTGTATTGAGGAGGATTCTGAAATTGAGTTTCAAGCTCAGCAGGAAAAAAGGAATCATGATGGAATAGGCAAAGCGTAGGGACCTGGGGACATAGATTCCAAACCTGTGCTGTCCTTTCTTTAAATCCAGTAGCAAATTCCCCAATCTGTGAACTCTGAAGTAAGTGTAAAACTACCGATTTGTCTATCTACTGAGCATTTATTTATAGGATGAAGAAGTGATGTCTTGCACATCTATGCACAATGATTTTTCAAATATAAATAGATAAAGCAATAAAATACAAGCTTACTTCAAAAATTATTTTAAAATTCGGAATGGATTTCTTTCATTACATATTTTCTTTGTCCCCAGATAAGTCTAGCTGCTGATCAATGGGGAGCTATTGGATACCTAAAAAGTATTCTCATACTGAGAAATGTGGGGAAACATACTTTATCACCATCCCATGAGCACAGGATGAAGGACAAAGTCACCAGACATAAAACATGATTTGACATGGACCAAACATGCTTAATGAGTTGCTTATATCAATGTGGTTTTCCCAACAGCCAGGAAAGCCTATCTTCCCTGTATTGGGAGGGAGATCCTGATACGTAAATTAATTCTATCCCATGCTAATGTGTCCTCGGGGATGAGGGAAGGACCCTTACTCCAACACTTCCCAATTTTGATCTCATAGAATATTGAACAATGGATACTTCAAAACATCTATTTCAGTGATTGTCAAATAATGCTGTTAGTAACAGATTTCTTTTTGCCACTAAATTTCATCCAGAGCTACAAAATACCAGACAGATAATAGAGTTGAGTGGAGGAGGGGGTCGTAGTCTCCTCCCTGTTGGGCACCCCCGGGGGATACCCTGGCAATGCCTGCATATTTCCAGGACTGGCTACCAAAAGTATCCCAAAACTGTGACCTCATGTCTGCCTCTGTCACATGGGGTAAGGAAACCGAGACTCACATCTTCAGCCCCAAATCCTATCCACCTGCCTCAGGAAGGACCAGGCAAGCCAAACACTGTCCTCCCTTTTCCAAATGGGTAAGCTAAAACCGGCTGTGCATGGCACATTCATGTTGGAATTGTCATGACACCAAAGAGATGACAGCCAAAACCCTGAAGCCTCAGCCTCACAGCGATCCGAATCAGGAATCTTTTTAGCCTTTAAATTTGTCTTTATCTCAAAAAAAAAATTTTTTTTAATAAAATAACCTAAACAACAGATGCCCAAATGCAGGCATCTCAAGTCTTATGTCTTGTATCTTTAGCGTGAAAACTGCCCAGAGACTTCACCTCCGCCCCTTCCGTTCCTTCCTCTCTCTCCTTCCCTTCTTTTCCCACCACTTTATCTTTCCCTGGAGCTGGGTTTGAGTCAGCTTCGTCTGCAGCCTGCAGAGCAGTGAGGGCCTGGCCTCCATTCCATGCCACCCCCTGGGCAGTTCCTTGGCAGAGATTTGAAACATTTCTATTTAAATGACATCTGAACAAACGAGAAGGGGTTCAGTTGAACTTCAATCAAATTCCGTGGGATCCAGTTGGGAACCGAGTCCCCGTGGACAGTGCTCATGGAGTTCCCTCTGTTTTCTGATTTGAATTGCTTTGTTCTTGTTCCAGGAAGGGGGAAGGAGGGGGAAGCATTTGGCCTAAAATGAAACATTTCCCTTTTAAGTCAAAAACTTGAACATAGCTTGGAGGAGAGAGTTTAAGCTCCATAATCCCCAGTCCTGAGCAGAGCAGTAACATGCCTGCAATTTCCTTTTTGGAAAAGAAAAGTCAAGGAAACAGCCATTGGGCAGAGCAGCCTGGCACCCTCCATGAGCCTACCCGGAGCAGGCGTTTCACATGCTCCTGGGGCCACCGTTCAGGAGTTACATCCTGCAAGGCAGCTGGGCCTATTTTCTTTCGAAGTCCACTGTTTCAATTGTTGAGAAAAGAAAGAAAACCACGGGGCAGCTTTTTTTGTGACCCTTCTCTCTCTTTTTCATGTTTAATGCCTTGGGGCGGGGGGGGGGAGGGACAAGCCCACTGAGCTAGTCACCAGCTACTCCTGGCTTAACTGGACCTGCTGCCCCATAATCCATGTGTTCTGCCCACAGCCTATTTATTCCTCGCCCAACAGTCATCGCAGAGTCTTCAGGAGACACCTGATGGAGTCAACAGGGGAATGAAGCCAAAGTCAGGTCTGGGCACAAATCCTTCAAGCTCCCCAAGTTCAGATTTTCTCACCCCAACCATGAGAAAATTGGACCAGACAACACTTTAAGATACCATGCAATCATCAAATAATGGTACTGCAAACGGTGTGACAAGTATCCAAGTTATATTTTCTCCTTTTGCAAATGGAGAAGAGGTTATCTGGCTGAGTCCTGACCTTCAGGTGGGACAGTATCTTGCTAGTTTGACCATGACCTAGTGCATCAAACCTTTTTCTCAGAAGACCTTGTGTCCAGAAGATATATGTTTATTAATTAGCAAATATAGAGATGGATGGATGGAAGGACAGCAACTCTATCAGACTAACAAATGTTTTCTAGTCTGAATGTTGTGCCCCCTCAATATTCATATGTTGAAACCAAATGACTGATGTATTAATAGATAGGAACTTGGGGAGACGATTAGATCATGAGGGCAGAGCCATCATGAATGAGATTAGTGACCTTATAAAAAGAGGCCCTACAGAACTGTCCTCCCCTTTCCACTATGTAAGGTCACAGCTAGAAGGGACCAACTAAGAACCAAAAATTAGGCCTTCACCTGACAGTGAATCTATTGGTGCCTTGATCATGGACTTCCCAGCCTTCAGAACTGTGAGAAATAAGTTGTTATTTATGAGTTACCTACCTTATGATATTTTGTTATAGCAGCCTAAATAAAGTAAGATATTATAATAAAAATTACCAGAAACAAGTGTCATAGCAGAAGCAACCCAATGTGTCCCGTCTTCCCTTCCAAGTCTCACTTAGCCATGGGTCTCACTCAGCCATAGATCCATTTCTTTTAGGCCCACCCTTGTTTCAGATTTGTTCATTGATAAGGAGAAAGAGATATTTTACATGATGATTTTATGTCCTTGGAACCTTGAAATTTTTTTCTAAGGAGAACATTGCAAATTTCTGATTCAGTTTCCATGTTAATATTTCTGTAGGAAGCTCATTACATCAGAAGACTTTTGATTGTGAGTGTTAGGAACTAACTCAACCTGGCCTTCAGCCCTATGGAGAATTTATTGGTGTACATGCACAAACATCCAGAGTTAAATTTGCCTCTGTGTATAGTTGAAAACAGTTCCATAAACAATGTAGTCAGAAACCTTACTCTCTCTCTTTAGTGCTTAGCTTCGCTTTCCTCAGTTTTGGCTTCATTGTCAGGTAGGAGCCTTAAAAAGATGCTGGGGGGGAGACAAGATGGCGGACTGAAGCCAGCTTTCAACAAAGGCTCCCGTCCAGAAGGAGAGTTAAGGGATAGGAATTTAGTAAGTATCCTGGTGGACTTGAGCCTCACCAAGAGAGAAGGCTGAAGAACGCACATCAACACCGCTGAGGCAAGTTGTGATCACAAGGACGCAAACAAAAGGTACAAAATCCACCACCAAGCGGACGGGAGTCCCCCTCCCCCATGAGACCGGCTCGAGAGCCCCAAAATTGAACAAGCGGGCAGAAATTAAAGGCCCTCCCACTACACTCCACGGGAGAGACCTTCTAAAAACTGGACCTACCTCCCCTACTGGGGTGCTGTGGCGTTCTCCTGCCGGACATAGGGCTGAATAAAACTTTGGGAATCCTTTGCCGGCAACCCTAAATCCCCGGCGCTCCCCTCCCGCCCACTGAGGTCTGGAGGCCTGTCCCCCAGGACTTTGGATCCGTGGGTGATTTCTCAAGGGGAGTGGACAGTCCCCGAGTTGCGACTGGTCAGCATTGACTCTGAGGCGCGCGAGTGAGGAGAGGGCACCGGGCTGAGGGGGAGTCATGCCTCGCGGCACTTCCCTGCGGTGCAGTGCACCAACCCTCCCCGGGCATACGGGGCCCAAGACTGAATCAGACTCTGGCCTCCCCGCTGAGAGCTGAGAACCCCTACTCTCACTCGGGGTCTGAGGGCCTATCCCCCAGGAGTTCGGCTCCTTGGGTGATTTCTCGAGGGGAGTGCACAGTGCCTGAGCTGCGTCAGGTCAGCGCTGACTCTGGGACACGTGAGCGAGGAGAGGGCACTCTGCTGAGGGGAAATCAAGCCTTGGCGGCACTTCCCTGCGGTGCAGTGCACGAGCCCTCCACGGACCGTAGTGTTGCGTGAAACTGAATGAAACTCTAGCTTCCCCCCCCACTCCCAATCGGGGTCTGGGGGCCCATCCCCCAAGAGTTCTGATTCTTGGGGGATCTCTTGAGGGGTGTGGACCCAGCACAAACTGCGGCCGCTCAGTGCTGACTCTGGGGCGCGGGACAGAGGAGAAAAGGGTCGCCTGAGTGCCCACACCAGAGCAGCAGTTCCCTGGAGGTAGATCACCAGCCGTTTTTTCTTTAACGGCAGAACGCTCACTTCTGGATATTCTGAGGCCACACCCCCTGTCTCCCTGGGCAACCAGAGGAGGCCACCGGTGACACGGCTCACAAACCCAGAAGCCTCCAGGGCGGGGCCGACCCAGAGAGGTGTTCAGACGCAATTCTCCAACAGCAAAGACGTTTGAACTCAAAACAGCCCGTCTCCTGTAGGCGACGACAGGAACAGAGACAGAACCTCACAAAGTTGTCTGTTCTGTTCTGTTCTGTTAGCAGCATCCATCAGGGACGGGGCTAAGCCTGAGTGAACACCTCCTTCCCATCACCTGCATCAAACACTCAAAGATGTCAGGCCCCATCTCCTCCTGCTAGATAGCGGCAGTCTGCGGGGGCCTGGCAGACTTCCTTGCGATTCAGGCAGGTGCAAACCCCTGGAGTGTCTGTTCACTGCAGGCAACTGGGTTAGCCATCTGCAGAGATGCCAGTGACTGGGTCCGACGGAGGGGCAAGGTGGGGAAGGAGACGTCAACCTTCCCAGACTGCTCTGTTTGCTGGGTGGCTCCTCCTGACTCCACGCTGCACTGGGGTGAGCTGTGTCAGAGGGGTCACCAGGCCCCTGTGATCCAGTTCCCAGAGACCTCTTGAACCCTTCCACCCGAGACAAGTGCCGATTGAGACAGTTGATTCGGACCTTTTGAACTGGGCTAATAGACTGAGGACTTTTCAGGCCGTGCCCTGGGTGTGTGATTGTAGGAAGGTTTGATTCTCCTTTTCCAAGGGGCCAGAGGTGGGCAGGCGGGGTGACTTAATTGCTGATTTTTCCACACAGCTGAGACTTCAAGCCAGAGTAGAAGTTGCAATAGGATCGAACAGAAACCAGCTGAAAACAAGACAGAACCACTTTGCTCCACCACACCAGACAGGGCAACAGTTTCTCAGGCCACAACACTGTACGGGCCCTCGATAAAACCCCAGGGGAAAAATCAAAGGGAGTAAACCATGGGGCGGAATCAGCGGAAAAACTCTGGTAACATGAATAACCAGAATAGATCAACCCCCCCAAGAAAAGATACGGCAGATGTGATTGAAGATCCCATTCATAAACAACTGGCTGAGATGTCAGAAGTCGAATTCAGAATTTGGTTTGCAGACAAGATTAATAAAATGGAATTAGGAATTCGAGGAGAAATTCAAAAACTGTCTCAAGAATTTAACGAATTTAAAGACAAAACCACCAAAGACTTAGACACACTGAAACAAGAACTTACAGCCCTCAAAGATATGAAAAATACAGTAGAATCCCTCAGTAACAGAATGGAGCAAGCAGAAGAAAGGATTTCTGACATTGAAGATAAAGTCTTCGAACGCTCCCAATCTCTCAAAGAGGAAGAGAAATGGAGAGCAAAAACGGATCACTCACTCAAAGAGCTCTCAGATAATTCGAAAAAAAACAACATAAGGGTTATAGGAATTTCGGAGACTGATGAAGTAGCTGCCAAGGGCACAGAGGCCCTTCTACATGAAATTATGAAAGAAAATTTTCCAGACATGCCTAGAGAATCTGAAATTCAGATAGCAGACAGCTTCAGAACCCCAGCACGATTCAACCCCAATAAGCCATCTCCCAGACATATCATAATTAGCTTCACTAAAGTTAACATGAAAGAGAAGATTCTCAAAGCAGCCCGGCGAAAGAAAACTATAACGTACAAAGGTAAGAATATTAGAATAACTGCAGATCTCTCTGCTGAAACTTTTCAAGCAAGAAGAGGCTGGTCATCAACTTTTAATCTCCTAAAGCAAAAAAACTTTCAACCCAGGATCTTGTATCCAGCTAAACTGAGTTTCATCTATGATGGAGAAATTAAATACTTCAATGACATTCATATGTTGAAAAAATTTGCCATAAGTAAACCAGCTCTTCAGGATGTTCTTAGACCTATCCTCCACAATGACCAACCCAATCCTATACCACAAAAGTAAACTCACTCAGAAACTTCGGATCAAACTCCAACTTCCACACTGGCGAAAGGATTAAAAATGTCCACTGGACCTTTGAAAAACTCGATACCCAAAATTCCACCAGACTTATCAATACTCTCCATCAATGTGAATGGCTTAAACTGTCCTCTAAAGAGGCATAGGTTAGCTGACTGGATACAAAAACTTAAGCCAGATATTTGTTGCATACAAGAGTCACATCTCAACTTAAAAGACAAATACAGACTCAGGGTGAAAGGATGGTCATCCATATTTCAGGCAAATGGTAATCAGAAAAAAGCAGGTGTTGCAATTTTATTTGCAGATACAGTAGGCTTTAAACCATCAAAAGTAAGGAAGGACAAGAATGGTCACTTCATATTTGTTAAGGGTAATACTCAATATGACGAGATCTCAATTATTAATATCTATGCACCCAACCAGAATGCACCTCAATTTATAAGAGAAACTCTAACAGACATGAGTAACTTGATTTCCTCCAGCTCCATAATCGTTGGAGATTTCAACACTCCCTTGGCAGTGTTGGATCGATCCTCCAGAAAGAAGCTGAGCAAAGAAATCTTAGATTTAAACCTAACCATCCAATATTTAGATTTAGCAGACATCTACAGAACATTTCATCCCAACAAAACTGAATACACATACTTCTCATCAGCCCACGGAACTTACTCCAAAATTGATCACATCTTAGGTCACAAGTCTAACCTCAGTAAATTTAAAGGAATAGAAATTATTCCATGCATCTTCTCGGACCATCATGGAATAAAACTTGAATTGAGTAACAACAGGAATCTGCATACCCATACAAAAACATGGAAGTTAAATAACCTTATGCTGAATGATAGCTGGGTCAGAGATGAGATTAAGAAAGAAATCACCAATTTTTTGGAACAAAATGACAATGAAGACACAAGCTATCAGAACCTCTGGGACACTGCAAAGGCAGTTCTAAGAGGGAAATTTATAGCACTGCAAGCCTTCCTCAAGAGAACGGAAAGAGAGGAAGTTAACAACTTACGCAACTGGAAAAGGAAGAACATTCCAACCCCAAACCCAGTAGAAGAAAAGAAATAACCAAAATTAGAGCAGAATTAAATGAAATTGAAAACAAAAGAATAATACAACGGATCAATAAATCAAAAAGCTGGTTTTTTGAAAAGGTCAATAAAATAGATAAACCTCTGGCCAACCTAATCAGGAAAAAAAGAGTAAAATCTCTAATATCATCAATCAGAAACAACAAAGACAAAATAACCACAGACTCATCAGAAATCCAAAAAATCCTTAATGAATATTACAAGAAACTTTATTCTCAGAAATATGAAAATCTGAAGGAAATAGACCGATACTTGGAAGCACGCCACCTTCCAAGACTTAACCAGAATCAAGTGGAAATGTTGAACAGACCCATATCAAGTTCAGAAATAGCATCAACTATACAAAACCTCCCTAAAAAGAAAAGCCCGGGACCAGATGGTTTCACGTCAGAATTCTACCAAACCTTTAAAGAGGAATTAGTACCTATATTACTCAACCTGTTCCAAAATGTAGAAAAAGAAGGAAGACTACCCAACACGTTCTATGAAGCAAATATCACCCTGATCCCCAAACCAGGAAAAGACCCAACAAGAAAAGAAAATTATAGACCAATATCACTAATGAATATAGATGCAAAAATATTCAACAAGATCCTAACAAACAGAATCCAGCAACACATCAAACAAATTATACATCATGATCAAGTTGGTTTTATCCCAGGGTCTCAAGGCTGGTTCAATATACGTAAATCTATAAATGTAATTCAGCACATAAACAAATTAAAAAACAAAGACCATATGATTCTCTCAATTGATGCAGAAAAAGCTTTTGATAATATCCAGCATCCCTTCATGATCAGAACACTCAAGAAAATTGGTCTAGAAGGGACTTTTCTTAAACTGATAGAGGCTATCTACAGCAAACCCACAGCCAATATCATATTGAATGGAGTTAAATTGGAATCATTTCCACTCAGATCAGGAACCAGACAAGGCTGCCCATTGTCTCCATTGCTTTTCAACATTGTAATGGAAGTTTTAGCCACCGCAATTAGGGAAGAAAAGGCGATCAAGGGTATCCATATAGGGTCAGAAGAAATCAAACTCTCGCTCTTCGCAGATGATATGATTGTGTATCTGGAAAACACTAGGGACTCTACTACAAAACTCCTAGAAGTGATCAAGGAATACAGCAGTGTCTCAGGTTACAAAATCAACATTCATAAATCGGTAGCCTTTATATACACCAACAACAGTCAAATTGAAAAAACAGTTAAGGACTCTATCCCATTCACAGTAGTGCCAAAGAAGATGAAATATTTGGGAATTTACCTAACAAAAGATGTGAAAGATCTCTATAAAGAGAACTATGAAACTCTAAGAAAAGAAATAGCTGAAAATGTTAACAAATGGAAAAACATACCATGCTCATGGCTAGGAAGAATCAACATTATCAAAATGTCCATACTACCCAAAGCAATATATAATTTCAACGCACTCCCTATTAAAGCTCCACTGTCATATTTTAAAGATCTTGAAAAAACATTACTTCGTTTTATATGGAATCAGAAAAAACCTCGAATAGCCAAGACATTACTCAGAAATAAAAACAAAACAGGAGGAATCACACTACCAGACCTCAGACTTTACTACAAATCGATAGTGATCAAAACAGCATGGTATTGGCACAAAAACAGAGAAGTAGATATCTGGAATAGAATAGAGAACCAAGAGATGAATCCAGCTACTTACCGCTATTTGATTTTTGACAAGCCAATTAAAAACATTCAGTGGGGAAAAGATTCCCTATTTAACAAATGGTGCTGGGTGAACTGGCTGGCAACCTGCAGAAGACTGAAATTGGACCCACACCTTTCACCATTAACTAAGATAGACTCTCATTGGATTAAAGATTTAAACTTAAGACATGAAACTATAAAAATACTAGAGGAGAATGCAGGGAAAACCCTTGAAGAAATTGGTCTGGGTGAGCATTTCATGAGGAGAACCCCCCGGGCAATTGAAGCAGCTTCAAAAATACACTACTGGGACTTGATCAAACTAAAAAGCTTCTGCACAGCTAAGAACACAGTAAGCAGAGCAAGCAGACAGCCCTCAGAATGGGAGAAGATATTTGCAGGGTATAACTCTGACAAAGGTTTAATAACCAGAATCCACAGAGAACTCAAACGCATCAGCAAGAAAAAAACAAGGGATCCCATCGCAGGCTGGGCAAGGGATTTGAAGAGAAACTTCTCTGAAGAAGACAGGCGCACGGCCTTCAGACATATGAAAAAATGCTCATCATCTTTAATCATCAGAGAAATGCAAATCAAAACTACTTTGAGATATCATCTAACTCCAATGAGACTAGCCTATATCACAAAATCTCAAGACCAGAGATGTTGGCGTGGATGCGGAGAAAAGGGAACACTTCTGCACTGCTGGTGGGAATGCAAATTAATACATTCCTTTTGGAAAGATATATGGAGAACACTCAGAGATCTAAAAATAGATCTGCCATTCAATCCTGTAATTCCTCTGCTGGGCATATACCCAGAAGACCAAAAATCACAACATAACAAAGATATTTGTACCAGAATGTTTATTGCAGCCCAATTCATAATAGCTAAGTCATGGAAAAAGCCCAAGTGCCTATCGATCCACGAATGGATCAATAAATTGTGGTATATGTATACCATGGAATACTATGCAGCCTTAAAGAAAGATGGAGACTTTACCTCTTTCATGTTTACATGGATGGAGCTGGAACATATTCTTCTTAGTAAAGTATCCCAAGAATGGAAGAAAAAATACCCAATGTACACAGCCCTACTATGAAACTAATTTGGGGCTCTCACATGAAAGCTATAACCCAGCTACAACTTAACAATAGGGGGAAGTGGGAAAGGGGGGGGGTGGGTAGAGGGAGGGGAATTGGTGGGATCACACCTGTGGTGCATATTACAGGGGTATTTGTGAAACTTGGTAAATGTAGAATGTAAATGTTTTGGCACAGTAACTGAGATAACGCCGGAAAGGCTATGTTAACCACTGTGATAAAAATGTGTCAAATGGTTTACAAAGTGAGTGTATGATGCCCCATAATCATATCATTGTATACAGTTATGATTTAATAAAAAAATAAAAAAAAAAAAAAAAAAGATGCTACACATCAAGTGGCTTCAAACATACCTGGATCAATAATCAGAGTGAAAAGAAGAAGGGCCCTTCCCAGTAGTTCTAGCTAATTTCTCAGGGCTAACTCTTACAGGTCTGGCTTGGTCAGGTGACTATTCCTGAACCAATCACTGTGCCTGGAAAATTGGAATAAATATTCTGATTGGTCATGTCACATTTTGTGTGTGTGGCTAACTGAGAATGTGCAAAAAGTAGTTACTAAATTAAAGGAGGAGTTTCTGTCCAAAAGGAGAGATATAGAGTACATGAAGATCTTGCCTAGCACTTCTTACCTATCTGCCACCCGCTACGTTGATGTTTTCTTCACTTTTCTCTAGGGCAAATTTACCTTTATAAAAGTCACTAATACAGTGGTTCTCAACCTCCCTAATGCCACAGCCCTTTAATACACTTCCTGTGGATCACAAACCGCAGGTTGAGAACCGCTGCATTAATACTTACGAATAAATTTAAGGAGGTGAAAGATTTGTATACGTAGAAGTATAAAACATTGATGAAAGAAAAAGACACAAATAAGTGGGAAAATACACTATGTCAATGAAATAAAAGTTATTATTAACTTAATATTGAAGTTATTATTAACTTAAAATAACTTAAAAGTTATTTTTAACTTAATATTGTTAAAAATGTTCATACTACCCAAAGTGATCTACAGATTCAATGCAATTATAGTACTATCAAAATTTCAGTGATTTTTTTTTATAGGAATAGAAAAAAAAGTCCTAAAATTTGTGTGAACCACAAAAGATCCTAAATAGCCAGAGCAGTCTTAGGCAAAAAGAACAAAAGGGGAGGCATCACACTACTTGATTTCAAAATCTACTACAAAAACCTTAATGATCCATACAACAATATATTGGCATCAACACAGATAAATGGACATAAGGAATTGAATGAGAATCCAGAAATAAATTCATACATATATGGTCAACTGATTTTTAGTTGGGTTGATATGTTGGGTCTCCCAACATACAATGGGAGAAGGATAGTTTCTTCAATAAATAGTGGACATCCACACACAGAAGAATGAAATTAGACCCTTATCTCACACCATATACAAAAACTGACTCAAAAGGGACTAAAGACTTAAACAAAAGACATGGAAATTATAAAACTATTAGAAGAAAACATAAAGGGAAAGGTTCATAACATTGGTATAGGCAATGATTTTTGGATATGACCCTGAAAGCAATAAAAGGAAAATATAAAAGTATGATAACACCAAACTAAAAAGGTTCTGCACAGCAAAGGGAACAACCATTAGAGTAAAAAGACAACTCACATAATGGGAGAAAATATTTGCAAATCATATATCTGGTTAATATCCAAACTATATAAGGAACTCAACTCAATAGTAGGAAAACAAATAACCCAACTAAAAAAATGGATGGATGGATGGATGGAAGGACAGATGCCTGGATGCATGGATGGATGGATATGGAGAGAAGATATTACACAGAAGCCATAGAAACTCTGAGACTGCCTTGTTGTGGCAGAATCCAGGAAATGGGAAGAGTCTGGCACGACTTTGTCAATAGCAGCTGAAGTCTGCTAGGCAAGCAGCTGATGACTGATGAGAGCTCAAAAGGCAATTATATGACCAGGTCACTCTGTTGGGTGACTGAAGTAGCTGCTAAAATGCCAGGACTTTCTATGGCTTAGATGTTCCAGTTCTTTGTGGGGCCTGGCTATAGGGATGCTGAGACATTTCCTGTCTCTCTAGATTCCCTGTGTACCCATATGATAAGCCCCAGGAACCATGATAACCTGAACATGCCAAGATTTCATACATCTTAAAAGAACCTATCATACACTGCCCTTTGCTCCATCTCTAACATGTGCCTTTTTAGCTAGCTCACATCTTAACTCAGTAGAAACTGTGACATAGACATTTCTCCATCAGTATAAAGTCTAGTAGGTATGTGTACTTTTGAGCAAGGAAACATTAAATGCCACACCACGCAGACCACAGTAAACCAACTAAACAACAGTAAATATCAGAATTCTACTATCTACAAAGAACTATAGTAATTATTCTTTAAAATAGTACACTTTACAAAAATTTGAACAGAACTTCATAGACAAGAACATCCAAATGGCCAATAAACACAGGAAAGGGTTTTCAGGGGCTCAATTTCATTAAGACAACATACCCAGCAAAATAGAAAATACCAAGTGTTAGCAAAGAAGTAAAGCAACTGGAAGCTCTTACACACTCCTCCTGGGATATAACTCGATACGACCACTTTGGGAAGCATTTTGATAGTGTCTACCAAAGTAGAATATACACATTACCTTGTGACTGAGCAATTCTGGTCCCAGGTGTCCACCAAAAGAAATGCATGCATATGTTCACCAAACAACATGAAAAAAAAAAAAGAAACAATAGAATGCCTAACAGGAGGAGAATGGGTAAATTCTACTGTATATACTCACGTATGATAAATATATTCACTCAGTAGAATACTATGTGGCAATAAGCAGGAACAAACTTGATGTAAACATTATGCATACATTTCATTAACATACTGTATGGTCCATTTACATAATATTCAAAAGATTCTACCTATATAAAGTTCAAAAAACAGACAAAACTAATGTAAAGTGTTAGAAGTCAGAATAGTTGTTACCTTTATGGAGGGGTAATTGGTTGAGACCATGAGGGAGCATCCAGTTTTCTTGGAGCACCTATTTCTTGATCTGGATGTTGGTTACATGGGTGTGTTTGCTTTGTGAAAATTCAACAAGCCGTACCCTGGTTCACCATCAAACTTGCATGAAAAATTTACCTTAAAAAAAAAATACTGCCTAGTTCAGAAATTATACTGAGTAGGTCGAGGTTGATGGAATTCATGTACCTTTGTCTTCTAACAAAAGTTCAGTTCTTTCAAAAATGATCTTTTCGTTGTGGCACCACTATAATCCATCATGGCCATGGATTAAGAAAGAAAGTTTTTCTTTCTCCCTGGACAATCAGGTGCATCTGCAGGCTCCGTCCTGGCCAGTCTCTGTATGGGCTCTTCTGCTCACTAGCAAGGCTCACTCTGCTCAACCCCTGTGCTTGTTTGTTGTCTCTAACTCCCTCCCCAGACACTTCAGCTCATTTTGTGTTTGGTGGAAAAAGTTTCCCCGATGGACACTGGCGTGAGGTACAAAGAGCATAGGGTTTAGAGTCAGATAGACCTGGACTATTCCATCTCTGCCACTTTAGGTAAATTGCTTAACTTCTCTTAGTCTGAGGAATGAATGGGATGATATGAAATGGCCAGTCCAATCTTGCCATATTAAGCTTCCTTAAGGAACGCAAGCTAGCATTGTCATCATTATTGGAGAGAAAGGTGGAGAAATGTCCTGATACCACTTTTTCTCCAATTTCAAAATTAATGTTTTATTGCAAAAAGAAAAAAAATGGAACACACAGGAAGACACCAAGAAGGAAACTGAAATCTCTCAGGGATACCCACTGAATCCTAAGTTGACGATAGGTCCTTTTCCTCTTTTCCTATGCACAAAGAGTGGGCTTAAATCCCAGTCCACAACTTCAGGTGGGCAAGAAACATCTGTGTTATCCTGGAGTTCAGCTTGATTTCTGTTAGGAGCCCTCGTTCCCCTCAGACAGGATGCTGGTCTCTTCTGCTCAGTCTCCCTTCTTGGCAGAGGAGGGGAGGGGAAGGGGTTATGGGGATCTGATCCTGGCTGGATGTCTAGACCCATGGACCAAGCCACTTTGCTCCCAACACCTGTCTGCTTTGTTCTCCTCCTACATTCCCATCACTTTCTATTTCATTTCCCTTCCCTGAGGCAAAAAGCACCAAAGAGCTGAACCTTGACACAGAGAGTGGAGTGAGGGAGGAGATTCAGAAAACAGTAAAAGGAAACACAGATACAACAATATTCCATAATGCTTTAAAAATACTGTCTATACACATATCCTCTCACGTACACCAGCATAATGTAGCTTCGTGGCCTAATTTTTCCACTTAACAATGTATTGTGGACCCATCCCTGAATCATTATAGCATTTTATTATCTACACACTGTGCCATTCTATAAAGGTGCAGTAATTTACCGTACAGTACCCAGTATTGGGGAAATGGATTATTTCCCCTCATTACCATAAGTAACATTGCAATGAACATCCCTGAAACATGCCACTCCCAAGCCATGGGTTCAAAGTCAAGGGTAATAACCTCTCTAAGCCACAGTTTATTAACTTGCAAAACATATGCACTACTGCACAGGAAGGTTGAAAGAATTAAATGAGACAGCATATATGAAGTGTTCAGCAAATCCACGTTCAACAAAGGATGATGGTGATCGGATGACAGTGATGACAACACAACTTCTTATGAGTCCATAGTCTATTTCTCAGGATAAAAACCTAAAATCAAAACTGCTGGATTAAACAACAAGAACATCCCTCTAAAGCAGTGGTTCTCAACCTTCCTAATGCCACGGCCCTTTAATACAGTTACTGTGGGTCGCGACCCACAGGTTAAGAACTGCTGCTCTAAAGTCTTCTGGTAAATAATAGGACTTATCCTCCATACTACTCTGCAGAGAACCCCTTGGCTAGGAGGATACACCTGTCTTTCCATTGCTGTGTGTTGACTACAAAAGGCTCATAGATGTTACCTGAAGAACTAATTGCATTAGCCTGTTACATAGCCACCTAAGTGGGGAGCATCTGGAATCTCAGTCCATCCCCTAGAGCAGCAGTTCTCAACCTGTGGGTTGCACTGTGTTATAGGGTCGCAGCATTAGGAAGGTTGAGAACCACTGCCTTAGAGGCAGCCTAAGTCCATGGGGGTGACTGGTGTAGGATACAAAGGCCAGCTCCTCGTGATCTCAAGGAGGCACTAACCCTACGGTGCCCTTCATACAATGGCGTGCCCTTGGGACTAGGCTCACCACACCTCACGTAAGCCACATATCTGCCTGGCTTCTTCCTCTTGTCTGCCCTACTTTCTTCACTTCCTTATAGGTTTTTAGCCCAAGAACCTCCCTCAATGAATCACTTGCATGAGAATCCCAAATGCTGGCACATCTGTCCTTAGAACACTTCCTCATGAGGGCCACCAAGAGGAGGCCTTTATACAGTATTGCCCTTTAAAACTGGTAGGATGGGGTTTCAATCCCACGAAACCCCTGCCTGAATTTGTTGCATCTCCTCCTCACCCGGCCAGCCAGAGGACCTCTGAGCCAGCCAGCATTGAGAGGGAGGACATGGAGATTTCCTGCCCTTCACAAAGACAGGCTGTGGAATCCACGAAAACAGAACCCGGGGGAGCCCAGGGCTGGCGATAGGAGTGGGAAGACCAAAGGTGAACATCGAGGTAGTTAAGATCAAGTTCAAAATGGGGCCAAGGTGAAAAGTGAACAGTCTGACCTGGTTCATGTATGTTCATTTAACAAGGACACTCATTGCTAAGCAAACCACCTGATGCTTGCATAGTAGAAAAAAATAATAATAAAACACCTGGTACTGCCTTTGGGTTGATAAGCCAATATCTTTAATCTTTCTCTTTCTTTCTCTCTTTTTCTTTTTTTTTCCCCCCTGATGACTGAAGTACCCTCTCTGTGCGGCCTTCTGCTCAATCCACACTGGTAATAGTGACAAGACTTTGATGTCCTCCTCCTTCAACAGAATGTTGTTTAGTTCAAAGTGAAGAACAGAGGCAATTCTTTGCTTTTAAATTATTAGCTCCCTAAGTCTTCTGTAATGATATAGTTTGACTGAAGTGTGCAGTTTATTAACTACATAAAGACGACATTATCAGAGCAGAGAAAGGCCGCTGTGAGTTTTGCCTTTCAGCCTAGCAGCAGGGGTTCCTGATACTTTGATCTCAATCAATGCTAAATGCCTTTGTGAGATAGAGAGAGAACTGAAATTATCTTTGGCATGGCGGCTGCATCAATTATTCAAGCCCTTCTCCTTATGAATTAAAGTGTTCTTCAACTTCTACCCCACTTGTGGGTTTGGGCTTTTTTTTTTTCTTTCTTTCTTTCATTGTTGTTTTTCTAGCCAGGAAAGGCACTTGGAATAAGTCTCTAAGAGTTCGCTAATCAGACTCTGCTTGACCTTTGAAAACCCACATCCACTTATTCTCCTCCCCCTTCCTAATTGCTCCCTCCACCCTCCATTCCCAGTGCTGGTATTCTCTGAGGTGACCCAAAGGACTATTCCAAGAAAAGGGGGACATTGTTTCCACTGGGCTTCATGCCAAAATGGCCAGCAAAGACCAGCGAAGCAGCCCCTTGATGAGAAGCGTCAGTTCGATATTCAGTGAAATGAAGGGGTCCATGAATCCCTCCCAGTTGACCTCAGCTGCTCGTGGTGTCTGCCAAAGAGAAGTTCAACTACCAAATTGCACTTGTGGCCAAGACCCAGTTCTCCTTAATATGCCCACCCTTGAGGATGATCTTCAAGCTACAAGCTGAGCCTCATGAGTGGGTGATCAAACCAGCTTAGCAGGTCATGTCCAGCAGAAAAGAAGAGTGTGTGTGATGTATCAGTGGGAGCTTGTCTCAGATGTGCGTGCCATGGGTCACTGTATATCATCACTGCCTCCCTCACCCCCAAAGAGACCCTGAGGCAAAGATTTCAGGTTAAGTAGTTTAATTAGAGAGGAGGTGATTCCAGGAAGCACTGTGAGGGAGTGAAGGAAGGTCAATAAAACATGTGTTGATGACTAGGCTACTCCTTTGGGCCATTGGAGCTCAGTCCCTCTGAGGACCCTTGGATGACCTTGCAGACGGTGCCCCAGAGTTGTCTTGCCAAAGGTGAGGAAGCTGAGGGTAGGTCCACAAATACCCACCCTGCCTTGGTCAGGGTCACATCTGTGAATGAGTGCCTAATATTTTTAGGATGTTCCTCATACATGGGTCACTATGAAAGTTTTGAGACAAAGTGTGTTATGATCCATCATTTCACTTGCAAGAAACACAGTCAAGAGCATCTTTTCTGATTCACTTGTGTAAGTTTGAACTTGCTTATCAGTGTTGCTGGGAGGGCTTCATTTGTTTTCATCTGTGCGGATTTTAAGTTGTTGTTTTTTTTTTCTTATTGAGACAGAGTCTTATTCTGTCAACCTGTGTAGAGTGCCATGGTGTCATAGTTCACAGTAACCTTAAATTCTTGGGCTTCAGCAATCTTTTTGCCTCAGGCTCCTGAGTAGTTAGGACTATAGGCACCACCACTTTGCTTAGCTAGTTTTTCAATTTTTGGTAGAGATGGGGTCTTGCTCTTGCTCAGGCTAGTCCTGAACTCCTGAACTCAAGGAATCCATCTATCTCGGCCTCCCAGAGTGCTAGGGGATTTTACATTTCTTGATTTTTTGTGTATCTCAAAACTTTTGTAATGACCCATGTATAGACCAAATACTCACCTGTGGCCAGAAAATGCCTTCAAGCAGAAAGGGCATTCATCATTCATCAGGGTGCAGAGGATCTGTCTATGGTGACCTCGGGGTAGACCAAGGAGACAGCCATGGAGAGCACCAACTGTGTCAGCTCTAATATGTAAAATGTATTTCTTACTGGGGTCAACAGTCAAAAAGTTTGAACACCCCTGTCCTGTAAATATGAGTAGGAAAGGTACCATTGCACCACTAAAATATTCTATAAGACTTCTAGACCTTCCTGGAGCTCCATGTTAACTACACATATGAACTTATTGCACTTACCTTACAAGTTAGTAATGCTGGCACAACATAAGATTGTGTAGGTCAACAAGCCCACATGGTACGTGGCCCAGAATGGTTACTTAACTGTAAGTTAAATTTGAAGCCACAACATACGAGCCGAGGACCTATTGAGTACTTGACACTATGGTTGGTGCTGTGTGGTGTTGATGATTTGATGGGAAGACAAAGCCAAGCAAAAAACACCAGGTGGAAAACAAGTGTACAGCCCAGCAATCAGCAAGGCAGGAACTGGGACCATCCTGTGGTCTTGCATTCACCCACTCTTACCCCTCTCAACTTGGCCACGAAGCCCTTTGTTTTTATCTCTTTTTTATGTTCAGACTTGACCCCTCTTCTCCCCTCCCATCTACAGCATCTTCTTGCCTGGATTGTTACAGTAACACATAACTAGATATCTATCCTCCCCCTTAGTTCCTACCTTAAGGACCTAAGGCACATTTTTAAAATGTCAGTTAATTGGAGAATGAGACTTGACCTTGACTGAGTAGACCTGAAGAGTTGGGCACAAAAGGAAATGTAGGGAGGCCAGGTAGGACGCTGGGGACAAAGGGAGGAGGGGTACAGAAAGTCTTCCCAGAGGAGGTAATGCTTGAAAAGAGTCTTGAAAAAATGAGTGTTTTTCAAGGCAGACAGGATGGATGAAGAGCATGAGAAAATTCTGGAAGTAGGAAGCAACAAAATGGGGTTAGGAAATATAAGTAGTCTGTGTCACCCAAGTAGCAGAGAAGCTACAGGAGAGATACAGGAAGGGTAGTCAGTGTGGAGCCACAGAAGGATCTTAGACAGGATATTAGGATGCTTAGGCCTGTGTTTATAAAAACTTATGCTGGAGGTAGTGTGGAGAATGGGTTGGGAGGGTTGAAGGCAGGGAGTCCAGTGAGTAAGAGGTAGGCTCTGCCAGAGATGGCCATGATTTAGACAAAAACTGTAGCAATTGGGTTAAAGACAAGGTGTTTCCTGCATTGTAATACACAGAGAATTACAGAGGTGAAACAAGAACTCTCACATTCTGCTGAGAGTATTCTCCTGGAAGGCAATGCCCAAAAGCTATCAAGAGCCTTGCAAATATTTTTCCCATTTGACCAAGCAATTCTACCCCTAGAAACTTTTAGTAAGGAGTGACTGTAAAAGTAAAATTAAAAAAAGGAAAGATCCAAAATGGCCAATGAAATGGAATTAGTTAAATAAACAATGCTGTATCTCTATAATTGAATACAACCTCATTATTAAAAATGCCAAGATGAATATCTAGTGGCATGGGAAAGTGTTCATGACAAGTGTGAAAAAAGCAGGTATTAGACTGGGTAAGAGGCTTCTAACCTCCAGCACCTGGGACTCTCTTTGAAGGCTCAGGTGGAAGAGGTTGAGCAGATTATAAGAGGAGTACAAAACTCTATGAGGCAAACCCCTGTGAGAGGAGATAGGATCTACTCTCTTTGTGGTGCTGAGAGCCTCCCCATCACTTGGCTTCTCCTTTTCCATGTCCTGATTCCTCCACCTCCTGACTGGTTTCACGTGGAAGCAGCTCAATAAATCACTAGCAGATGGATCCTCATCTCAGGATCTACTTTTGGAAAACCCACCCAAGATATTGCTGTTGATGTTTTAATGCATCTCCTTCCATTCTTTTCTCTCTTTATATACCACATGTATGGCTGTGACCCATAGTAGTTAATGAAAGATTTGGCTCTGATTGGCCACATGATTCATTGAGTCCATGGGATTAAAAAAGATCATGACAGAAGCTGCAGAGGTATTTGGGGCTCTGAGAAAAAGAAAAACATTATCCTGTAGATTATAGAGAACCTCAACAACTTCCTATAGTAGTCACAGAGACAAATTCCATAAGATGGTGGCAAAGAGTCAAGGCCATATGGTGGATGGAAAGAGCTCACTTATGTCCTGATATATGACCCAAGGATTAAATTTGGTGTTTAACCAGGGATCATATAAGCCTACAGGGGATTAGCTGGATGATGTAAATGAGGCATCATGTAACAAAACGGTAAGTTGAGGGCACATATCCCATCAAAGAAGTCACTACTCAGCTTCAATCAGGAGTTACCCTGTGGGTACATTGTTGCCAGATCTTCCAATATTCAAGAGACCTGAGAATTAGAATTTATATGAAAAAAATTTCAATTTTTTAAAATGTTGGAAATAAATTCTTTTTATTTTATTAAACACTGAGCCGAAGAAATACGACCATGAGTCAAATTAAAACCATGACTGACAATTTGCAACAAAAGATCTAACAAGGAAAATAAGGCATACTCTTCAGATAAGCCACCAAAAGAATTACCTTTCACAAATTGGCTTTTAATTGCATTTTTCTGTATTCTGCTATTTTCATCTATCATAGTATAGCATTTTCTTACATCATTAAATGTCATTTATAAAAATAATTTCAATGGCTACATTACTCAAGCACCATGATTCACTTAATCATTCTCCAGGTTCGATAACATAAAGCATTAGTGTTTTTGCTTTAGTAAATAACATGGCATTTCAACTAAAAATGTCTGAAGTCATGTCGAACCAGCTAAAATCCAAACTGGCTCAAACCAGACCAAACTGGCTGAAACTAGTTCAAATCAGCTAAAACCAGACCAAACAAGCTGAAACTGGCCAAAACCGTAACAAATCAGCCCAAGCCAGCTGAAACTAGACCAAAGCTACCCAATCTGGCTGAAACCAGCTGAAACAGAACCAAATCTGCTGAGACCAGATCAAACCAGCTGTGACCTATTGAAACCGGTCCAGACTGGGAGGAACCTGCTAAAACCAGTTGAAACTGGTCCCAAGTGGCCAAACTCTCTTGAAACCAGGTGAAATTGTCTGCAACTAACTGAAACCAGCTAAGACCAGTGCAAACTGGTTGAAACCTGTTGAAACCAGCCGAAACAGGCTCTAGCTGATTGAACCTGTCTGGACCTACTGAAATCAGCTTGAACCAATCAAAACCTGTTAAGCCTATTGTAACTGGTTGAAACTAGCTCTGACTGACTGAAAACAGTCAAAGCTAGAAGAAACCCATTCTATTCTATTTATAATAGCTACAAAAAATATACGCCTGGTAAGAATACATTTAACCAAGAAGTGAATGATGCCTACAAGGAAACCTATAAAACACTAATGAAAGTGGCCAGGTGCAGTGGCTCACGCCTATAATCCCAGCACTTTGGAAGGCTGAGGTAGGCAGATCGCTTCAGGCCAGGAGTTCAAGACTAGCCTGGGCAATACAGCAAGACCCTATCTCTACAAAAACCTTTCTTAAAAGTGACTATAGTTCTGGTTACTTGAGAAGCTGAAACAGGAGGATCACTTGAACCCAGAAGCTTCAGGTTGCAGTGAGCTATGATTATTCCACTGCACTCCAGCCTGGATGGCAGAGCCAGACCGTGTCTCTAAACAAAAACCTTTAAAAAAATAAAAACTAATGAGGTGGCAAGCACACTGTAATCCCAGTGGCTTCTGGAAGCTGAGGCAGCAGGATGTCCACAACCAGAGCCTGAGGTTGCAGTGAGCTTGACACCATTGCACTCTGCTCAGGGCATAGAGTGGGACTCTGTCTCAACAACGACGACAAAAAAACAAAACTGAAAGAAATTGAAGAGGACACAAAAAAGTAGCACAGTATCCCATATTCATGGATTAGAAGAATAAATATTGTTAAAATGTCTATATTATCCAGAGGGATCTATAGATTTGATGCAATCCCTATTAAAAGACCAATGTTATTCCTTACAGAAGTAGAAAGAACATTCTAAAATTCACATGAAAAGACAAAAAAGACCCCAGGTAGCTAAAGCAATCCTAAATAAAAAGAACAAAATTGTAGGGCAGCGCCTGGGGCTCAAAGAACTAGGGCACTGGTCCCATATACTGGAGGTGGTGAGTTCAAACCTGGCCCCTGCCAAAAAATATATTTATATATAGTAACCCAACAGGAAGAAAGGATGGATGTTTGGGGTGATAGATGTCCCAATTACCCTGACTTGATCATTGTACATTGTAAACATGTATCAAAATATCACATGGATCCCCAAAATATGTAAATTATGATACATCAATAAAAATATAATAAATTTAAAATAAACATAATGGGAAAGACTTACAAATTACATTATATGGATTATATAAAAAGTAAGACTTTTGTTTACCAAAAGATAATATTTCAGTGAATCCCCAACAATAAAAAAAAAGAAAAAAAAAGATAATATTAAGACAAGGAAACAGTGTAGGAGAAAATATTTGCAACATATATAACTGACAAACATCAAATCAGCAAGAGAAAGGCAAACAGCCAGCAAGAAAAATGGGCAAGAGACTTGGACAGGCACAAAACAGAATATCCAAAAGGGCAGGCACAGAGAGGTCAGCACAGAAGATGGCTCCATTCATGTCACGTCAAGGCACGAACATGGGCTTCAGAGTTGGGCCATGACCTTGGGCAAGTTTCTTTATTTCGCTAAGCTTCAGTTTCCTCATCTGTCATGTGGGGAACTGTTATAGGCTGAATTGTGCCATATGTTGCAGCCCTAACTCCTAGTATCCTAGACTGTGACTGTATTTGGAGGCAGGGCCTTTAACGAGGTGATTAAGTTTATCCACTGATGGACATGTACGTTGTCTCCACTTTTCAGCTGTTATCAATCATGCTGCTATGAGCGTGCATGTGTGAGTCTTCTGTAGACGTGTTTTTTATTCTTGGGGGGGGAGGTCACATAATTTAGCCATCTTAAGAGAATAAAGAGAACAAAACCACCAAAAACTCTTCCTTTGACCCTGCTAACATCTCACCTTAGCACAGCTGTTCTTAACCTGTGGGTCGCAACCCACAGGAACTGTATTAAAGGACCGTGGCATTAGGAAGGTAGAGAACCACTGCCTTAGCATCTTCAATGATTCTCTTCACTGCCAAATTTCTTATGTCTATTCCATTCATTCCTTAACTCTTGAATTTGGCTTCCAGAAATGAGTGGCTATTTCTCAAGTCTTCAGTCCCCTGAATTCTGTGCTGGAAGTGACAGTGTATACAGCAAGTGCTTAGCACATACCAGATGCTGCTTGAACCATCTCCAAGTGCTTCCATCAGGTGCTGGCCTTCCTCATCATGGTCGTCCTCACTGGCATCTTCCAAAGCCCAGCTCTTCCTCCAGATCCCTTCTCTCCCTCTACTCTTTCCTTGAATAAACACCCTCTTCTATTCCTGGAGGTCCGTATTTTTATTATATCTACGAGGATGTCCCCAAAGGCTATAACTCCAATCCCGTCTTCTCTCCTGAGGTCAATTCAGCGATTTTACCCCAAACCACTTCCTCCTCCCACTTTCCTTGTCCCATGAGTGGCAACCCCTTCTCTCACACACTGGGTTTCATGGTCTCAGCCACTATGAACTTCATTTCTCCTTTCCCTGCAGGTCGTGTCATGATCCTGTTCATCCCCTGCTGACTGTTCTTTCCTCTCTCAACCCAGAACTGTCATGTCACCCTAGCACAGCCCCTGAGATTTCAAAAACTTACAGTCACTTTGTGTCTCAGTCTATCACACACCTGCCCCCAGACTCATTTCTCTAGAATGCAGCCCTGATCAGGCACTGTCAGGCTCAAAATCCTCCCATGGCTCCCTAGTGCCTGTGGGATTAAGTCTAAATGCCTCAACTGGGCTCTGGATCAACCTAACTTTACAACACTATCTTCTCCAATCCTTTTAATAAACTGGATTTCTGTGCTGAGACCGAGACTTGCACGCTCCCCCTCATACACACACATACACACACACACACACACACACTCATCACACTGTTATTCTCCCCCTATCTTCAACGAGACGCTTCTCTTTCCTCTCCCTATCATTTAAGGTTCAACCCCATCTGTGAATACCCCAATTGCACCAGTAAGGTGATTCTCTCCCTCTGAAATGATGCAGTCTCTAGGCAATTGATCACATTCTGCTTTATACTATTTTAGTGCCTGCTTTAAGACCCTGACAGCTCAGAAAAGCCACATGAGCCACTTGCATCCTCGACACCAACCACACAGTATGCCCTCCATAAATGGGTAGTGAAGGAATGTGTGGATGATTAACAGTGCTGAGACTGGCTGAGCTAGCCCACCTCCATTTGTAAGCCACCCTCTTCCTTAGCTCTGCTCCTAAAAACACCCACAAACCATCTCATTTGCACGTTTCTCTCAAGTCAAGCGATGCATACGCAGCCCCTCATTACCCTTCCTTCTTACTGCTCTCTTCAGACCAGAGATCTCTTGCCCTGAGGGTTTTGAGCCAACTCCCTCAGACTAGCATCGCAGTCTCAAGGCTTAGCCCACTTCTGAGAGCCTCGTTGTCTGTCTTGCTGTCCCCAGCTCTCTGCTTCTAGGACAATCCCCAAGCCCTGGAACAAAGCCAAAGCTTGGTCCCAAGGCAGTGTCCCCTTAAAAGCAGTTAAAGAGCAAAAGAAACCCTGCCTTCCCTAAGATCAAAGCTTTGTGCAGCAGGATCACCGGTGGCCTAATGCCACGCTGCCATGGCAACGCGAATTTTAAGCAGTCATCGGCAGAACCTGCCTCCTCTATTTCAACAACCCCTGAGCCAGAGCGGCTTCTCCAGGGGGAGACTCCCCACCATGAGGGGCTGGGGTGGGCCTGAGGCACCCAAGTCATTTTCTGGAGTCAGGCTGACCTGCCCTGGTAGCCGACAACCCAAGGCCTGGTTCGATAGGGGAGTGGGATGTCATATTTACATTTCCAGAGACAGAAGACAGCATTTCTGGAAAAGACCTGGGGGCACCAGCAGTCGCAGGGCAGAACCCCAACAAGGAGGCTGAAACAGCTCCCCATTTTTGTCCCCTCCAGGAACAGGCTCTTCTGTCCCCAGGGATGCAAAGAGAATTGCATAGTTCTCGGTCTCCTGGCTTCACAGTCCCTCAAGGAGGCAAGTCGCATATCAAACTGATGGGAAGTGCAGCATAACTGGTGTCACGATAGAGATTCTCTGACTCTGTGAAGATTTATTAGACCAGGATTAGTGATGTTGGTGGCACCAAATAAATACCAAAAGCCCTACGGAGGCTGAGCCATTGAAACCTGAGATGTCCCAGAGAACAGGCAGGGAGGCACATGCCTGGTGATCTATCTGGTCACCCTCACTGTCCCTGTCCTCCCAGAGGACCACACTCCTGGCATTCAGGGCCTCTGGAAGAATGTACTTAACTCCAGGGGGTCTCATCTCTGCAATAAACACCAGCATTGACATTGTAAAACCATTCATAACAGTCCTAACAAGGACTAAGGAAATGATCACCCTCACAATGCAGTTAGGAGAAATCTAAATTAGTATAGACATTTAGAAAAGCAATTTAGGGCCCCGTATCTCAGTGGGTAGGGCACCAGCCACATCCACCAAGGCTGGCGGTTCAAACGCAGATAAAACAACAATGACAACTGCAACAACAACAATAAAATAGCCAGGCGTTGTGGTGGGTGCCTGTAGTCACCAGGGGGACTGAGGCAAGAGACTCACTTAAGCCCAAGAGTTTGAGGTTGCTGTGAGCAGTGACGCCACAGCACTCTCCCCAGGGCAACAGCTTGAGACTCTGTCTCGAAAAAACAAAAAAGGCAATTTAGTCTGGTGGATGGGTCTTACTGCATGTACACTCTAACCCAGTGGATTAGTGTTTTTAATTTTTGTCCTGGGATATATGTGTACGTGTGCACAGATGAGTGTGCAGGGATGTTCTTTATCACATCATTTGTTTTCATGAAAAATTGCAAACAACGTACTCTTCATCTATAGGAGACAATCAAACTATGGTACAAGCACACTGTGCAAGTTTCCTAGCAAAAACTAAGTAGCTGAAAACCTAGTAATAAACAGAAATTTACCTCTCACAGTCCTTGGGGCTAGGAACCTGAAATCAAGGTCTCAGCAGGGCCACGCTCCCTCTGCAGGCTCTGGAAGATGCCCCTTCCTTGCCTCCCGCCGCCCCTAGTAGTTCCCGACAACCATCGTGATCCTCTGCTAGTGGCTGCCTCGTTCCAATCTCTGCCTCCATCTTCACGTGCCTTCCTCTCCGTGTGTGTCTGCGCCTTCTCCTCTTCTTTTAACGATCCCAGTCATTGGACTTAAGGCCCTCCCTAGCCATTTAGTGTTGCTTCTTTCTTTCTTTCTTTCTTTTTTTTTGAGACCGAGTCTCACTCTGTCATCCTTGGTAGTGTCATAGCTCACAGCAACGTCAAACTCCTGGGCTCAAACAGTCCTCCTGCCTCAGCCTTCCAAGTAGCTGGGACTATAGGCGCCCACCACAACACTCAGCTATTTGTTTTTCTATTTTTAGTAGAGATGGGGGGTCTTGCTCTTGCTCAGCTGGTCACAAATTTCTGAGCTAAAGCAATCCACCTGGCTCAGCTTCCCAGAGTGCTAGGATTATAGGTGTGAGCCATCATGCCTAACCCATGTAGTGTTGCTCTAAAGTAGTGGTTCTCAACCTTCCTAATGCCACGATGTATTTTCATTGTTACAAAGGGGTCGCGACCCACAGGCTAGGCCTATTAATTAAAGAGATTTACTTGGCCTGTGGTTCTGCAGGCTGTGCAAAGAGCATGGCACCAGCACCAGCTTCTGGTGAGGGCCCCAGGCTACTTCCACTCACAGCACAAGGGAAAGGGGGGCTGACATGTACAGAGGTCACCAGCTGAGAGAGGGAGCAAGAGGATGGGGGTGGTGCCAGACTCTTTTGAACCACCAGCTCTCCCAGGAACTAAGAATGAGAACTCCCTTCTGTGAGGCTGGCACCATGCCATTTATGAAAGATCCAACTCTGTGACCCAGACACCCCAACCAGCACTGGAGATGGGATTTCAACATGGTACCATGCAATACTTTTCAGACCTGAAAGAATGGCAAAATGTCTTTTGCAGCAAGTTGGATGGAGCTGGAAGTCATTATCCCAAATGAGATAACTCAGGAAAGGAAGAACAAATACCTTGTGTTCTCACTTCTAAGTGGGCACTAAGCTGTGGGTCCTACATAGTGAAATAATAGACATTGGAGACTCCAAGTTAGGAGGGTGGGAGGGAGGCTGAGGGACTAACTATTGGGTACAATGTACACTACTTGGGTGATGGATACACAAAACCTCAGATCTCACTGCAATACAATATATATCCTTATAACCAAACTGCACTTGTACCCCCTAAATATATTGAAATAAAAATAAACATATAAATGAAAATTTCAACATGAGATTTGGAAGGGACACAACTGTCCAAACTACCAGCAGGTATTATTTTTTTAAGACATAAAAATTCAGACCACCGATTGCTATGAATTCACTGACTTTTCATCCTGTTCCCACAAGAATTCTAGAGATGTAAAAGAGAAATGATAACAGGTCCACCGACTCACAAAATAGCCTCCATGTGTAAGGTGATAGATATATTGGGATATTTGCTGTGTAATCAGATTTTTATCTTAACAAGTGATGAGCCAGCTGCTAAGATCACCAGCACAAGTACGAGCTTGTTCTCCCAAATAGGCAGCCATATTTCCTGCTGGCTAGAATATACTCTGCTCTTTCCTGGTCCCTGGACACTGATTCCTAGATGTCCAGTGACTGGATCCCAAAAGATATTTTACTTCAGCTTCTTGTAGAAGCGGTTGCTTTCTTCATCCTGTGCCTTCTCATTTCATATGCATAACGTGTCTGAAAGCCCATACCGTGAGAATAGGATGGAGTCTGTCAGGCTAGGGCAGACGTGATGCAGCTGGGCTGGTCGGTGTAGGTACTAAGCGACCTTTACCTCCTGTTTTCTCATTCTTACTGTTTTGTAAATTTAGCTCCCACCCTAAAGATGCTCATCTTGAATAGGTTGGGAAATTAACTTTTGAATTAGAAATATTGTAATAGATTGTCACTGGGTTGAATTAGAAATATTGTAATAGATTGTCACTTTTATTTAAAATAAGAGTTATTATGGTCTTGGCTGTGAACCATTATGTATAAAACTGTGATTTTGGAAATGGAAGAACAGAACAGTCTTGGAGAGGCTACTGTCATGCCTGGCCTTCTGATAAATCAAGTTTGGTCGACATATTGGCTGACAGTGACAGGAGGCTGGACCTTCTTTGTCTGGTAACATGTCAACCTGTTATTTTGCATTTTACAAAAGGTAAGTATTCCGAGAATATTTTCTTATGTGTCTGGCCTTTTCTGCTACATGCTAGCACAACACACACGTACACAGAGACTTTCTTAGGCTTGTTTTATTTCCTTTACCACCTGGTGGCGAATATTCACCAAGCATTCACCAGGGCCCAAGCATTGGTCCGAGCTATTTGCATGCCTTAGTTGATAATCTTCACACACCCCTACCACAAAGAGGCTGTGTTGTCCTGATCCCAAGTTTCTGAATGAAACAACTGGGGTTTGGAGAGCTTTGGTGAAATAGTCATGGTCACTCAGTTGGGAAAGTCAGTAGAGCTTGGATCTGACCTTAGGCCGTGTGATGCCAGAGTGCGTGCTTTCAGCTGCCATGCTGTGCGCCTTCTCCTAGTATAGGGTATTGTGGTCCCTAGATTAAAGTATGCACCTGCCTAAACTATGAGTTTTCTTGAGAGTGAGGCCCAATTTTACTCATGACAGCATACCAAATGCCTAGTGGACCCTCCATGAAACACAGCTGGATGCATGGATGGGTGGATGGATACGTTCAGAAGAAAAAGAACAAACGTTTCCTTCTACCAACTTGTGTTCTATGCTTGGAGGCCTTCGAATGAACTGACAGAAGACAGACTAATAGGAAAAAAGATCACATTTATTTGCATATACGAGAGTGCTACAACCTGGCTCTCGAAACAGCTGAATTAAGGGTTTATAAATGGTAAGATAAGAAAGGGAGTAAGACTTTAAGGGGAAAGCAAAAGGTGGGAAACTGATAACAAACAAGTGGTATGGTATGGAAAGTTTTGATAAGGTTTTGTTTATGTAATTTCTCATTTGGGTTAGAGTGGTCCATCTTCTTTCTGGCTGTAAGCGTCCTGGAGAGGGGATTAGTAATGGCTACATGTTTGGGAAGCCTTTTCAAATCGGCAAAAGTTTACATAACTTGGGATTTGGGATTGTGTAGTATCTTGGGATTTTGTGTGTGTGTGATAGAGAGAGGGAGAAGAGATGGCCTGGAGCCAGAAGGCGGGGAGGACCAGACCTAAGATTCCAATACCAGTAGGGCTACCCAGGACAGGAAAAGGGGACTCAGAAGAATGGAGAGGCTTCTCCCTAAAGTATAACATACACCTCATAGGAGCTACTCGCAGAAGAGAGAAAAGAGAGCAAGGGAGGAAGCCCCATCCAAAGAGATAATGGGTAAGAATTATGGAAGGGGAACAAGACTTGAGCACTCAGGTTGAGGAAGCACGGCAGAGCAGGATAAACCCCAAAACAGGCGCACCTGGACACCTGCAGAGATGCTGCAAAACTCTCTCAAAGACCAGTTCTTAGGGGCTGAGAAAAAGAGAAAAAAACCTATAAAGCAAAGGCAACAGGACTTCTCTCAGTCTCTCACTTTGTTTGTTGTTTGTTTGTTTTAAGAGGCATAGTCTCGCTCTGTGGCCCAGGCTGGAATGCAAGTGGCATAATCATAGCCCACTGCAGCCTTGAACTCCTGGGCTCAAGCAATCCTCCTGTCTCAGCCTCTCAAGTAGCTGGGACTACAAGCACATGCCACCACAACTAGGTAATTTTTCCCTTTTTGTTTTTAAGACACTGGATCTCATTGTGTTGCCCAGGCTGATCTCCAAACGGCTGATCTCAAGTGATTCCCCCTGTCTCAGCCTCCCAAAGTACAGGGATTACAGGCGTGAGCCACTGTGCTCAACCTAACCTATCATTCTTCAATCAGATAAATGATTGTTTAATAGTGATGATGAAACTAATAATAAGGTAAAATAGCCATGAGGATAAAATAAAGCCATTTTCAAACAGAAAAACAAACAGAAAAACTGAATTTGTTTCTTGAGGCCATCAACGAAAGAATCACTAAAGGATGTGCTTGAGAACAAAGAAAACGGGACTTGGAAGGAAGAAGTGAAATGCAAGGAGCAATGGTGAGCAAAGACTCAGATAAACTTGTAATTAAAGCTTAAAAAGCATTGTCTATAATATACAATAAGAACACTCGATATTGATTTATTGTATTCAAAAATAATGAAACTAATAATAGCATATTACAGTTCAGCAAACTTTGACCCTTGAGCTAAGTCCAGCCCGAAACCTGTTTTTGAACAGCCTGCTGATAAGAATGGTTTTATGTCTTTATTGTGCTAAAATATACATAGCATAAAATTTATCATTTTAACTATTTTAAAGTGTACAGTTCAATGGTATTAAATACATTGTTGTGCAAACATCACTGCCATCCGTCTCCAGAAAGCTTTTTATCTTCCCCAACTGAAGGTTTGCATCCAATTAACAGCAACTCCCATTCCCTCCCACTCCCATCCCAGCCCCGGGTAACCACCACGCCACTTTCTATCTCTATGAGTGAGGTACTTCATACATGTAGAATTAAACAATGCCTGTCCTTTTGAGTCTAGCTTATTTCACCTACCCTGTTTCCCCGAAAATAAGACATCCTCTGAAAATAAGACCTACTTACAGGAAAGAGAAGATGTTCCCTGAAAATAAGACCTAGTGCATCTTTGGGAGCACACCTTAAAATAAGACACCGTCTTATTTTCAGGGAAACAGGGTAGTATAATGTCTTCAAGTTTCATTCATGTTGTAGCATGGATCAGAATTTCCTTTCTTTTAAAGTTGAATACTATTCCATAGTATGGATATATTGCATTTTGTTCGTACATTCCTCTATCAATGGACATTTGAGTTGCTTCATCTTTTGGCTGAGTGATGCTGCTGTGAACACAGATATACAAATCCATATTCAAGTCCTTGCTCTCAATTCCTTTGGGTATACAAGGTCTGGTAATAAAGTTCTTGAACTCATCCTAGAAAAAGTGCTGTATACCTGATTGCCAAATATCACTGCAGTCACCTCCCCTTGGGAAGCTATGCAGTGAGGCCAGTGCATGGTCCACCCTTCAAAGCAGTATTGGAACTCTTGTTCTGGAATGGCCATCCCAGCTGTAGTCATATGTGTATTATCCTTGATGTTCTGAAGGTCATCAAAATGTCCTCCTTTCAATAATGCCTTTACTTTTGGGTAAAGAAAAAAGCCACTGGGAACCAGATCAGGTGAGGGGGGAAGATGTGCCAAGATAGTTGTTCATTTTCTGGCTAAAATCTCCCTCACAGACAGTGCCGTGTGAGTTGGGGCCTGTCATGATGCAAGAACCACATCGTTCTCATGCCGTGATTTTTCAGTAAAGATTTTCCTGTTTCTCTGTCAACCTTCACCTGGTCTGCTGTGCTTCTCACGCTCAGCTGACAGCTTTGATGCACACCTTGATGGAGTTTTGCAGTGTTTTCATCAGCTCTGCTCATTACTGGACACTTTGACCTCCCCTCACCAGTGATGCTTTCTCTCCGAAAAATGTTTAATCCATTTGTACTCTGCCATTTTCTTCATGGCCTTATCCCCACCAACTTGGACTCATATGTTCCTGATTTCACTTCCAAGTTTAACAAGAAATGTCTTGCGTGTTCATTGCTCTAATTCAAGCTCAGACATTCCTCAAAGGACACACAAAAACATGCAACAACAATTATGAACGCCCCTCGGCAAGACACCACCCCACATGCACTTGAACCCAGCCGGGAGACACTGATGCCCCAAGGTTATGAACCTTACTAAAGTTTTTGTACAGTGTTGCCAATGTAAGTGCATGGTGGCAAGTTTGCAAACTTGATTGTCAGACCCTATACACTCAGAAATGGAATTGCTGGATCATACGGGAATTCTGTTTTTAACTTTTGAGGAACCACCATACTATTTCTCAGAGTAGCTGCACCATTTTTCGTTCCCACCAGCATCTTTGCAATGGTTTGTCATTTCCTCTTTTGTTTTGTTTTAGTAATAGCCGCCCCAGTCAGTGTGAAGCGGTATTTCACTGCGGTTCAGCATCTTTTCTTCTGCCTAATGGTCATTTCTTTGGAGAAATGTCTATTCAAGAGTTTTACTCATTTTTTTTAATTCAATTTTTTGTCGTTATTTTTGAGTTGGAGGAATTCCTTATAGATTCTGGACATTAATACCCTATCAAATATACAATAGATTGTACATTTTTAAATGGTTGGAAGAAGATGAAAATGAAGGAAGAGGAGGATTTGAAGGCGGTGATAGTGAGGAGACAGAGACCAGATGTGGCTAGTAAGGTTTGAAATATTTACTAACTGATCAGTTACTGAAAAAAGTTTGCTGACACCTAAGATGGGAGTGAAGGTGGATGAGGGAGGAGAATAAACATATTGTTTTTCATTTTATTCTAAGCATTAGGAATAATTAGGGCAAAATGTTAACAGCCAAGTCTGAGTAATGTGCATGTGGATATTTGTTATAGTATTCCAAATTTACATAGAGAATAGATGTATGTAACAATACATTTTACCATACATTATATTATATATAGACAGACAGACAGAGAGTACATCAGGCTTCAGCTAGAGGCTTTCTGCTACTTATAAGCCAGGAAATCACATCTGCAAACTGAAGACAGTCCCTCTCCCTCTTCTCCAGCTGCCTCTTGGGATATCTGTGAACTTCGGACTCCCTCTTCTGGTGAAGTGTGACAGCGCCCAGAGCAGAGGGCTGGGCCTCTGAGGCTGAGGTGTTCGAGGTCCCCTGCTCCCCACCCTGACCCTAGCTCATCTTTGGGGCGCGCAGGCACCCTCGGGTACTCAGCCTGTACAGACTCTATTGATCCTCTTCTTCTGTTTCTGAGCACATCAGCAGCACTGCCTGCTGCCCGGGTCCACAAATCCATAGCCCTAATGGGCCACCAAAGATTCCTGCCCCAGAGGGCAAAGCGACAACCCCCTTAGGGACCCTGGGGAAACTTGCTCCGCTTGTAGGTCCTTAAGAGAAGGAGAAGAACCGCACCCCAGCACACTGGAATGGGATGTTACAATAAGAGTCTTCAGTCTCTGTGTTAACTGTGACCTCAAAAGCTGACAATGAATAGCAGGTGTGACCCCTCTCTCTGTACTCAGTGGGTGCTGGCCGCATAGACAGGCCTTGCCCAGGCTCAGGTCTGAAAGTCACTCTTACAAACCCACCAGCTGGGAAGGGGCTGCTGTGCCTGCTCTTGAGCTAAGGGAAGAAGTTTCACGGGGCCACTCAGAGGACTTGGAGGGCAAGAGGAAAGCTGAGGTCAGGTGGGGCAACAGAGGGAAGGAGGACAGGGCTGCCCTGGAGGGGCAAAAGCTGCGCGGAGGGGGAGCCTCCTGCAGCCATTTAAATCTTGCTCCAGATAACTCGGAATGTGACCACAGGCGAGGTGTGGACCACAGGCTGCTCGTGGGCTAAAGAGACCCTCAGGCCGCTGGCTAGATGAGAGCCATGACCCCGTCTGACCAAGACAGCTGAGGCCAGGTCCCAAAAATCTAGGAAAAGCCTGCCAGCACCAAGTAAGAGCCAGCGGGGAGGACCCCAGGAGCACCGTGATGAATGGCCTCTATACTGGTCAACTAAGAACGTTCTTCTGCCCCAACCCCACCCGCCGCAGGTGTCCCAGCCTGGGACAGCCCCATGCTGGAGGTGAGAAGGAGCCTTACCCATGGATGAAGTTCCAGACTGTGCTTATTTCACTAATATTTGAACTACGTACAGAGCTAAACAGCAGACTTTTCTCTGTCACTAATAGTGCCTGGAGGATTTTTATTTCTGAAAGTGACCAGAAAGGTTATTGGGACTCCTCAGAGCTGAGCTTTTATCCAGTGATGGGAAAAGAGACAACTCACAACACAGGTTTAAAGGAAGCATAATGATGGTTTCTTCTTGTACCGTGCATAACCCTGAGAAGAAGGCCAAAGTGTCGCCCCCAGTTCACAGAGGGAAAAACCAGGGAGCTTCTCCAACCGGAAGGCGGGCAGGGCAGGACTCCCACATCCCACAGCGCAGGAGGCAGCAGCCACCAGTGGCTCCGAGACCTGGCTTCCCCCTGAGCGACAGTAGCACCTCCCCGAGGGAGTCAGCTTCACCCCCAGCACCTTGCTTGGTGTTTGACATCCAGCAGGCATTCAGTCTGAGGGAGTGAAAAGCCACCAACTGTGGCGTAGAGCACAGCCATGTTTTACAGGCATTCATGAAGGATTTGGCCAAACAAAAATGAAGCGGTCCCTCTCATCTCCTCTCGTCCCCACCCCACCACACTTCCCATACCCCTCCAGACTGGAGAGACCACCGCCATCCACCCTCTCATCTTCCTTCCTAGTACATGAACCTCCAGAAGTTTAGCTATTCACACCGCTAAGCTAACACATCCGCCCAACCAGAGACTACATTTTCCAGCTTCTTTGCAGCTGGAGATGGCCCCATGTGACCAAGGGCAGACCAGTGGATATGAACGCAAATGACGTGTGCTATTAAGCTCCTGACTGCAAACCTAAGAAGCTGTCTTCCCACCACTTCCTCTTTTCCAGTTAGCTCCCTGGGTGTGGACATAGGCATGGGAGTGGTGAGCCAGCTCCAATCACTGCCTCAGAGCAGTGGTTCCTGACCTCAGCTGGACATTGGAATCATCCTGGGAAAGGCTCTAAAACTATCCTGATGCTGGCACTACTTGGAGGGTCCAACCTAGAGCCTGAAGACCCCCGTGCTGATTTTGTGAGGATGTTTCTATGCTGTTGGATATCACAAAAAGTGTGCATGAGCTTTTTTGTTGTTGTTGTTAATCCGTTTTCATTAGTTTTTATGTATTTGATGTGTGACCCAAGACATCTTCTTCTTCCAATGTGGGCAGACAAAAAAAAAAAAAAAAAAAAAAAGGTTGGACACCCCTGCTCTATCCCCAGAAGTCCTGACCTCATCGGATTCTATGTGGCTCAGACATCAGGATCTTTGACTTTTCCCCAGTGAATTCTAATGATAAGACAGAGAATCATCATACCTGTGACTAGGAATTGGGGGGAACAACAAAATAAAAAAAAAAATTAATTGGTCCCTGGGTTTCTTCTCTTCCCTGGACTCCTGTCCTAACTCCCCTCTGGTCTTTGGGCAGCTATGTAACACAGACAGATACTCCCTCACGTCTGCACCACTTCCTTTCTTCTGTTTATTACTGAACTTTACCCTGCACTTGACCTAGTCCAACCTGGGCATTCTGGAGCCTTCTATCCTTAATGCTGGGGAGCCAGATGGGCTGAGTTCCTCTGTAGGAGGAGCTTAGGAGTGGAGCCCCGTAGACACTAGTATCCACATTTAGGGTTTAGATTTTCCTTATTCTCAACACACTGGTTGATAATAGAATACGGGTCACTTCACCCTTAGTCTCATTTTAGACCAGTTTTGCAAATAAAGTCATCAAATTCTTCAGCCCGTTCACCTTCCAAGAAAGACCCATACTATTACTTTCTGAGAGAAAAAGTTTTCTCCACTGTTGATGAGTGACTCTTTTGAGAGCACAGTGGAGCAGATTTCGTAGAATTTGAAATAAGCAATGCTCTGTAAGCATTGAAGCATCTGCGGTTACCCTGCAGGAATCAGTAAGTCCGGATTTCAGCCACCAACCTACCCAACCATCATTCTTAGAAGTGCAGAGAGAGATGATTCAGCAGCCCCAGTATTTATGGGCTGAATAAGATAAACTGTCAGAGGTTAAAAGCAAGTCAGGGGCTCTTATCTGCTAACTGAATTCTGATGAAGTTGGGGTTAAAGGGAAGGAACATAATGAGTGGTTTGGCAAACCACTTAATGTTTTTCTCCTGTGAGGACCTTCTATGCAACTTTTAAGAACTGTTTTATTCACCATATAGCCCTTAACCTCAACCCACTGTCCCATTCAATTATGATCTCACCAGGACCCATTCGGGCAGCACTTGAGGGCTTGCACAGAAACATAAGACAAGGGGGTGTAATCTGTAGACCTAGGTTTCCTGACAGTGGCACCACTGATATTTTGGACCCACAGTCTTTTGTTGGGGGGGGGGGTTCTGTATGTTGGAGGATGCTTATCAACTTCCCCAGTCTTTGCCTACCACATGGCATAGCAACCCCTCACCCTGTCTGGACAAGCAAAAATGTCTCCAGATGCTGCCCAATGTCTCCTGGGCAACAAAATTGTCCAGTGGAGAACTTCTGCTCTAGATGAATTCCGTGAGCCAGGGAGTCCTCCTCAGAGCTACATCCCCAGGGTCTATCACAGCCCCTGGCACATAGTAGAGGCTCAATAAATACTTGTTGAATGAGTAACTGAGAGAAGGGGGAGTTAAACCTCTGGAAGTACCTATTGGCCTGGCAGTGGGAGAGAAACAAATGTTCAGAACTCTTATTGTAAGGCGCATGTGGGCTGATGGCCCAGCTGCTGAGACTCAGGACCCACCAGTGTGTCCACGCCATAGCCAGGCTTCCAACAGAGACTCCTAGTCTGTACCCACATATTGTGACTGTAGATTACAAGCCCCCTCCAACCATGTCTTTGGTTTAAGGATATCCAGTGGCCTGACCGAAACTTTCTTAGACCTGTGCTGCCATCTGAGACCCTGCTGGCCCACTCCTTCTTCCCTAGAGCTCACACATGCACCTGCTCTGTCCAGACCCCTCAACCTCCATCTTCCCCAGTTCTGGTCCTTTATCTTCTGCAAGGGTTTTCCCTAACAAATCTCCGGTGGGTCCAATCCCATCGGAGAATCTGAATGAACACTCCTGGCTTTCAAGGAGTGTGTCTTTCTTCAGCCTTCCCCCCACACTGGGGGGCAGACCTCAGGAGCTGAGTTGATGGAGCCTTATACCCAACTCTGTTCAGACAGGGAGAGACCTCTTAGAAGTGACCCCATGTCCTTTGTCTAGAAAGCAAAAGGAGATGTGAATTTAACTCGTAAATAATCACTCATAAATAACTAATAAAACCAGACGCGCCCTAACATTCCAGTCCAAGAAAGTTAACCTTTTACTGGTTTTAAGGCAGCAAGGAAAGTCTTCTGGTCCACATGCCTCTTTTCTGCTCGAGGGAAGGAAAGTCAGGAGGAGGAGGAAGAGTTAGCCACAGGGAGCTGGCTGGGGCATTCTTTGCCACAATCCACCCCATCTTATCTCTGCAGTCCTCAGGAGTCATGCACTTTGGTTCTTGAGCGAGCATCTGTGACCCCATCCATGGCACCTGTCAGGAGCGTCCTCCAGGTGCACCGCCCCTGGCTTAGCCTGCCTTCCCCTGGGCCAGGCTCTCCCAGGGGCAGATGACCTCCTTCTCTATGGCCTGGTCACCTGCATCTCCTGTCCCAGTGTCCTCTGAGTCCATCAGGCAGGTCCCGCTGTCTGTAGGCATGTCCATTTTGATCTGGAAAAAACTTCAGGTGCAAAAGGAGAGCAAGTGATGCAGGGGCGGGAGGGGACAGCAAATCCCTGAATTATCCTGACAACCCTGAAGATTAACCCCCGGTGCATTGACCAAGAGCTGTGTGCACAGTGACTGGCTTTGTGGGTCCATTTTATTGAGGATCCCTACTCATCTGTTGAATTAAAGATAATTCTGAAGATGCTTTATTTTCATTTCAAGGGGCTTGAATTTTTATGGTCTTAATGAATTCAGGTTGTCCCTGTACGACATGTCAGTCCTTAATCATCAGCCCCTTTAAACTTCCCTCTGAGGAAGTGGTGACCCCTGAGAAGACAGCCTTGTAAAAGCCAGTACGTGAGGTACAGCAGTGGCCATGAAACATTCCCTCAGAAGGGCCATTTGGGAAAAATTACAGACACACTCACGCTGCATCCTGATCCTCTCCTAAGGCAATCAGGGTAACCCCTTTCTCCATCTTCCCACCAACAAGGGCAGGTGCAAGGAACAACCTCAGGTAACAGGCTCTCCTCGGCTGTTGCCACGCCCACTGTGGGCAGAGGCCACGCCCCTCAGGCATCCGTGGCAACCTGAGACCACTGGGGCTTCCTTCTCTGAGCTCAGGCAGGGCCAAACACAAGAACATGATGATTGGTGCAAGGGTGCTCCTGACTACCTCCCCCAAAACCCCAGTAAGGGCACGGGAGCTGGTTTTCTGATCTGCATTGCTTGCGACTTTTCTTTCTGACTTTTCTTTCTGCCTGGTCCAGGCATTATTAAGCTCTCCTCAGAGCCTCAGTTCTGCACCCCGTAGGCTGCCTTGGAACACTTGGGACACTCAGAGGTCAGTTTCTCAGGAGCCACGGGGTTTCCAGGGGCCACTGCTCAGGCAGAGACTGGGCGCTTTCATTTTCACAGACTGCTGGAGCAGGAATCCCGCAAGCACCTCTAACGTGCAGGTGGATACAGGAGGGGTGGGTGAGGAAGGTAAGGGCACCTAAGGTGGGGGAGGAGTTGAGTCCCTGGGACCTTGTCCTGGGCATCCCACCACCTGCAGCTCCCACCTCAGGCATCAATCTTCCCTGCCCTTTACAAATGCCATGGATTTATTAGACTAATAGTTTTGGGATGGGGCCTGGTGAGCAGAAAGATGCTTGAGGGGGAGGACAAACTGAGTTTCTGAAGACCTTCTGGGGAACAAAGGATCTGAGGGGTCCATCTGGGTGTCTGCTGTCCAGGCCCTCCCACCCAGCCCCCACCCAGCCAGGAGCTCCAGAACACACCTGGCCCGGCAGAGCCCCAGTACATGCGGCAAAACCCACTCTGGTTCTTACTTTGCTACTCTCTTGGATTTCAGCCGTGGCAGCTGCTGGCCCATATCCCCCAGGGGCTGCACCTTCCCGTGGGACACAGGGGGGCACTTGGGTGACAGCCTGGCGAAGACAGGTGAAGCCAAACAGCCTCGTCTGAGAAACCTGCCCAAGGACAGAGCCATGCGGGCCTTGGGAGGGGCCCTGGGCAGGCTGCGGGACCAGGGACCGTGGATGGAGGCCTCACTGCCCTCGGCCTCAGAGGACCCATTGGGGAGCCTGGACCCACTGGGCTCCCCCTTCTGCTCCAAGCCTGAGGAGCTCTCCAAGGCCACTCTGATGGGCGAGGGGCAGATGGTGCTGCTGGGCCGCCGAATGAAGCGGCCAGGTGAGGGGAAGGGCCTCCTGGGGGACCGGCAGGAGGAGGAGAAAGGGCTGGAAGGGGAGGGCGGCACGCAGGTTCCAGTGTACACTGCCAGGTGTGGGCTGGGAGCCAAGTGCTGGCCCGGCTGTAGAGGAGGAAAGGGGAGTGGTCAGTGGTGGGTTGCGTGGCCCACTCAGCAGAGCCCCACGCCCCAGCTGCCCTGTTCTAACCCAGCCTCTGTCCAATGGGAGAGTACAGACCTGGTGTGGCTTTCTCCTAGGAAGGTGGGAAAGATGCCCCAAACCACCTGTGACAACAGCACAGCCTCATGGAGGCCTCCTGCCCAGCAGCCTGCCTGTCCCCCAGCCCTGGCCACAGTCCCTGGGGCCGGCCAGTTGAATCCCAGGGCACAAACTGACTTTCTTCCAGGCCTGGCATGCTGGAATGTGGCCAGGCTGAGTTCCTGATCATCCCTGCACTCCCATCCCTAAATAAGCAATGCTTAGTATCTGCCACACCCCATGACATGCTTTCCCCATCCTTGGTCCCCAACCTCAAGTCTGGATGCATTTAAAACACCGTTAGCAGAGCAGTGGAGGTCCCAGCTCATGCACCACTCACTCTTCCAGTGAGGGACCACACCTTGTCCTGGGCCGGGCCTCAGCCTCGTGTCTATGCTAACAACCCCTTTGGGATGGTCACAGCCCGACACCTTCCCCAGCCTCCCATCTGACAGGAGTACCTGGGAAGAAAAGCTGACTGTGAAACCAGGCCACATAGGTGAGACCAAAACAGGGAGCCCAGGAGAGAAAAGGGAAGTATTTCAACCTCACTGGGCCACCAATGCTCAGCCCTCAGAGCATGTGGGCAGGAAGGGTGAGCTGCCATTTTCAGCCCAAGAAGCCTGAAAAAGCTTTGTCTGAGCTGTTCTCACCTCTCTTCCCTTGCCAGAACACAGGAGACACATGGGCCGTGTCCCCTTCAAAGGCCTGCCCAGCTGAATAAGGCTGGGGATGTGCTTGTCCTGGGAGAAGGGCGTGGGCGCTGTGACAGTCACACCAGCAACACCTCCAGGAGAGAACTGAAAGTGACTCCAGTAAAGAACAAACCCTCTTAAACCGCCACTGCCACTGCCAAGCTCAGAAGCATCTTCCCCTCCCTTCGGCCCCCCTGGGCAGGGGGATGCAGCCCCAGTCCGGGGCAGGAAGCTGCTTTCTCCTGTAGAGGGCGCCTGTTTCCAGATCACCTAAAGAGGGGTGGGCAGATGCACCCATGAACAGCTTTGGGAGGAAGAGAAAGGGCAGAGGCCACAGAGGACTGGACTGGGAGTGGGAGGTCTCCATTCTCTCCACCCACTCCCTGAAATTCAAACAAGATTCTGTTCTGAAATAGCAGCTCCGAGCCCCTGCTCTATGGCCTAGTCTCCCACCTGCCTCCTGGGGCTACTGGGTTATTACACTAATAATAATGCTAATTCACAGCAGGCTATATGATAAGGCTGAGCCAAGTGTGTGTCCAGGTGGACTGGACCTCATCACACAGCCCTTTCAACCTGAGTCAAGACCAGATGCAGAAGTCAGAGAGATTCAAAGCATGATTGGGATTCAAACAGGGAGAAAATCTCCATCACTGGCTTTAAAGCTAGAGGGACCACATGCCAAGCAACGTGGGTGGCCCCCAGGAGCTGACAGCGGCCCCAGCTGACAGCCAGCAAGGAAATGGGGCCCTCGGCCCTAGAATAAGGAACTGGATCCAACCAAGCACCTGCATCAGCTTGGAAGCAAATTCTTCCCAAGAGCTCCCAAGGCTGGCCTGGCTGACACATTGAGCAGAGAACCTGGTTGCTGTAGGTTTGTTGTAAAGTTTATTTCCCCGTGAAGATTTATGTGTTGAAGACCTTACCCCCAAGGTGATGGTGTTAGGAGGTGGAGCCTCTGGGAGGGGAATCCAATAGGTGCTCTTATAAGAGACCTCAGAGAGCTCACTTGGCCCCTCCACCAGGTAGGGACAGCATGAGGCAACCTCTACAAACCAGAGAGCAGGCCCTCACTAGACCAAATCTTCAGTGCCTTAATCATGATGTCCCAGCCTCCAGAACTGTGGTAAATGCCTGTTGTTTACAAGCCGCCCAGTTCACAGTATTTTGCTAACGAGGCCTGAGCAGACCAAGACACGAGCCTCATCTCACTTGGACAACTGCGAGCTAATGAATGGCTGATGATTGTGGTCATTTGTTACCTAGAGGAGAGAAACCGAAGCAATGACCAAATGAGAATCTGAGCTCAGGTCTGTGTGACCCCAAAGCCCCTGTTTTTTCCACTGACCCACTTTGCAATCCTGCTGCCTATGGAATTCAGATAGGACTGGGGGTCATGGAGAAGAAGTCCAAAATACCAAAACTAGTAAATAGGCTTTGTCAAAGAGGTATCAAAGTGGGACTCCTCCCCCCCACCAGGCTCATTAAATTGAATCACATTTCCTTAAAATTTGTAATAAACTCCTGTTGTGATCCCACTTTTTTTTTTTTTTTTTTGTAGAGACAGAGTCTCACTTTATGGCCCTCGGTAGAGTGCCGTGGCCTCACCCAGCTCACAGCAACCTCCAACTCCCGGGCCCAAGCGATTCTCTTGCCTCAGCCTCCCGAGCAGCTGGGACTACAGGCGCCTGCCACAACACCCGGCTATTTTTTGGTTGCAGTTTGGCCGGGGCCGGGTTTGAACCCACCACCCTCGGTACATGGGGCCGGCGCCTTACCGACTGAGCCACAGGCGCCGCCCATGATCCCACTTTATAGATACAAAAACTGAGGCTCATGGAGATGATACACCTTGACTGAGGTCGTACAGCTTATGACCGGACCAGCCTTTCCATATGGCCCCAGTTCTGTGCCCTCCTCCCACCCTCCTTCCTCTCTCTGTCCCTCTTCACCCCACCCCACTCCTCCCCAGCATCTTCTCTTTTCCAGGATGAATGACAGACAGGTGAGGAAGGTGGCCACTTACCTGGCCTGAGATGGTCCTTTCTTCTGCGCAAATGGCCATTAGCCTTATTGGTCCTGGACACTCTAAGCAGGATGCCTTTCCCACCCTCCCCCACCAGGGAACCACAACCCTCACCTTGGTCCCTCCCACAGAGGGTCGGGGGCTCTCTGCTCAGAGACCCAGCCCCTCCAGCCTGTGCCCCACCTACACTGGTGTGAGGCAGCAAAGCAGTGGCAGGTGAGACACATGGCAAAGAAATGTGACACCACAGAGACAGAATGAAGGACAGCTTGGTGCTTTTTTATTGTGCAAGGGAACCAAGGGGTGGGGAAGAGCATGAAATGGAGCAGGAACATTAGCATGAGAGCATGGCCAGAGGCGTTTTAATGAACAGCAAAGCAGATGGTGCTGGAGATATAATTCATTTTCTGTCCTCAGAAACTGGTTGAGAACTTGCAAGAGACCTTGTAGCCACTTGAACTCCCACTTCTGGTGAGCAGGAAGGTGAGCAGAGGGCCTCACCCAGGTGCAGCATGCAGTGTGCAGAGTCTCCCCTGCCTGTCTCCTCTACATTCCCCTGCCCCACTGTCTCCAAAAGCAAACTAGTAAAGTTGGCCCCACCGGGAAAAATCCATGCAGGTGAACACATCATTCCTCCTACCATTCATCCCATTGGATACCATCCAGCACAAGACCTTCCTCATTAGAAGGGACCCTTCCTGCAGTCGTGGAACTCGGGACCACAGGATTAACCAGTCACTACACTGTAGCTGGTTAGTTCTCTCCTAGAAGCTGCAGGTAGAGAACATAACATCAATCCCTCACCCTCTTCCTCTAAGCTAAAAGCTGGGAGGGCCACACTGCAGATCCTTTGAGAGCAGAAAAGTAAGAAGGTTTGGGACAACAATCTTTTAAATGCCCCTCAAGAAATGCCTTAAATAATAAAAAATAATGAGTCAATGTATTAGATACAGGAAGAAAGCATAGGCTCACTCTGAGACCATGAAGCTACGAGGGAGGGTGATGGTGGTGGTGAGGATGCCAGTGATGATGACAATGATAATGAGGATGATGACAATGAGCATGAGAAGGATGATGATGGTGATGGTGATGATGATGATGATGGTAGTGATGATGGTGATAATGCTAGTGGTGATGGTGGTGATGATGGTGATGGTGATCTTCGTGATGATGGTGATGATGGTGGTGGTGATGGTGATGATGATGGTGATGATTCTAGTGATGATGGTGATGGTGGTGATGGTGATCATAATGATGATGGTGATGATGATGATGGTGACAATGCTAGGGTGATGGTGATGGTGATGATGGTGATGATGATGGTAGTGATGATGGTGATGATGCTAGTGGTGATGGTGGTGATGGTGATCATGGTGATGATGGTGGTGGTGATGGTGATTATGATGGTGATGATGCTTGTGGTGATGGTGATGGTGATGGTGGTGGTGATGGTAATGATGGTGAGAAGGATGATAGTGGTGGTGGTGGCCATGGTGATGGTGATCATAGTGATGGTGGTGATGATGGTGATGGTGATCATAGTGATGATAGTGATGATGGTGGTGGTGATGATGCTAGTGGTGATGGTGATGGTGGTGATGGTGATCATAGTGATGATGGTGATTGTGGTGGTGATGGTGATGGTGGTGAGAAGGATGATAGTGGTGGTGGTGGCCATGGTGATGGTGGTGATGATGGTGATGGTGATCATAGTGATGATGGTGATGATGGGGGTGGTGATGGTGATGGTGGTGATGATAATGGCAGCTAGCATTTATTGAACACATATAATATACCATGCATGGTTCTGGGTACTTTACTCATATTTCATTCCTGGCCCTATCATTTTCACTTAATGTAATGAAAGCAGTCCCTTCCCTAAAAGTCAAGCTGAAAAATGGAATTCTATAAAGGAAATCCTGGTACTCTTACAGAATAACTTATATTCTAGCATAAATTGTTTAAATATAATGTTAAGGAATTAAGACGATGTCTAAATACATGGCATAATAGTGACTAACATACTGACTTAAATGTATCATCAATATTGTCCAAATAAAAACTATTTTTGATGCTATTGGAGATTCAAATGGGCCCTGTAGGGGCCCATTTGATGCATAGTAGCAAATTCAGGAGGAGCAATGTCCCCTGCTGGAGCCCCAAGCCACTGCCCTAAGGCCTCAGTCCTGTAGCCTCTGCTGACCTCTCCAGGACAGGGGTCCCTGCCAAGCCCTCCCAAAAGCATCATGCGGCTTCCCAATGACATAGCTGGCTGCACCCTTGTGTGTGATGGTCTCTCCTGTTGCACTGTAAGCACCCTAAGGTGTCTCTCTCTCTCACTTACTAGTAGTCCCCAGCCCCTGGTAGGATGCCAGGCACATAGCAGGTGCTGAATATCCTTGCTGAATATTAAGCAATGGGACAAATTAAAGAAAACTGGTGCCAGAGGCTGAACTCTGTATTCACCAAGGCCAGGACTAGAGATAGAAGTCCTGGCAGATTGCAAGAAACAATAGAGCAAGCAAAGAAGAGGGAGTGAAAAAAAAAGAGAGAGGAAAGAAAGAAAGGAGGGAGGGAAAGAGAGGAGAGACTTCTGAGCATTCACCTTGAGCCACTCTCACTCTCAACAACTCACTATGAGAAATTATTACTTCAGAGAAGTTTAAGGTCAAAGTCACACAGCTAGTAAATGCCCAAACCAGGTCTGCCTGACTCCAAAGTTCACATTCGTCCTCCTACCATTCAAACCTAGCTATAGAAAAACATCTGATTTCAAGAATGAAAAATATAGAAGCCACAATACAGAGATGTATTCATTCAGTGATATTTAAGGACCAACTCTGTACAGGCTCTGGTTGGACTGAGAGCTGATAGCAAGTGGGTTTCCTAAAGTTCAGCCTTGAAAAGTAGTCAGTGATTTCTGGAGGGCCATCTCTTCTTCCTAAGGACGTTCCACAGCATTTCACAGGAACACTGTAGCTGGGATGTCCAAAGCTTTCCCCCACAGTGCTGCCCGGCCAGCCCAGGAGCATTATGGAATGTAGATCCCTCTCGGTATCCCACCTTCAATACATAGAAGGTTCCAGATAAAGAAATGAGACACTTCTTCCCTCTCATAGCTGGAAGACCTTTCTCCCCACCTCTCTCTGGCCCAGTGTCACAACATCCCTGCCCCACAGTGACTGTCAGGAGCTCTTCCTCCTGCAGTCTCTCTGCCTTCCCCACACCATGCTCTCAGCACATGCCTCAAACTCCACTTCACCATGAAAATTGATGCCCCCTGATTGAAAGGCTTCAGCTTCCTTCCTTTCCACTTTGAAATCTCTCCGATCTGTAATGTCAGAGGATAAACTATTCCTCTTTGAGAACTGTCTGGACTTTGGTCTGATCTCCAGATTTTTCCAGACTTTCTTATCAATTATTCCTTATATTACCTCCCATCTCCTGGTATCATCCCTCCATTTGGCAAACACACTCACCTGGCCCTGTCCTTCAAAAATGCCTCTTCTCAACCCACCATCTTCTGGGTTACCACGTTCTTGCCTTCACCCCAAACTTCTAGAAATGGTCATCCGCCCTCTTCACTTCCAATCATTTCCTTTATCCCCTCACTACTCCACTGAAATCACCCACTCAGAGATCCCTGACAACTTCCTAACTGCTAAATGCAGTGGCCTCTGTTGGTCCTCAACATGCTCAGCTTCTTGATTGGAGGACAGGTTGGGCTATGATGCATTGTATGGATTTTCTACCCTAGGAACCACTGACCTAGATCCTTTCCCCACTACTAGGTATGAACAGGAAGTTAAAAATATGGTTCTGAGGAGAGAGAGAGAGAGAGAGAACGCATGCCGGGCCACAAGGGCATTAGGTTGCAGAACTGAATAAGACAGTCAAGTCTCATTTCATTGAGTTGCAACGAAAATAATTTTATGGTTGGGGGTCACCACAATGTGAGGAACTATCGAAGGGTCATGGCATTAGAAAGGTTGAGAACCACTGATCTAGGTGAAGATGGATTTGAATGCTTTATTTCATGACACAATAGAATCCTAAAGCCAGTATGTCCCTCCTGTTGCTTGGAAGCTGTCAAAAAATCTCAGAAAATAAAGTTATGATAATTCAGTCATCTAAGGTATACTGTGCACATCCCTACTTTTAAAAATTGATTTTGATTCTTATCACTTGAATTTAGGCAAAAAGAAAAAAATAATAAAATTGATTGTCAGTCTATCATTTCAGAGGTTCCATCAAAGAGTTTATAATATTATAAGCCACCTCAAATCCTTTCTGGAAGAAGGGGTACTATGATTACAAACCACAGCTCTCCACTTCCCACCTGGATGGCCTCCATCTTTGAGCTGCAGTTTCCAGGACACCTCCAGCTGGGATTGATCACTTCATCCTTGACACTCTCCTTCCCTGTCTCATGTTATAGCCATTTGCATCCATGCACTTTTGTCAGATCCTTGAGGGGACAGACCATTCTGTCCATTGTTGTACCCACCATAGCACCCACCACCTTCTTTTATAAAACAGGTCTTTAAAAGACATCTGGGGGATATAACTACTGCCCTCTGGCATGGAAGCCATTTATCACATGCTTTCCTCCAGATGCAGAAACTTACATACTCATGCCGTCTCTCATCAGAGTGTGGGTCCTGCGTGTCTGACACCAAGCAGGTTTCCAACAACATGTGGGGAGTACCTCACATGCGCCCCACACAGAGCTCATCACCGTCTGTGGTGGAATGAGAGACAGGCCAAGTGCAAGCCTGTGATGCGTGGGATGGCAGGTAGTTGAGCTAAGGATGGGCAAGATGGTCTGTGCCCTGAAAAATTCATGATGTATCCGATGCCTGCCTCACCACTTGGCTAGGCATGGGACTTCAGCTCATACGGAGTAACTAACAAGAAGAGACAGCAAATAGCTCTCTGGTTTCATGCTTCTGAGATGTTCCCACAGAAGGAGGCCAAACAGCAGGAGAGCCAGGCAGACGGGCTCCCCCAGGGGTCTCAGGGCAAAGCCTATGCCCACCCACAGCCAGGCACAAAATGTCTTTGAAGTCTCAAATTCTATCTTAAAAAATTTATGGGCATTTTTCATTCTACTTCATAACATATTCACGATTGTTTTAATGTAAAACTTTAAAAATTACCTAATTTTCCTACCATTCCAAATCTTCAAGTAAAATGGATGCTCCAGCCCGGGTGCCCTTTTGAGATTCATAAAGTCTGTTTCGAGAAGCTGAGTCTGGCCCCTCTCACACGCGAGGAAGCACACAGGTTAAGTGACTTGCTGAAGACCACAGGACTAGAACTAGGGCCAGGGCCTGGGAGGCTTTCTCCAAATCCATTCTGTTGTTCATGTCACACACATCTGTGCAGAATCTGCCAGATCTCAGACATTAGGCTCCAAGTGGTGAATGAGATAAATATGGTCCCTCCTTTCAAGTTACTTAGTTTACAAAGGTTCATCATCTAAGATGCCTGGTTAGGGTACAAGTTGGAGGTGCCAACATTCTTCAAAGGAGACATGAATACAGCATATCTCTTGGTGCTCTTTCAGAGTGCAAACTAGGCTATAACTGGTGAAAATGGGAAATGTAAGCTCCCACCTTCTGGGTTGGAGTCATTTTGCTAATGAGAAACTTTGTAAGGACCACAAAGTCCTTACAATGGCCTGGAGGTCTTCAGTGACCTGGCCCCTGACCACTCTCTAAATTCGTCTTATACCATTTCCCTGTCACCCACCAGGCCCCATTCCCCAGGCCTTTCAGTTGACTCTGAGCCACTTCCCACCTTGCGCCTGTTGCTCACAAGTTCCCCTCTCCCTACGACCTCTCCCTGCCAGGCCCACATTCTTTGCATGGCCAACTCTTCCTTACTCTCTTCTCTGTCCCAGCCTCAGAGAGGGGCATCCCACACAAATTCCATCTTCCCCATTACAGCACTAAGTCTGCCCCTTTATGATCCACTCAACAGGTTTTATCTGGTATTTGTGGTAATTGCAATGATGCCCCGATTCTTTAGCTGTCCCTGTAACTATATCTTTTGCCATGACACTTTGAAACCTCTCACTAAAGAAGTGGGGTCTATTTACTTGCCCCTTGAGTCTAGGCCAGAGTGATGACTTGCTTTGGTCAATAAAATAAAGTGGAAGAGATTGTATGAAGCCCTACATGTTCCCTCTGGCTCCCTTGCAGTTTAGCCCTCAGCGTGGCATCACACCCAGGCTAGGCTGTTGGCAAATGAGAGACATGTGAAGCAGAGAAGATTCATCCCACTCAGCCCAGCCCAGGCCACTGCAGAATCAGTCCCAGACACTTGAATGAGTACAACCATGATCAACAGAGCCACACAGGTGACCCCATGTGTGTGAACAATAAGCACTCCTTGGCCTACACCACTCCATTTTTTCTGGCTGGTTGTTACACACCAAGAGCTATCTGAGAATGTGTTTAATTATTTCGTATCAATCCTAGACTATAAGCCCCACGAGCAAGGAATATGTTTGTCTTATTCACCAATACCTTGCACGTGGTAGGTGCCCAATAAATGTGTTGAGCGAGTGAGTACTCCTGCTTGGTAAGGCTGGTGTCTTGCTCACCTCTGCAGTTTATCACTTTTGCATTCTTACACAGGTGTAGGGGACAAGACTAACTTCAAGAATGACCTTCTAGACCTCCCAAGGTCAAAGTTTGAACGGTTCTGTCTCTCTACCCCGGGCAAGGGGGCTGGCCTAGTCTACACCTACAGAGGAGAGAAGCATCAACTTATAGAAAAATCTCAGAGAGTATTATCTTTGGTCCTGACTCATCTTTAAAGTGTGACGGATGCCTGCCATCCCTCTTCCCATGTGAAGACATCAGAGCCTTTGTTCCTTAGCCAAAAAGATGCCCCTCAGAGAGCTATTTCAGATGACTTCCCTAGAGGCCAAGTCCTTCATTCCTACCAGCTACTTATGTCCCCAACATGTACAAAGGGAATAAGGAAACAGGAAGAAAAGAGCCCACCAGCCCTCAAGTAACCGTGACAAAGAACAAACTCAACAGGAGAAATGTCCCAACAAGGCCTCTCCAGGCAGGTGTGACAGAGGGAGGTGGGGAAGTGCTTCTGTCGGGGAGCCTTGCAACTAGGCTTGGGGGGATCTCAGGCTGCTTTTCAAGCAAGACTCTAAACTGGAGGGACAAGATGAGGAGCTTCTTGCAACTATTTTAAACAAATGTCCCTGAACACTATGCCTTGTGGGTGGAAAGGGGCCTTCTCATTAACTTTCCATGGCAAATGGTGGGTCACAAGCAGCCTGTTTTCCCCAGGGTTCTCATCCCAAGAACTCCCCCAGGTAAGACAGGCAGTCACGCAGCAGCTGGGCCAGGTGCCCCCCACTTGCCACCACACCAACCCCTAGCTGAGCAGCAGAACAAGCTGTATCTGTGGTGGCGTCACCAAGTCCTCCATGAAGGGGATGGACCTGATGGCCTACTGCCCCACTCGTAGGGAATGGAGTCTCCTAGACTCTGGCCCCATCTTTCTTTGTTTGCCCCTCCCAAGTATGTCCCCCCACCCCTGGAATCACAGGTTTATTTAGGAGGCAGCTCCTTCCTGAGTTGGCTCCTACGGTCCAGCTTGCTCATGACCTGGGTGATGTCCACAGTGTTGGCTGCCTCTCGCGCCTTGGCCTCTTCCTCCAGCTGCCTCAGGATGACCGGGCTCGGGCTGGAGCGCAGGTGACGCCGCATGAACGGGAGGCTGGCGCTGGAAGGAAGGACAGGCAGGTTGGTGATGGGTGGAAAATGGCACTGCTTTCCCAGCAATCACACAGTCACACCTGGTGAGAGTTGGGGCCAGAAGGCCAAGTCTTGACTGTTCCCTCCTTTTCCCAGTGAACCTCAGGTGGGGTCCTCAGGGCCATGTCCAACCTTGGCTCTGTCCTCCCCCGGGGAGGATGAGACAACAGTGAGCACCAGCTGCCATCAGATATTAAGGAATACTCTTTGGATGGGGAAGATTACAGACATACCTTCTCTGATGCTTAGAAATTCCCCTGTTATCTTGACTTCCTATAAGATCTTCATGAGGGAAGCGGGCAAGGAGGACTTAGGGGCTAGATCCCCAAAGGCTGTACCCTCAATAGAGAGCTGGAGCATTTATTTTAAAAAGCCAAAGCTGGGAGGGGGAGCTGTACTCTCCAAGGTGGCCAGGCCTCAGTGGACAGAGGGAAGGGCCCCAAGGGGGGTGAGAGGCTGGTGGTCCCCTGCGTAGGCACAGTGTCTTGGCATGTGTCAGAACCCTTCTTCAGAAGCCAACCATGGATCCCTGGGACAAAACTCTATTACAGCCTTAGGAACTGGGGCAAAGCTCTAGGTGTCTGAGAGTGGCAGGCAATGGTGAACAGCTGAGCCACCTGCCTTTGAGGGCCCACACACGCTTGGAAAGTAAACATTTCAGCAGCAATGACAGACCAAAATCTAGGCCCCACTCCAAATTTCTGCACAACATAAGCCCCTAGAGCTCTTGCATCTACCCTAGGGAGAAGGAGACTCCCCTATCAAGAAGTAAAGCCTGACACTGAATCTCTCCCTAGCCCTGCCAAGGGGGAAGCTTGGAGCCAGGTTTAACTTGTCCTGGGAAAATTAAGTTTTAAGACATTGTCTTATACCTGCAGGTCATGGAAAAAATTCTCACACCCACAGCAATCCCTGCATGGATAGCGGCCAAGCTTCACACTTCACAAACACATTTACACATAATTCTCACTCTCAATAGTGAAGACAACATTACCGGCTGCAGTAACCCAGCGGCCTGCTCCACCCCAGGAACTCAGAGCCCCCGCTGTGGCCTAGAAAAGACCCCAGCTGAAATCTCATGTCTGCCCCAAATTATAAACCATCTGAAGAGAGCAGTACAAACTCCCCTTCCTTTCCCCATTACTTTCTGGCAGAACGTCTGAAACTATTAAAGCCCTTTTTTCTGGCCTAAAGGAGAAGCTTTTAAGTCCCCAGGGACACCGAACTCCCTTCCTTACTCTGTAAACCTAGAAGAATAACCCTACAAAGACCTCCTTTCTAGTCTTTTCATAACAGAGTCATTATCCTCCAGAATGAAACTAAGTGGGGTGTTTTTTTAAGCTCTTTCAATAAAGATTCTGGTCCAACCAACCACCCCCGTTTTGAATTGAATGAAGACGCTGGAAGGGAGCCTGGTGTGGGCTGAATGGGAAAACGGTACTGACCACGGGGGGGCCAGGACACACGGCTGCCTGTGGGGAAACCTCCGCCAAAGTCCCACGACTTGGTTCAAGCTGTCAGTTGGTCACCCTTTTGAATTGTCAATCCCTGTAGAGTATTTTTTTCTCCAATAAAAGAGTTCAGCCTGCCCCTCAGAACATTTTTCCATCCCCGGTCCCAGCGGATGTGCAAAAAGAGACGCTCCTCATCTCTAATGGGGAGAGTGAGAGTGAAGAGTTAATGGAGTTTCAAAAGGCAATCCCTGGAGGCCGAAAGAGCACTTGGGATGTTACCCTTTGCTGCCCCTCAATCTAGCATTTTCTCCTGGGGCATGATATGCTACGCATTCTCTCTAAGGTCTTAGAACAATTTAAATACGAGGGTGCAGCTAAATTAATTTCTATACATCAGCTTGGAGGTGGAGAATTTTAGCAATCTAAAAACCCAGTGAGATGCTTCCAATTGTGATAAGGGTAAGTGTTAGTCTGATAATCAAAACTTTTTCGAACCAGCATTAAGGGGTAATTACTAAGGAAATTTGGTCAACTGATTTCAGGGCATTTAGAAGCAGATGAGGAGCTCTTTCCCTAAGCAATACTTCCAAGTCCCTAATATTTTCATCAAGCGAATATCTCTAGTCATAGCCATTTGGTTTACAGCCCCTCACTTGTCTGTAAACTGAACAGCAGGCAGCAACAATTACAGACAATCCCACTTGCCTTTTCTTGGTTTCCTGAGGCTCAATGGCTTTGGCCAACATCTCCTTGTAGATTGGAGATTTCAAATAGCGAGCGTAAGAATCCTAGCGGGAAGAAGAGAAAAACAGTCATTAAGAGAGAAACAGGCGGCGCCTGTGGCTCAGTCGGCAAGGCGCCGGCCCCATATACCAAGGGTGGCGGGTTCAAACCCAGCCCTGGCCAAACTGCAACCAAAAAATAGCCGGGCGTTGTGGTGGGCGCCTGTAGTCCCAGCTACTCGGGAGGCTGAGGCAAGAGAATCGCTTAAGCCCAGGAGTTGGAGGTTGCTGTGAGCTGTGTGAGGCCATGGCACTGTACTGAGGGCCATAAAGTGAGACTCTGTCTCTACAAAAAAAAAAAAAGAGAGAGAAACTGCCAAATCAAGCAGACAGGCCTGCCCCCATTTTCAAGTGCTCCCTCAGCAGCAAAATGAAAATTTAAAGAGAATTCATCTCTTTGGGCCAACAGTTTTGGGGTGGGTGTCAAGAGCAGTAGTTCCCAGTGTAGTTCCCAGGCCAGGTGTGGCAATGTCACTGGGGCAATTGCTGGAAATGCACCTCCTGGGGCCCACTCCAAGCCAAGCCGGCCAGAAATTCCAGTCATAACAAACATGGAACCAGGGCCATAGCCACAACACAGGGATTGAGAATATTTTTTTAATTTATTGAAATGGTGCTATTCTAAAGACAAAGTGGTAACAACAGAAGTTATGAGAATAAGAATAGAGTCTGGGAAACATTGGGTCACCCTGAGTTTACTGCCAGAGGATATGGCCATAGTGACACGGAGTCCAGTAAGCACACCCCGTTCTGTTCTTCAGTTCCCTATGACTCCATTCCATTCTGCCTGGGTTCCCTGGGCAGCCCCAGAAAGGCTATATGAAAACTGCCTTTTTAAGAATCAAAGCATTTTAAGATATGTTAAGTAAAAATATAATTAAAGAAACCCTGCTGTGAATCTCATAGTAACAAAACACAGAGAAACCCTACCAATGCTCCCTCCCCCCCAAAATGGAGAAAATAGAGAAAAAATGACTAATTTGGCTTGGCAAAAAATATAAATGATTATATGTTCTCAAAGTAATGTAAAAATATTTTTATAATGCAATAAAAGGCTAAATAGAAGAAATATAAATCAGGGAAGCTAATAAATATTAACCAGTCACACAAACCTACATCATACTAGCAAGTTTATGGAAATACTTTGCCATTAAAGAAATAATTGCCATAACATGAAACTGAAACACCCAAAGATGGTGCCAAAGAGGAACCAAACTATACAACTTCTGGAAGACTAAGCCTGAGCCTCAAATTCGAATTTCTTAGGAAAGTGACTGATTATCTCTCATAATAAATAGAGGGTTTATGTATTTATTTATTTATGTTAATTTTCTGACAATTCCCATCATGTTCACATTCTATTAGTAATCCAGAAGGCTATTTGAAGGGTTTTACTACAACCATAATTTGTCTCTTTTAGACATTACACCTGCACCTCCATGTGAATTTGCTCAGGGCCAAGGCTGTGGGAACTCCCGCCACTCTACAACACAGCGCTAGGCCTCTGGACTCACACAGACCCAAGTGTGGTTCCCAGCCCCACCTCTGATGAGATCTTGGGCAAGCTCCTAGAATCTGCAAAAGCAATGCCTATCTGGTGTGTTGGCTTCCAACACAAAATTCCATGCTTTGCCCAGCTACTGTGCCTCGTAAGTCCTCAACAAATGATGGCTATCGCAATAGTGCTCTTATTATTAATGTCCTTATGACCACTGTTACTGCAATGTGAGGCCCCTGAGAATGCTTCTATAGCAATCCTCTCCAGTTAGTGGGAGAAGGGTTCCAAGAAGGGTGGACAGCTGACAATTCTGCATCCCACCACTGGCAAGGTGCTATCCACAGGTCATGACCCTTTTTCCCACAGCTAAAGAACTTTCCTGGCCAGGCATGGTGGCTCACACCTGTAATCCCAGCACTCTGGGAGGCCAAGGTGGGAGCATCACCTGAACTCAGGAGCTTGAAACTAGCCTGAGTGAGAGCAAGACCCCATTTCTACCAAAAAAAGAAAAAGGTAGCTGGGCGTCATGATGCGTTCCTGTAGTCTCAGCTATTCAGGGGGGTGAGGCAGGAGGATCACTTGGACCCAGGAATGTGAGATTGCAGTGAGCTATGATGATGCCACCGCACTCCTGCACTCTACCTGAGGTGACAGAGCAAGACTGTCTCCAAAAAAAAAGGTACCTGGGGAAGGGGAGGCCCCATCCCCGTGTCCTCAGCACAGACCCACCTACCTTCTTCATGAGCATGTAGATGTGGGTCTGGGCGGCGTCCAGCACGTAGCGGTGAGGGTGCCGCAGCCCCTTCACTGTGATGTCCATGGTTTTGCCATCTATGTTGATCCAGCGCCTCGCACCTGGGGCCAGGAACAGCCTAGGATGGGGGGGAAACATCAGCAAAAGTAGCTGGACCTAGTCAGTCCGCGAAAAGCTCACAGCCGCTTGGGAGGGAGGGACATGACTCAGGTTACTCAGGCTAAGTGTGGTCTTTTCTTCATAGGAAATACTAAAAAGTTTGAGCTTTTAAACAGGTTGTCAAGCAACTTTTCCAAGAAGCAAGAAAATGGTCATGCAGTATTGGAAATGTGAATATTTAACTTTGATGTTCCCCCCCCCCCCCCCGCCTCCAGAAAAGAGAGCAAACAGGGGGTGGGGTGTGATAAATGCTGGTTGGGTTAGGCCCTGGCCATGAGGGGGAAGACTCCAACTTCACACTCGCTGAGATCCTGGAGCTGACCTGGAACCAGGCAAAGGCACCTCTAAACAGGTGTTTTGGGACCCTCTGCTCTCCCTCAGCCCAATCTCAAACGCTGAGTTGGGAGACAGCTCATAAATATCTCAGCACCCAAAGGTTGGGCCCCCTTGGACAGCCAGGCCACTGGCCCCAATGAAACAAATTTGGCCATGCTTTGTGAGTCCTGAGGCTGTGCCTGGGATTTGGGGCACGCAGACCTCTCCCAATACTTCTGGTTCTGAGTCGTTGTGGGGTTAGAAACACTCACAGGGATATGTTCTGTCCCTTCTAAGATGTGCTTTAAAATTTTGGAATTCAAACTGAGATTTACATAATTGGGGGGGAAGGAAGCTGATATGGAGGTGGAGGCCGCGGGCTTCCTTGCAGCAGATTTCTGGAATTAGCAGTCATACGTGTGTCATCGTGTAATGTCATGGGACGTTCCTGGCCTGAGTGTCCTCCTCCCCCACCCCCTTTTCTCTGGGTCACAGAGCCCCTCCCAGTGGGAGGAGATGGGCGAATTGTCAAGAGAGTTGAGTATGAGGAATGAGACCTCCAGCTCTTTCCTCTGTCTTTTAGTGTCTCTCTAGAAATTGGGGTGGTCCAACAGGGGCCCATTTGAAAGAAAGACCTCAGAGGTCCCAAAGGCAAGTCCTCAGAGGGGAGGGGCTGCTGCCTGGCCTGCTGTCCAAGGTTTAGCACACAGTCTGGTGCCCTTGAAGAGCTGGTTTCAGCCCACCGTGGTGCTTGGACTTCAAGAACCACAGCTACTTGTGTGAGCTTGAACTAAGAATGTCCTTGAAGCCTAAGGCAGGCATCTGCCATGGCCAGTGCAGACAGAAGGACCTGCAGAGATTTGAACACAGCAGGACAAGAGCGTCCACGAGGCGTAGGATTGTTAGGTGTGTGAGAGTGCAGCTCTCAGCAACCTCAGTGGCCCCATCACATACCTCCCATCACATATCCTTCCATTTGGCCATTAAAAGGAACCCTTGGCTGCTGGGTAATCTGGAGGTGAGACAGGCCTGGAGGGGGCAGAGTTATTGCCACACTAAGCAAGTACACTTGAGCCATGAAGTGAGACTCAAGAGCTACGCTGCCCACACTTCTACCCCAAGCTGGACTCCTGTCCCAGGCACATGGGGGACCTCCCCTTCCCCACAGTCCTGGGAGGAGGTGTTTCCCATCTCACCTCTTCTCTCTCACACACTCTCAGGAGACCTCAGGGGTTAGTCAAAGACAAAGCATTTTGTGCTATCATTTGGGACTTATGCTTTTTCAACACCCTAGGCACATTCACATAGGAACAGGGGAATCACATTGAATAAGAAGAACCCCAAACTTCCCAAAGCAGCCGAGAGATCTTTACAGCCCAGCAGGAAAGGCAAGACAGAGACTGCCCCTCTGGCTGCGGCTGTGCCTGGGACTCTGACATAACAGGGGGGCTGGTGAGAAGCCTGAGGGAAGGCTCACCCCACCGTCAGGCTAATCCTCACTTGTAAATCTCCTCTGCTTTCTCCTTGACCTTGGACTGATCTCCATACTTCAGATCCTCGCAGGCTTCCCAGAATCCCAGATTCTCCCCTGCACGGGAGGCAGGTCCATGCAGGCAAGAGCCAGACAGGGAACAGGTTGGGAGGAGAGAAGAGGGAATAAGAGAAATAGGTCAACTGGGATGGGTGCAGTTCCCCAGCCCCACGACTGTCTTTCCTGCTGCACAACAAGCCGTGGCACATTGTCACTCTAGACAAAATGCTCCTGGGTGGGAGGAGCCACGTCTCACTGCCGGGGCCCAGGCAGGTGTCTGGAGCCCAGGGACAGCTCCATGTGGTCTCTGAGATGAACTAGGTGGGCTCCCAGCACCACGGTGCAGCCTCACCGTCGCTGCCATTCTTTCCTCCAACAACACACAGGTCAGAGCTCACAATAACCCTCCACAGGCTGTCACTTTCCTTTTTTGTTCTAGAGTTTGGCCTGAACAAGTTCGCACAGGCTCATCCTCATGTCTGGCCTCAGTAAGGGTTTTCTTCAGAAAGACCTCTGGTGACTTTACCCCTGTTTAATGACCGTTTGAGTTCCGCCTCCTTTGTTTGGCTGTGTGCAGTGACCCCATCTTTTATAGCCCCTTGTAGTACATATTCCAGCCCAAAGGTCCTTCCAGAAAGGCTGCTCAAGCAGCAGGATTGAGGGATGGACCCTCAGGGAAGGCCTGGTGTGAGGGGGACTTAACTGAGCATCCCCTCAGCTAGAGGGAAGCCAATCCTTGGAGCCCAGAAGGAAAGCCAGGTTCCTTGTCTCCTTCCAACATGAAGTTCTCTAAGCCTCCTCAAACCCTGGGAGCACTGCAATGCAGTTTTCACCTGTGATGACCTGATGACCTGATGACCACACCAAAGAGAGAACAAGAGGCTGTGTGTGCACGTGTGTGTGTGTGTGTGTGTGTGTGTGTGTGTGTAAATCATGGAGTGCCACTGTGTGGAGAGATAGGAAAGAGAACCCCTCTTCTCCTCTCACAGTACAAGTGACACTTGAACTATGTGGGGTTTAGGGGCACTGACATTCATGCAGTCAAAAATACATGTGTAATTTTTTGAGACAGGGTGTCCCTCTGTCATCCAGGCTGGAGTTGCAGTGGCTCAGTCACAGTTTCTGCAACCTCAAACTCCGATCTCAAGCAATTCTGCCTCAACTTCTCAGTAGCTAGTGCCACCATGCCTGGCTAATTTTTAAAAAAATTATTTAGAGAAGGGGTCTTACTATGTTGCCCAGGCTACTTTTGAACTCATGTCCTCAAGCAATCCTCCTGCCTTGGCCTCCTACAGTGCTGAGGTTAGAGACATGAGCCACTGCATCCAAGTACATGTACCTTTTGACTCCCCCAAAACTTGACTATCAATAGCCTACACACCCTTTTTCTTTATCTTGCAATATTTCTAAGGCTATGCAGTTTATCTGAAAGTTTTTTCAAATTGTGACAAATCCTCTCCAAATTTTCCAATGTTTGCTGAAAAAATCTACATATAAGTTGAGCTATACAGTTCAAACCCATGTTGTTCAGGGTCCAACTGTTTTTGAAAGCTTTTTCAGATCAGGAAAGGCTGAACAATTCTAAGCTGGTTGACATTTGACATTTGTCCCATCACTTTACAAAGGTCCTTCCTCATTAGCATGAACTTGAAGTTATTCTTTGGACTGAGATCACAAGCCAGGAATGTACTGAACAAGGAGTTAATTGCTCAGGGTATTAAACGAGCAATCATTCACAGAAACCAAAAGGTGGAAACCACCCAAATGTCCACTGAGGGAAGGATACACAGAGTGTGGCAAAGCCAGGCAGTGGAATATTATGTGATCATAAAAAAGAATGAGGCACTTTGATAGGCTACACCATGGATAGACCTTGAAAACATTATGCTAAGTGAAAGAAGACAAAAGGCCACATATTGCATGATTCCATTTCTATAAAATATCCAGGCAAATCCACGGAGATGGAGAGCAGATTTGTGGTTGTCTAGAGCTGGGGTCGGGGGAGGGGAGCAGTGGGGAGAAGGAGGAGGGGAGGGCATGACTTCTGATGGGTAAGTGGCTTCTTTTGGGGGGTGTTGAAAATATCCTATTTTAGACAGTGGTGACGGTTGCATGGTTTAGTGTGCTGCACTGAAATGTACTCCTTAAAAGGGTGAATTTCATGGCACGAGAATTATACTTCAACATTAACTTTTTAAGAAAATAAATGATTAAACTGATCATTCTTCTGCTCTGTTCATATCCAAAGCCTGGGGGAATCTCATGAAGATATTGCCAGCAGTACGGTTTAAATAACGCAGGGAAACGTTTCTGCCGGTGCGATAAAATCAGGGTGTCATTTGTCATTTTTGCCACTAGGTGGCAACATAATCGCTTATTTGCCAGAACGCCCCTTTTTCCACCCATCTTTTCTGGATTTTATTATATCATGGCAATTAGGCTTGATTAGATAGAAGGATTTTCAATAACACATGTTATAATGTAATGTTCTGCATCTGGCAGTCAACCAGGATAAAGGCATGGCCAGTAGGATTAGTGTCAGGGGCAACCCCACAGATAGGTAGGTCTTGGGTAGCAGGCAGCTGAGTGTGAAGGTCCCAGGGCTGAGAACTCAAGAAGGAAATACATGTGTCTTATAAAAATAAATATTTCAATGAAGGTGGGGAAGCCAACTAAATGCACAGCCTGGTAAAATTGGTTCTAATCTGGCCTCCTGGTTTTCCCAGATGCATAATATATGTAAGTCATGAGCACGTACCATGAGAAGACATCCAGAGATGGGATGTAAAGGTGGCTCTTCCCATTACAATCCGCCCACTCCTAAATCAGCCCTGAAGAAAGCAGGCCAGGAGTAAGAGCAGTGGCTCTCGTCACCACACATTAGAATCCGGTGGGGAGTTTTCAAAACTTTGGAGACGTCAACCCCATTCTCTGGGGATGGGATCTAGGCAAGCATATGCTTTAAAATATGCCCAGATGAATCAAATGTGCAGAACTACTGAGCTAAGGAAAAGCGGGCTGGCAGACAAAACAGGAAAACTGCCTGCTCCCATTCGCTTCTTCAAGGTTTCCCCCAAAGAGCTTTCCCTGGAGGCTTGAGGAGCAGGAGCTCCGTGGGTGGCAGTGAGGGCCGCCAAGGTGGATGGAGCCCCCTGGAAATGTAAGGGATGCTAATGTGGAGTTTGTGACCAGACTATGGGGCTCCTTTGAGAAAGGAAAGAATGGGGAGGCTGAACTCTGGCACCACTCAGGAAACTGTCAAAGGAGCACCTTGGGTAAGGGCCAAGCTATGAAAACATCTGCTGGGAAGGTCCCCAAACCCGAGGCTAGACACTGAAGGAGTGTTTCTAAAAGTAAATTTGTTAACTTTTGTGTTTAAAAAGAGACCCACCACTGAATTCTTTCTTGAGGAAGTGCTGGAAGCTCTGTCGACCCTTCGGGTCTCGGATCAATTCACTGAAGTTGAAAGCCCATCGTTCCACCCGCATCTTGGTTGGGATTTCCACCCTGCAAAGACAGTGATGTGTGAAGGCACCAGACACTTCCCCCAGGGCAGGGGCTGTGCCCAGCTGTGGTCTGGGTGGTGGTGAGGGGCAGCGGCTCTCCCAAGCCCCATTAGTCCCAGGGGCCAGGGCTTGGCCTGATCCTCCTCCCCCTCCTCCTCAACCCCTGCACGAGCTCACCAGCCACGTAATCAGTCGCTGGGAAGACAAAGCCTCGGAGAGGTACTCTGGGCTCACATCAAGGAGACGGCCACCCCACAAGTGAGAAAGGTGCCCAGGTGGAGGGCTCAGGGCAGACCGTGAATGCCCCTCCAAGGCCTAGTAACAGCCTGGAAACCAGGCAGCCAAGGCTCAGGCAGCGGCCTCTTCCCTCCCCCCATATCCCTGGGCTCAGGACAGAACTCTGGAGCAGCATTGGTGATGGGAGCTACGGTCACTGCCACTCACACCGTGTCTGTCCTCAGCCGATGGTGGCCCCGGGCAGACACTTCATTGCAATCCAGGCACTCTCACCCAGAGCCTCTCCTCCCACTTCCATGTTCAGAAAACTCTCCCCAGGGAGGACATGGGGACCCAGCTAGCAGAGGTCTAACATTCCAGAGAAGCAGGGAGATGGTTGTTTTCCTCTTACTCCTTATAGAATTCTAAAGCCAACACAGACCCTTTGAAACAGAAGTTTCAAGTTCATTGCCCCACGTTTCCCATTGAAGCAGCTGCTGGGTTGGGAACCAGGTACAAATCATGTCTGTGGGATCCAAAATAATGTATGCTGAGCAAGCTTATGCTTCTGATAACAAGGGTAACAACAGACCACACAATAGCACAGACAGCTGCCAGGTGTGGGGCGTTGGCATGCGTGAGGTGCTGTGCTTTACGCACATGTGGCTGGACCCTTAAGACAACACTATGAGCATTATTGTCCCATTTCATTGCTGGGAAGACCGAGGCTACATACATACCTCAGCTCACACAACTAGCGAGAAGCAGAGCCGGGATGAAGTCAGAGATTTGCAAATGTTACTGGGCACCAGAATCATCTGAAAGACTCATTACGGCAGCTTGCGAGGCCCAGCCCCAGACTTTCTGATTTGGTTGGTATGAGTGGGGCCCGCAAATTTGCATTTCTCGCGCTTCCTGGCCCAGGACTCATGCTCTAACCCAGTCTGAATCTAGGCTACCCACAAAAATCATGGAGCTTTTAAAACACCCCAACAGGGGTGACAGAGCAACACATACCAATTCCTATAAACAAAAAGTTTGGGGGTAAGACCTGGATATTGGTTAAGATTTTCTTTAAAAGCTTTGCACATAATTTTAATACCACTCCAAAATCTTCTAAACCATTAAGAACAAGGTTTCCCACTGTCAGTAGGCATCCACCGGCGCCCTCTGATCATGGCTCTTACCAAAAACCTCACCCTTTTCTTCACCAACAATCTCTACCTCCATCTCCAACCCCACACTCCCCATGTCATTTAAAGTCCAGCTGTCACATCTTCTCCCTAAGCCCCCTGGGATGATGCTTTTCCCAGGCAGGCTGTCCTGCCACCCGCTCCATGGACAGCCAGATTCTGCCCATGCTGTGCAGGTCACCTCCCTTAGCACATAAACAGAGACAGACACAGGCTCTGGAGAATGACCCTGATAACTAGATTCCCCAGAGGGTGAGGGAAGCTTCCCCATGGGCTCAGGTGACCACCAAGCGCCACAAGAGAGGCTTCCTGAACCCATCAGAACGGGCCGCTTGGAACTGGCACAATGGCTGTGCTGTGCTGAGACAGGAATCCGCTCTGCCCCCAGGCTATGCCTGCTTCCCTGGTTGGGTCAGAGTTGCCCGTGAGTGCCTCAGGGCTGGGCAGGTGATGGCCTGGGCATTACCCCCAGCAGTGGTGAGTACCTGGTGCTCTCGTCACCCCACCTCCTTCACATACCCACATCATCCCTTCCCCCACCCCCATCCGCATGAGTGGACCTCCCCCACCCCTTCTCTCTTCTGGGATGCCGCCCTTGCCCCGTCTTGCAAAGAACACATTTGTGAAAATAGAATTAGCAACAACTGCTTAGAATTCACAGCGCAAACAAAAAGGAATCAGTGCCCGGCAGGTTTGGGGCCCTGCCTTCCTGGAACTTTTTATCTAATTAGATCTCAGATATGCAAAGCCATAATGATAATTTTCTCATTTTCAAAAATAACTATTGTTTAACACAGTCATCATTTGACTCAGCACTTCTACTCCTAGATATACACCCAAGATAAATTAAAACAAAAAGGAGGCAGGGCACAGTGGCTCCTGCCTGTAATCCTAGCACTCTGAGAGGCTGAGGCAAGGGGATTGCTTGAGCTCAGGAGTTCAAGACCAGCCTGAGCAAGAGGGAGACCCCATCTCTAAAACTAGCCGGGCGTTGTGGCAGGCGCCTATAGTTGCAGCTACTTGGAAGGCTGAGGCAAGAGAGTCACTTGAGCCCAAGAGTTAAAGGATGCTGTGAGCTGTGACGACATGGCACTGTATCCAGGGCACAGAGTAATACTCTGTCTCAAAAAAAAAAAAAAAAAAAGTGTGCAAGGATCTTCATCTCAGCGTCATTCATGATCGCTAAAAGGCAGAGGCAACCCAAATGTCTGTCAGCACATGAACGGATGAACAAGAGGAGGTATATCCACACAATGAATATTATCTAGCCATAACTAAGCCTGGATGAGCCTTGAAAACATTATGCTAAGTGAAAAAAAGCTAGGCACAAAAGAACACTGAACAGATGATTCCATTGATACAAAATTGCAGAATAGGGGAATCCATAGAGATGGAACGTAAATTCACAGCTGCCTCAGGCTGGAGGGGTACAGAGTTTCTCTTAGGTGTGATTAAAATGTTTTAAAATTGATCATAGATTTCACTGCTCTATGAATATAATAGAAAAGCACTGAATTATACAGTTTAAATAGGTGAATTGCATGGTAGGTGAATTATAACTCGAAAAGCTGTTTAAAAAAAAAAAACACAACGTATTGAATACATACAATTTGGCATTTAAATCCCAGAACTGGGTGTCATCTGTTATCCAAGGGTTGCTGGGGAGGCAGCCTGACATGATAGCATCGTTGGATAAAAACTGCTCGCTGTACTTGACAATCCTGAAAAGCAAATGGAAAATAATTTCCTAGAAGCTCAACACCCAAGAGACGAAATCAACACTCAGGTTGACTGCCCAGCCTGTCCGTCTTTTCCTGTATTGATTTAGTTTCGTACTTGTTCCTGTCTTCTTAGAAAAATGCTTTAATAGTCCTTGACATTGGCAGGTACTTGACAGCATCTGTCCATATTCTACTTAAAAAACCAAACGTTATTTCCAGTCCCTTCACTTTCTGTTTCATTAAAATATGGCCTCTTTGCATTTTATCAGGAAGTCTTTTAGACTCAAAGCCAACTCAGTTTGCCCTTGTTCAAACAGGTGTCTCTGTACCCATCCTGGAAGCATGTCGGGTTCCACCCTTTGTCAGGATAATGCCCAGGTTTGGGAACTTAGACCCACTATTCAAACCTCGGATTCACATGGAAGTGTGAATCCCAAATGAACTGTTTGGAGAAAGACCTAATTCCCTAGCTATTTGGAAATATAGTTTATTGTTCACTATAGTTATCCTACAGTGGTATAGAATGCCAGAACATATTCCTCCTGTCTAGCTGTGATTTTGTAGCCTTTGTTAACCTCTCCCACTCTCTCCTTCCCCCTACCCTTCCTAACCTCTAGTATCCTCAGTTTTATTCTCTATGTATTTTCAAATAGCTTGAAGAGAGGATAATGAATGTTCCTAACACAAAGAAATGTTAAATGTTTGAGATGATGGATATGCGAATTATCTGATCACTACACATTGTAAGTACCAAAACATTCTCAGTATCCAGGCATCAGTGGCTCACACCTATAATCCCAAGGACTCAGAAGGCTGAGGCAGGGGGTCAAGTACTTCAGATCAGGAATTCAAGACCAGCCCGGGCAATGTGAACCCCCCACACACATATCCTATCTCTAAAAATAAGAAAAACAAAATTAGCCAAACATGGTGGTGTGCACCTGCAGTCCCAGCTACCTATGAGATTGAAGCAGGAGAATTGCTTGTATCCAGGAGTGCAAGGCTGCAGGGAGCTATGATTCTGCCATTGAACTCCAGCCTGGGTGAGAGACTGAGCCTGTCTGTTTTAACAGCCTGGCTATTACAACAAACCAACAGATTCCACAATATACTCCATAAATATGTACAATTATTACATGTCAATTTAAAAAAATAAATTAAAAATAAAGACAATCTTCTTGAGATGAGTCAGATCTTCTGAGTCAGAACATTTCTTGGTGTCTAGGAAGTAGGGAAAAGCCTGCTACTCCCTACAGGTGGGAACTGCGCCCACGGTGGATAAATAAGGCGTCTACCATAAAGTCAACCCATGGGAGTTTTTATGGTGATTCTGTTTGTTTATTTTTATTTTTTAAATTTTTATTGGTAAATAATAATTACACATATTAATGGATACATTGCGATGTTTTGGCACATATAATATATACTGATGAGATCAGAGTGATTAGCATACGCATCTTCTCGAATGTTTATCATTTCTTGGTGTTGGTATACTTCCTATCTTCCTTCCAGCTATTTTAAACTATAAAAGATATTACTGGGTTTTGCAAGAATAAGATCCATGACCTAGATATCATCTACAGCGCTGTTTGCTATTCTATGCAGGACTCCCACCCCCTGGCTTCATTTCTCCTAAGACTCTCAGATTCCTTAATCAGACATTCCAGTGAAGCAGCTGGAGGGGGAAAAAAACGGGTCTGCAGGTTGAAAGACTAATGATGTCGAAATTGCGATAATGAGGCCCTGAGATGAATAAAAATTAGAAAATGGGTCTACGAAGTATCCTTGACTCTTTAATTTCCTGTCTGTTAGTCTCAGTGAAACTGGGTTTCTGGAACATCAGAGTCAATAGTTTTGACTTCATCATAGAACGGTGATTATCATTACCACCCACATGAGCACCGCCTGAGGACACAGGTGCACTCCTCGCTGGGGACCAGTCTCACTGCAAACAGTCGCAGAAAAATGTGGGTGGGGTCAGGGCACATTTTCTTGGGGAGGTACATTTTTTGAAACTAGAGATTTGGGTAGATGTAAAAGATTTTTACAAGATTCCCTAGAAAGCAGGCTCAGAAAAAAATAATAATAATAAGACTTTTATAAGAGTCCAACCCCTAACCATATTGGAAGGAAGATACAGGACAAAACACATCTTCAATCCCAGTCAGTATGATGACTTGAGTCTTAGGCAGTCTGAATAAATTATTAGTCACATTGTGCCTCCTCAGAAACAGGCAAGTTCATTTTCATCTGTGCAGGAAAACCTCAGAGTTAGCAGTGTGATATTAAAACGAATTCTACATTCCATATTTCAAAAGGATGACTGCTTGCATGTGGAAGGCTCTGAGCCCTTTTGTGACTCCCACATTATGTACCATGAGCAACTGGATCAAGGTAGCCTGAACAGTTTTAAAAATCAAACATAAATTTCCAAGTTATCCTAACTGGATTTTTTTTTTTTTATTGTTGGGGATTCATTGAGGGTACAATAAGCCAGGTTACATTGATTGCAATTGTTAGGCAAAGTCTCTCTTGCAATCATGTCTTGCCACCATTAAATCAAGGATTAACAATGGGCATCTATCAGCACATGGAGCCAGTAAACATAGCCCACACATCCCTAAGAAACTTGAACAGGAGATGACAGGAACACAGTCCCCAGGGGATCCAGTCACAGATTTTCAAGTCTTCCCACCCTCCCCATCTGTAGATTAGTGGATTCCGAGTAACATGACAGACTTTTATGGCCCCTTACCCACCTCTGATTCTGCCTAAACCAAGATGAGACCTAGAGACTCAGATTCCAAGTGAAGGACTAGGAACTAAACCCCCAAGAGACTGGTTTTGTCTCTCGCAGGCCTTCGGGATCCTAAATCAGTCAGCCCATGACTGGACATTCTCTTTTAGCTTCTCTATTGCCCCTGCTTCGGCAAGACCAAGAAATCAGAAACATACCCTCCAAGGGACACTGAAGACTTCACTGTAGATCTCATTAAGGCCTGTTGGTAATACATGATCTGAAAGAGACACAGTCATTAGGAGATGCCCAATTCCCCCACCCTTGAGTGTCACCAACACTCACACACATGGCCTCCACAGCCAGAAGCCATTTATCCATAACAACACCCCACTCCATCCCCTCCAGCTAGCTTCTCGGTACCAACAGGACTCAGGGACCCACAGACAGCTCACCCCAAACTGCAAGTTAGTGGCCTCAATCCATCAATCATGTATTGGTATGAAAAAATGGGACCAGAAGAAAATATGTTCTAAAGAGCCTCAAACTGAAACAAGAGAACAGATGCTTGGCTTTTCCCATGGAGGTATCAATTGACACATCCCACCTCAATAGGAGGCTTCCCAGGGCTTTATCTTGCATCCTGGATAGAAGATTGGCCAAAACAGGTCATTTGCCCCTTGGGTAGCAGCTGAACACCCTATAATTGTAGGAGCAGGGGCTAAGCAGGGGATGGGGGACCCCCCCCAAATCATTCATTTCCACTGTCCTCTCCAGTCATGCCTCATCTCTACACCTTCAAGGGGTGTTTCATGTCATCATTTTCTGCTGTCCCTTAATTCACAAACAATCGTTTAAACATTACACATGGTTTTCATTTCATGACTGAGTACAGAGCATAAAGCCAGAGTACACATAACTTATTAGAAGATTTAAAATCAGACTTCACTGGAACTGGAAGATTAATTACCTCTTTTTTGACAGCAGTGATTGTTTCTTTCTGTAAAACAAAGAAGCAAAACCATTAAGCAGATGTCATTAAATCACTACAGTTCACATACCCCATTTGAAAAATTAAAATCACTCCGCATGGGAAAACTGCCATATTTTCTTACTTAAAAGGTAGAGTTTCCCATTAGCACTGCCCTTCAATCTATTTCACATAACCACTGGAGAGTAATATTGAGTAAGGGGTTTTGGGAAGAGAAGAAGTATAATTTACCACTGTAATTTCATGTTGCTCTCCAAAAAGGCAAGATGAATTAAAGACTAAGTCTGGGGTTGGTCTCATTCTAGCATGGTGCCTACAGATGATCTGTAGGGTGAGAAATAAAGATTCCATCTGAATTAAGAAATGAGAGAAAAAGATGGAGAAACTAGCATGGAGCCGGATGTGTGTTTTTCTTTGCTCATGGGGAAGATGTCTGAAAGAATGATGAGATGCTTTCCTCAGGTATCCATAACAACTTGATCTGTACCACAAGTTGGGAAAAAACAAAAGAAGCCATGTTGCCAAAGATAAAGCCCACAATTAAAAGCCCTGTGACCAACATCCACTGCAAGCTGAGTCCCAGAGTTGAGCTACAAAGGGGAAGATCACATCACACCCATCCCCTCGCTGAAGCTGCTCCATCAGGTTCATGGTGGAATGAGCTTCAAGGTGGCTTCTCTCTGAACTTGTTGGGTTATGACAAAGAAAGGAGGACTCCAAGAAAGGCTCCTTGTTTAGGCTCTTAGAAGCTCCCGAAAACTATTTGGATCTATCTCCAGCTAAAACACAGAAATCGTCTACAATCTGAAGGTAACGTCCTTCCTTGGTGCCACATTTCTGCACCAGTAACTCTCTGAGGTTGGCCACAGTGGTGATTCCCATCTTGGTTTTCACAGGTTTGGTTGTGTCCAGGCACTGGCTGGTGCCGACTCTTAGACTTTGAGCAGAGCCTCTTGATTCCTGGTTTCTAATATCTTAACCCAGCCAAGTCTTCACTTGGAAATGAGTCAGAAGTCCAAGGATAACACTTCCTTTTGACCATTAGCAAAATAAACAATGGCCTGTGTGACCCCACTGATAAGGAATGCAGCAGAGTTCAATCTGGAATGTTATCTGTTCGCCTCCCTTTCCCAATCCATGCTGGGTTTCACTTTTGCTTCCCTGAATTACTTTTATATAATTTCTTTTCCAGTATGAAGGAGTAGGGAGAATTATCTCAGAAAGGTAAAGCCCAGGTAGGTCTCTCTGTTTTAGACTCCACACAAGCTGACTTTTTCCTTTGTAGCACTGACTGCAATTTTAATTACGTATTTATTAGTATGAATCAACATAAAGGCCCCATGAAGAGCAGAGAAAATATTTCTCTTCCCTAGCATGATGTCTGATGCAGACTCAATGCTCAATAAATATCGAGTGAATAATGACTTCAGGGTGCTTTGGAGGCCTAGAAAAGTGGGGATTTTTTCTAAATTTAATAGAATTTTTCCCACTTAAAAAATTGAAAACACTCCCTAAATGATTCAAATGTTTTGGCAACCCCGCTTATTATTATTTGTTCACATTCTCTCCCAACATAAGCCACTGTTGTAGGAGATGTGCATTTCAGGTCGGAAAAGACCCTGGGGCCAGAGTGGACTTGCATTCTAATCTAATTCTGTATAATCACTTCCTTCTGTTAGGATCTTGCTGGAGTGAATTATTCAGAATAGTGTCCGCTGGCCCATGCCCTCTGCTCAAAGAAAAAGCTGGAGTTTTGCATAATAATAATGGTGGAACAACTACCACAAAGCAATGTATACCTCTTTGACCCTTTACAAAGCTTAAGGAAGGAAGATTTTATTATACTGATTTTCAGCAGAGGAGACCAATGCTCTGAGAGACTGTGGGACACTTTCTCAATATCTGTCGGTAATTGGTGGAGGCCAGATTCAATCCCAGGTCTGTCCTTTACAAAGCTGAGGAGTGATCCAAGAGAGGCAGAAACACAGTCCAGTCATTTAGTTTAAAATTAAAACAAAAAGAGAGCCAGAGCCCCAATCATGAGATGAAATTCAAACACAGAAAACACTCTCTCATTAGTTAGTACCCATGAAGGTGAAGATGAAAATCGTGCTCAGCCCATACTCAACAGCCAGTGTCAAAAATACCTTCAAAATGTCCCCATGGTCAGACTTCCTATTTGTCGGCCACTGACCTAGAGCCCTTACCCCCGGGACCAAGGCTCCCAGGTGGACACACACAGATGCAAGAAGTGGGGTCCTTTCTGTCCTGGTGTTCTCTGGGCTCCACAAGAAGCTGCAAGCCACAGTCACACACATGCACTGGATCTAATGTATGTGCTTCTGGAATCATCATCTCAGTCTTTGGGGCTTTATAATTTTTATATTTTTATTCTCTTCATTTGATTGTATTGCCTTTTTAGGGCTCTGCCTAAGTGGTGTAGTTCATTGTTTGGGGATTCGCAGAATTACCAGCTATCTTCTGTGAATCAGGCTATAGCAAGCTCTCTAATAATAGAATTCAGCTGAATCTGAGGCTTCCCCCACCTCTAGTCTGGACTGTCTGTATGAATTTTAGCTTTTATTTCCAGCTTTAAAAATAGCTGTCTTGTCTGGGTGCAGTGGCTCACACCTGTAATACTAGCACTCTGGGAGGCTGAGGCAGGAGAATTGCTTCAACTCAGGAAATTGAGACAGGCCTGAGCAATAGAGTGAGACCCCGTCTTTACAAAATAACAACAACAACAATAACAGAAAAACTAGCCAGACATAGTGGTGTGCACCTGTAGTCCCAGCTACAGGGAGGCTGAGGCAGGAGGATCACTCTAGCCCAAGAGTTTGAGTGAGCTAGGCTGACACCATAGCACTCTACGAAGGGTAATGGGGAAAGACCCTGTCTCAAAAAAAAAAAAAACTGTCCATGGGACTGACTGTCCATCAGGGGTCCTCAAACTACGGTCCGCGGGCCACATGAGGCGGTGTGATTGTATTTGTTCCCATTTTTTTTACTTCAAAATAAGATATGTGCAGTTTTTTTTTTAAAACTATAGTCCGACCCTCCAATGGTCTGAGGGACAGTGAACTGGCCCCCTGTTTAAAAAGTTTGAGGACCCCTGGTAGACTAACATATGGGTATCTCTGCCCTTCTTGGGTGGGGGGTGTGCATTGGGGCAATGAAGGGAAAGTTTCTGGACTTTTCTTAAAGGTGCAGAGACAATTTGCTGTCTGTCAGGGGAATGGTTTAGGGGTCAAAGGTTAAAATCTTGGTTCTATCACTTACTGACTATCTGATCCTGGATGAGTGACTTAGTATCTCAGAGTCTCTGATTTCTCATTTGTAAAAAGACAATAGGAAAAAGGGAGGATTAAGTATGATAAGACACTTAAGACAAATGGAACACAGCAGCAACTCCGCCCACAGGGGCTGCCTCTGAGCACGCGCCAGTGTGGTTTCAGCCTTCCTTGAAAGGTAAAATACTGGATGTCCAGGCCATATTTGGGACACACGGGAAAAAAAAATCATTCATTGTTTATTTGAAAATGAGAACTGGGAATTCTGTATTTTTTATTTGCTAAATCTTGCAGACTTCCTCTCAATATGCTTATTCCTTACCCGAAGGCCACAGAAATATTTAAGTGATGTTATTAAAAGATACACTTAAATCTAAGCAATTCATAGAAAACTACCTCATGCTAAAAGTAGAGCTCACACACATCCCTTCCCTCTCAGCAGCTGGAGCAAAGCCACTTCTTTTTATTCTTCATCCTGGTGACACACTTTGCTACTGCAGGAAGATTCTGCCTAAGGAATCTTTCGATCCTTGGCATTCTTGGGAGTCTAATGACTTCTAAGCTTTCCCTTGCAGAGCGGCCCAAATAGGGACATGATCTGGACTTGTTTACACAGCTTTGTGGCCAGCTGGTCAGCAGGAACCTCCATGGAGGAGGCAGACAATGGCCAGGCAGGAGCCCAGGAGCCCAGGCGGGGGACAAGCAGGGACCTTGGGACAGGGCAGCCAGGCAGGAATCTGCAAGGAAACACAGGTGGAAGGTGGGGCGAGCAGAGGAGCGAAAGCAGGAGTCTGGCAGTGAGGCCACCCAGAGCAGAGAGCGGTCTGAAGTCAGACACCAGGAAGGACAGAAACTGAGGCGGTTAATGCAAAGCAGGAGAAGAAAGACAGAGAGGCCACCGTCCAGGGAGACAAGGCTTCCCGCTGCCATCCTCTCAGTATCTGTCCTGCCAGGGGCCTCCCAATCAGGGAGAGGAGGCAGGATTGCTTACAATGTGCAGGGCTCAGAGCACAGTGAAAATGCAGGGACCCCGTCTAGATGAAAAATAAGAATTTCAAGTTGACAACAGAACATTGAACCAAGCAAAGGCCCTTCTGAGCATGGCGTCCCGGGTGATTAACAAACAAGTGCCTGTGAAGTTGGCCCTGGGCCCAGCACAGTGGGTGTTAGAAAAGGTCAGGCAGGATATAGAGAGAGCGCTGGTGGCCATCGGCTGAGGTTCACACCCGGCTCCACCATTTCCAGCTGTGCGTCCTTGGAGACGTTACCTTCTCTCTCTCTTCCTGCCTACTTCCTCAACTAGGAAATATATGAAATGGAGATGCTGACACCACGATTTAGCTCACACAGCTGTTGTGAGTTTTACTGAGCCGTTACGAGGTGTGACACGCTCAGCTCTGTGTCTGGACACAGCCAACCACATCCACACAGGGGGCCTTAAAAAGAAAACACTCTGTCCCCTGTGGATATGAGCATACAGGGGGTGGGGGCATTCGCTCACTGAGGGCTCCAGGCTGAGTGCTCTGCAGAACACAGTATTTAATACGGGGCCAGGTCTCTGCCTTTTACTCAAAGACCTGTGCACACAACAGTGCAGACTCCACGCCGTTCTCAACAGTGCTGACTGGATGGGGCGGAGAGGCTGGAGTCGGTGCGCAGAGAGGCCGGAGTTGGTGTGCAGAGAGGCTGGAGTCTCTGGGCATCTTCCTTCCTCCAGCTCCAACCAGGACAGAAGTATGAGATGCGACAAGGACAGAAGAGGAAACTGGCAAAGCACGGCCCCTGAAAATGGGGTCTGAGACCTACTGACCCCGTAAGTTCTCTCTCACAACGTGGTGACAGCTTTAAGCTCTCCGTATGTTGATTGCCGTTTATACACTTCATACAAACAATCCTCCTGTTAAGTACTTGGAGGAAGGAACTACTGCGATTATCCATTTTATAGATGAAGAAACTGAGATTACGTACGGCTCGAGAGCATGCCCAAGACCACATGGCCAGGGAGTGGCAGAGTGGGGTTCACGCCGATGTCGAAGGTCTCTTCAATACTCAGCACCACCCTCCTCCCTAAGTGACAGTGGTGATCCTGTCAGAGCAGTCCCCTGCCCCATCTCTTCCTGGGGTGGAGGGGCTGGGGGCCTCAGAACTGAGAGAGAGGACACATGTCCAGGGCGTGGCTCCTCCCAGGACTGGGCATGTGGGTCACCAGGGCCCTAGATACCCACCAACCTAACGTCCTCCTTTCTTAGGCTTCATAAGTTATTTGCTTCTATTTAAGGAAAACATATCTTTTCAAGAATTCACTCATTCTCAGCAATGACCTCTCTCTTCAAACTAGCTCAGGCACTGTGAGTTCTCTGAACAGTGACAAAAACCCAAACCCCCTGCATGCGCAAGGCCTGTGGAGACGCTTCCCATCTCGCTGGCCCTTTCCTGCCAGGGTGGAAGCACTCAGGACAACAGGGGACACTCAGACGGTGGGCGATGCTGCAGAAGACGCAGCAAGGGGAGGGCCCCGCGTGCACCAGAACCATGGTTCTTTGCTCTTCTTAACACTGCACAGCACCCGGAGTGCACACACAGGAGAAAGACAGCTGGGGAGAGAGAGAGAAGATGGTGGTAAGCAGCAGGCAGGCCCAGCCCCTGCCCAGCCCCTGCCCAGCCCCGCCATGGTCAGGACCCACTCGGTCTCATGCTCACTCGGGCTCTGGGCTGAGAGGACCGTCAACGTCTGCAGGAAAGGATTCTGGAGCAGAAGGATGAGGCCCTGCTCAGGGGCAAGGCATATCTGGCCACCCTCCTTGGCAGTTACCCCAACCATCATCCCAGGTTTGGGCAATGGGCTCCCCAGTTCTCCTCCCAAATTGCTGATGTTAAAGGCCTCTGCCCCACCCCCAATACACACACAGAGCTTGGGTTGCAGATAGGATGCTCTCCAGTGTCCCTGCGCCCCCACATCAGAGTGAATGACCTGCTTTCTGCCTCCACCTCCCCTCCTCCACAGGAACCAGAGCTGACAGTCAGACATAAAAAAAGCAAATCTTCCACCCCGTTCAGTATTTTACTCGAGGATTCTGTTTCCTTGACAACCAAGCCTTCAAGGCCTCAGCAGCGATCTGTTGTCTGACAAGGGGAACACGGGAAAAGCTGCCCTGGGAACAGCTGAGCGGAGGCTGACAGTGCCTGGCATGTATCAAAGGGAGGGAGGGTCTCTGTGGCCTGCAGACTGGGACTAACAATCCCCCAGGGACACTCTCTGGGGACTCGATGTCTCTCATCACATGTCATAGTCGGCAACAGCAGACACTGTCCCATAGCTGCCAGTTTCCTGCTTTGTTCTCTTTCCCTCCCACTTCCCAGCTTGTTCCCCCAGAAGGCACTGCCAAGCCCAGAAACAGCACGCTAAGCTAAAGAGGTGACTGACCCCTTGCTGCCCAAAGATAATGTAAGCCAGAAAGCAGTGGAACCATCTGAGGCCCCTCACGTGGGTTTCAGGCTGGGCGACTGGACTCAGTGGTTCTCAACCGGAGCATTTTTAACTCTCTCCCCAGGGTATGTTGGGCATCGTCTGGAGACATTTTTGATTATCAGGACAGGGTGGGAGGTGGGCAGGGAGAGGGTTGCAGTCCTCAATCTGGCAGATAGAGGCCAGGGGTGCAGTTAAATACCCTATAGCACAGTACACCTCCCACACACACCACCACCACCAAAGAATTCTCTCTCCCAGAATGTTAATAGTGCCACAGTCTCAATAGTTTGTAATCTGTCCCTTTAAAAAAAAAAAAAAAAAAGTCATAGGAAATTGGCCATCTCGTGAAAAGAGGCTTATTTGTGGAAAGAGTCTTTATAGAAGTATCGGAGAATCTTTGCAAAGATCCTACCCTGGTGGGATGTAAAAGAAAGTGTGACATTCCAGGCCCTGCCATGCAGATTAGGTTTTTGATTTGAAGTTGATTTTAAGGGTTTTGAGCCTGGCCCCTATTATCTTCTCGGGATCAAGGAACTGGCTGAAACTGAGTGCCAAATGTTTATCTGTGCCTCTTTGTGTGGAATGGATTTCATCAGATTTTCAAAAGGGGAAGTGACTCAGAAAAGTCTGAAAACCAACAACCTCGATCCTACATGCTCTGCCCAGCATCCTGTGGTCTCTCTCCAGCTGTAACCTCTCTTATGCAGGACCCTTGCCAAGGCCTCCCCTCTCTCCTGACTCTGATTCCACAGAGCCCATAGTCCTTCCTCTCTCTGGCATCTCAAAAGAAGGAAATCATTTCCCTAACAGACATGAGCAGACTTGCAGATACTTTCCCAGCCTCGGCACCTGACATAAGCCCTACCCAAAGGGTGCATCAGAGACATACCTGGTTTACCTTAACTTCATTCGGATCAGTCACTCGGTCCAGGCCATAGTCCAGCACATTGTGCATTCCTGGCTGAAAAGAATTTTTTAAAAATCATAAGGATCACTACACAGTGAGTCTCCAGGTTCTGAATAACTTTGGGCCTTGGCCAAGCTGCCAATTCTTAGATTGCACCAAGGTTTTTTGGCCTAGTCCACACGGAACTCTGAGGATGTGTAAACTCTCCAAGTGAGCTGGTGAGCTTCATGGGGTCTGCTCTGCTCCTATAGCTTCCCTAGTATCCACTATAGTGGGTGGGTGGATGGATGGATGGATAGATGGGCAGGTAGTAGGTTGGATGGATGGACAGATAGATGGCATCCTTAGCACCATAGTGGGATGGATGGACAGAAGAATGGAGGCATGGATGGATGGATGGATGCATGCATGGATAGATGAATGGAGGCATGGATGGATGGATGGATGCATGGATGGATGGATAGATGGATGGATAGATGGATAAATGGATGGATGGGTGGGTGGATGGATGGATGGGTGGGTAGATGGATGGATGGGTGGGTAGATAGATGGATGGATGGATGGATGCATAGATGAATGGATGGATGCATGGATAGATGAATGGAGGCATGGATGGATGGATGGATGCACGGATAGATGGATAGATGGATGGATGGGTAGGTGGATGGATGGATGCATGCATGCATGCATGGATTGATGGATGGATGAATAGATGAATGGATGGATGGATGGATGCATGCAGGGATAGATGGATGGATGGATGGATGCATGGATGGATGGATAGATGGATAGATGGATGGATGGATGGGTGGGTGGATGGATGGATGGGTGAATAGATGAATGGATGGATGGATGAATGCATGCAGAGATGGATGGATGGATGCATGCATGGATGTATGGATAGATGGATGGATAGATGGATAAATGGATGGATGGGTGGGTGGATGGATGGATGGATGGATGGATGGATGGATGGATGGATGGATGGATAGATGGATGAATAGATGAATGGATGGATGGATGAATGGATGCATGGATGGATGCATGGTGGATGGATGCATAGGTGGGTGTTGAGTGGGTGGATGTGCAGAGTGGGTGGATGAATAGATGAATGCATGGATGGGTGAATGGATGCATGAATGGATGCATGGTGGATGGATGCATAGGTGGGTGTTGAGTGGGTGGATGTGTAACACCAAAGCCCAAAAAGAGTTGACTGGAACTGATATATGGAACTCCTGACTCCTCCCTAGTGCTCCTTCCCCACACTGTGGTTTCTGTCTTGAGCTGAATGGGGAAAGAGATGGAATAGAGCAGTATCTTGGGAGAGTCAGGCACCTCTAGATTCTATTTCTGATTCTACAACTTTCCAGCTATACAAAAGATTTTAGAAGCCACTTCTCTCTGCACTCTCTGACCCATCTAAGAAACAGATGATGCCTCCTACCTGGCAGGTTCTTGTGAAGACTTAATGAGACAGAGTACAAAGCTCCCAACAGAGGGTAGTTATTACTGAGCAAGGGATCATATTCATTTTACAATTACATACATAAAGGTGTGGCCCAAAGCTGGGTCTGCAATTTTTGTCAGCTCCCTTCTTCACCAGGTAAGCCATCTCTCCAGAAAATCTTTCTTGGTCTCTCTCAACTCCTTGACACAGTGGGGCCAACAACTGAGTCTTTCATGCCCCTCTATGCAGGTTTAGTGCCAACATCCACCAAATGCTCAGCACCAGTGATGAACCAGGCAGACCATACTGATGCAGAGAATTGGGAAGCAACAGGGCTCTCTCCTTACTGGGATCAGAGATACTTTTAGTTCTGAGATGGGGTTGCCAGATAAAATATAGAATATACAGTTAATTTCAGATAAACAGCAGATAATTTGTGCCCTGGTATTTTTCTGTTTAATTGTATATGTATACTAAAATATATATAATATATATTTTATAAGAGTTATGTTGTAGCTTGAATTTATCTGAAATTCAAGTTTAACTAGACACCCTGAATTTTATTTGCCCAGCATGGAGGTGAATAGTAGGCAGGGAAGAGAAAAAGGAAGGCAACAAAAAGTAGGGAAGACGACAGGGAAGGGAGAGGCCCTCATTACCCTAGTCACAAGCAGCCCTCAATCGACAGATACGAGGCACTTCCTGTGTGCTGGACATGCTCAGCCTTGGGGCACTTTGGTGAACATGCCCTGGGACCACTGCTACTGAGACAGATACTCCCAGCAGTCACATGGAGGTGCCAGTCTCATGGGGAGGCACCACTCAGCAATTAGTCCCACAAGTGGCAAATTACAGGTGCCTTCAAGGGACAACATGGAGATCCAAGCCAGCCCCCAGTGGCTCTAACCTAGCATGGGGCGGGGTCAGTGCTTTCCTCTGAACTTGCTCCGTGCTCAGACATAAATTTGCCTGCCCCGGTGCTCAGCAGTGCACCTGCACAACTGAGATGGGCACTGGAGTGCCCTCCGCTGCCCAGATCATGTGACTTTGAACTCTCAGACCTGTAGTTACCTACTATGCTTTATTACTCTGCCGGCCTGCCCAGTTCCAGCCCTCCATGACCCCCAGCTTTCCCCACCAGCCCTAGGGAACAGCCTGACATATTCCTCTGGCTGCCCATTGCCTGGGTTCCTGCCTCCTCTCAACACCTCTGTGGGCAGAGGACCCAGCGGCCTTAGTTGCTCCTGATTAAGCTGTGTCCCATCCCAGTTGCTGTCAAAACTCCCCCAGGGGCTGCTTTCTGCCTCTGCTGTTTTGGAAGACTTCCAAGTTCCATTCATTCATTCATCCATCAGGTGGCGTAAAGTTTTTGATCCACCATGACAGTCACGGGAGCCACTACTGACGCAGTTTCTGGCACACAAGAGAGGGTTCGAAGGAAAATAACCCAGAGCTGACTCGCAGGAAATGAGGGCAACTGATGTGCCTGCGGTGTGCTGCCAGCAGATAGGGAGGCACGCAGACGCTTTCTGCCGCTGGTGCCACACGCAGGAAGCTCTCCAGGATGTGCAAGCTTCCCTTCACCAACCAGAGGAGCTGCGAACACCAGGGTATGATGACCCAACAACATCCCTTGGGTGTAAGACAAAGAGGCAATTTGCACTGTGCCTCATCATTCGGGTTAGGAAAGGATCTTCTGTGCTCATGACAACTGCATGGTGGGGAGGTGACATTCTCAGGAATTAGCACCCATTACAGGGCCAGCGTGGTGGACATTTCTTGGTGACACTCTCCTGCATCCCTCCTATCCCTTCTCTAGTTCTGAGATACTTCTCATATCTTGACTCTCATCTCAAAAGGATCAGACCCTTTAGATGCATGAGACAGAAAACAGTAAGAAAAACACTAAACTGTTTGATTAAATAAACCAGGAGAAAGAAAAAGAAAGAAATGAGCCTGAAATGGGGAGTTGATTTTAGGTTAAAGAGTTCAGGAGGTCTGCTCCAAACAGATCTTGGTTTGACAATCACTCTCCATGGAGAGGTGCTCCCCGACCCTCCACCTGACACAGGGCCACCTACAAGCTGCCGTGGCATTCTGTGATGACTCATTTATTGGCATAACAGTGTTAGTCTTTGTCTCTCTACCAGACTGTAGGAAGCTCCTCAGGGTAATGCAAATACTCCCATTGCCTGGCACTCGCCATTTCCAAAATACATGTTAAATGTCTAAAAACTTGGACCAGAGTATAGGGAACATTCCAGCCTGCTTTTGTTATAACATTATGTGGCAGACCATTTTCCTAGGTCGATGAATGGCTTTGAACATATCTTAATAGCTTCCTGGTGTTACACCATGTTAGATATATCTCCATTTAACCCAATTTCAACAGACATGGAGGGCAGCTATCTCCTTGTCTGCCAAGCATCTGCACATGTGGTTGAAACAAGAGCCATTTAGCTTGATATTTGGACAAATGACCACTTGCGTTACAGCACAGACTGCCAGAAAATAGTCTGTGTCCACAAGACTAGGCCTTGACCGTGGACTATATCCTTCAGAGGCATGAGCCCACAGATGCCACAGCAAAAAGGCAGGGAAGACCCCCCAAATGGCAATCTAAACTCAGGCACAAGTGTCCAGACTTTTTTCTTCTCTGCCGAACATTGAAAGAATAGGAGCTGTCTTGGGCCACACTGTAAATACACCAACGAGCAAAAGAACAGGTCCATGCATACTTTTTGATCCAACACCACAGACAGGCAAAGCAGTACTCAAATAATCTGCACTTGGCCCACGGGCCACAGGTTGGACACCCCTGCAAAAGAGCTACTTCTCCTTTTGTCTGATTACAAAACTGGAGCCTGCATCATGCTCGGATGTGTCCTTTGATTCATTTTGGTGATCATTTTCCTTCATCACAGGATGCTGAGCCACAAGTGGCATCTGAGCTCTGGATGAGAATGCAGTGCAGATCTCTCACTCGACAATCACCAGGCACGTCTGACCTTGGCCTCTGCCCGTGATGACATCCTGCAAGGCATCTGTCAGCACTCCTTCCCTGCTCCCTAAATCAATACCTCCTCACTGAGCCCCTTCCACCAGTGGGTCCCCACTCAGGAAGAGGGCTGCCTCCAGTGTCTCAGCAGTTTGGGCTCTGAGCTCCGTGAGCTGAGAGAGGGACCATTCATGGTCCTTATGCATTATCTTATCAGGCTTTGCTGACAAAGAGATGTGGCTTCCTCTCCCAGCACTGGGCAGCCTCAGAACCTCTCTGAGCCTTGATTTCTCCATCTGAAGAACAGGCACCATGAGCATCCCTACCCCACAGCACGTCAACAGGTGTGCCGAGACCTGACACAGGCACACGACAGTGCACGGTGACTCCCACCAGTATCTTATGCCCAACTCCTAAGCCCTTACCTGGCATGGAGTCAGGGCCCACCAAAGACTTCACAGATCAGCACACAGACAAATGAACCAGTTGGCGCAGTCACAACAGGCCACGTCTCTCTCTACGACAGTTGGTTACAGTCAGTCCACAGAGCCAAATGCTTTGTTTGCCTTGGCTGGCTTTCTTCCCACTACACTGACAGTTTGTTTGCATCTCCTGGAGACCATCTGACAGTCTGTGAGCCCCTGGATTCCTGGGCCCATCAATCAGATTGTTCAGTTTCTAGGCTGAGATGCTCTTCAGACAGAACAACGAGAGACAGCAAGGAACAATCTAAGAAGGTCGGAGAGAGCAGGGCCCGGCACTGTCCCGCCAGCCCTTGGGCTACTGTTCTGGCTTTGACTTAGGGAGCAGCTGTGAGAGAGACTAGACGTGAAGAACAGTTTTGTGTTCTAGGAGTTTCAGGACTCCTCTGAGTCCAGCAAAGTCTCATCCTGAACTTGGGTGCCCAGTGCTGTGAACAGCGACCAGGCACATTTGAACCCAGGAGTTAAGTTTCTCAGAGCAGCAGTGACCCAGGTAATATTCTAATGGCCAAGGGCTGAACAGCATTAAGACTTCACGTGACACTTCATGAGCAGCAAAAGGGCAGCACAGGGGCCGAAAGGGAGGGTTTGAGGTCAGCAGAGTGTGGACTCAGACCCTCTGGCACGCACTAGCTGTGTAACTGTGGGCACATTAGCAGTGTCCCTGAGCTTTCACTTGCTCATCAGTAAAATGGGAACAATAACACCACCTCCCACACAGGGCTATGAGGATTAGCAAGACAGTGAGTGCAGAATGCTTAGCACAGCACCCAGAACACCGTGAGTTCTCAATTCAGGTCTGCTGGGATGATGATGGAGATGGTCACAACAATGACGATGACAATGGAAGTGGTGGAGGTAATGCAGGAAGGGAGAGAGGGGAGGTAGGTGGGGGAGGGGCTAGGGAGGTGATGATGGGAGGTGAGATGATGGTCATGTTGGTGGAGATGGGGGAGGGGAGAATGGCAGGCAGAGTGGGGGCAGGGTGCTGTAGAGACATATCCTCATCCTCCTGTACTTCTGTATCATGCTGGGAAGAGCCATTCAGCCAGTTTCCTCGGGGGGCTGAGAGATTCCCCTAGCAGAACCAGGGAGTGCCTAAATGATAATGTTTTACACCTTCTTCCCTTTAGAACTGCTGGTTGCCAGAACAGAGGGGAGGATACAGACCCTGGGTAGATCAAGTGCACAGCCAGCCTAGGTCGCTCTCTGCAGGGGCTGTGGTCACACTGACATTCCCATACCATGGGGTCTATCCATGGGATAATATGGGAGCCATTCTCCTCCTTGCAAGGAGCAGGTTCCCTCCCTCAGACACGGTGCCACCGGGCACAGGGCATCTTGCCAAATATGGCAGATCCACCATCTTCCCTTATCCTCACCAAGGAGCTGCTTCTGGAACACACTAGTGGTGTGCGGTTCCCTTCTCATACAAAGCTCTCACTCCTAAGCCACCAACCAGGAGGTGTGTGATTGTCACCAGAGCCCTGTGCTCTGTCATCCATCCCCCACGACCCGGAGTCAGGAATGTGCAGACTCCTTTCTCTAGAGGAGGAGGGGCTGTGCAGCAAAGAGAAACCACACAAGCTACTTGGGGTCAACCCCTGGACCTCAGCCTCAGCAACCGCACCCAAACCCTCGCCCCTGCAGGTGGACCTTACAATAATCTGTTTTGAATGCAGAAAGAAAATAAGCAAAACAGTCGCATCTGATAGGCTTGGGAGTTCCAAAATCTGTAAACTCACTTTCTGGTTCTCAGAATTTCTGGTACAGGGCAGGCAAGGAGACTAAGGCATGAAGAGGAAGAATATTTACTTTGATCTCTTCAGTTTCTGGACTCTGTCACACTCTCCCACCTCCCCTGAACTGCAGGCCTCACACGGGTCTGACACAGGAGGAAACTGAGGCAGTAAACTGCAGTAGGTGGTAGGCAGAACCTGCTTCTCCTTGCTGGGGCGTAAGTCACCACTCCCCAGCAATAAGCAGGGCCTAGTCACACAGCAACTGTGACCTCGACAGTCCAAAGCCAGAGACACAACATGCTACAGTGACAAGAAGCTCCGTGCACACCTATCCCTTCCCCTCCTCCCATCTCAGCTGCTGGGGCTGAATCCGGGGGCACAGAGGAGAGGAAGCAGGACACACCGAGGACACCTTGCAGCTGGCAGTGCCATTTCTGTCCTCACAGCATTCTATCTATTTTGCTGCTTTTGGAGCCTATGTTCTAGCTTTTTTTTCTTTCTTTTTTTTTTTTTTTTTTGAGACAGAGTCTCACTATGTTACCCTGGGTAGAGTGCCATGGCATCACAGCTCACAGCAACCTCAAACTCTTGGGCTTAAGCGATTCTCCTGCCTCAGCCTCCCCAGTATCTGGGACTACAGGCACCCACCACAATGCCCGGTTCTTTTTTTTGTTGCAGTTGTCATTGTTGCTTAGCTGGCCCAGGCTGGGTTTGAACCCGCCAGCCTCGGTGTATATGTCTGGTGCTGTAACCACTGTTTACATTCCTTTCCCAAGTATGGCAACTCCTGGACAAAAAAAAAAAAAAAAGCCCAGCCCTCATAAAACTCAAATTCATTTGGGTTCTTCCCTTCCTAACACCAGCAGGGAGTGGACCTCACCCAGACAGCACACTTCCTCTTCCAGCCAACAGGCACAAACAGCTGCTTCTGCCAAGCCAATCCCAGGCCCAGAGGGAGATGCACCCACTGGCACCCAGGGAAGGTGAGCACAGGAGGGGCAGGAAGCCCTGGAGGGGGTACTCACCGGGCATCGGTGCACCAGCCAGTATGCCTTCTCCTGGCAGTCCAGGGCGTACCTGTCTGCTTTGGTCCTCTCCTTTCCAGCCCTGAAAAGCCAAAAGCTGTGTTTACGGCCAGGAATCCTTTGCATCTTTGATGAGCGACAACCCCATTCCTGGTGACCTGGATCGTTCTCCCAACACATGTTGTAAAACAACAAACACAGCAAACAGTGACGTCACATGATGAGCCAGGCACCGCCCTGGCTACTTTCACCTGTAGTAACTCCTTTAACCCAATTTTATCCTCCCAGTGAACTTTTCTCAAATCTCAGCTCAGGGAACTGAAAGAAAGAGGAGCTGCGGGCCCTGCCAGGGCCACACGGGCAGCAAGTGACAGAAGTGTGGCTTATGCCAGGGGTGCAGCTCCCCGCCCGCACTGTGCTGCCATGGCTGGCTCTGGGACGAGATCAGCTTCTCCCACTGGAGAAGAGCGCGGAAGACCTTCTGGGCCGACATCTGACCACCTGGCTTTTTAACTTTTCCCTGTCTTGGCGAACTAGTTGGGGAAGATGCTGGCCTTGGGACATCCTCTTTTCTCCCTACCTGTCAGTTCCATTCTCTTACTCCAAAGAGTTCATGCCATGTTGCCACTGTAAACGTTATTCACTTTCTCTCTTAGCCCTCAGTCTCCTCCGGTCTCTTTCTGGGTAGGAGTGATGCTGACGTAACAAGGTTACGCTAATTGTCACACCACAGCCTCATTCTGCACCATTTCCACGGCGACCTGCGCACACTCCTTAATGCTTGTTTTCCCAGGCAGTGTGGGATGACGCACACGCCCTCTGCGTGACAGAGCTGGCGGATTTATCTCCCCGTTAATGTACTGTGAATAACATAATAACACCCAGAGACCCAGATGGCGAACAGCGCCATTCCAGTGGGGTGTTTTGACAACCTCCTCTGGAAATTAAATAGAAACGCTGTTGCTTGAACTTCCCCTTGCCAACCTAACTGGATTTTCTACCAGCCCACGTCTTCGGGAGCAGGGGCCATGGTCTGCCTGAGGCACTGCGGAGTGTCTGTGATACTGGACAGCCTCAGACAGACAGTCAGCACCCAATTTACCCTGAAGGTCCTTCCAGCTTTGCTCTGCTTTTATCAGAGGACAGTCATGATAAGTGGACTCTAAAGAAAGCCAGTAAAAGGAATTACTTTAGCTCATCGTTTTATGAACTTTTTTTAGCAAAAGCATTTGCTTAATCATTCATTCATTTACACATTTATTGATCTTCTCCTATGTTCCAAACACCAAGAGTCTACTGGTGAACCAGACCTAGTCCTGCCTTTGAGCACCTAATGAACATTATACAAATAGTCAAAAAAAAAAAAAAATCAATACAGAATTGCAAACTGCAATCTGTGCTATAAGGAAGCCCTTGGGGCACTATAATGTAGAATCAGGGATGGCCTCTGCGGTGGTTTTTAAATATGTTTATAATTCGTTAACACTCTTTCCACTGACAGAGGGTCTATGTCCTCTCCCCTTGAAGCTGGTGGGGTTTTGTGATGGTTTCGAGCAACATAAGATATCAGACACGGCCCTGTGTAATTCCTGAAGCTGGGCCATAAAACGTGGGATAGTTGTCACCCTCCTCACTGGAATATGTGCTCTTGAAATCTCCAACCACCTCACAGTATGGTGGCCTCAGAGCATTCAGATTTGACTACCACCATACTGTGAGGAAGCTCAAGCTAGACCTGGTAGAGAGCAAAGGACACCAGCCAGCCCCCACCTGCCCCGGGTCCCCAGCTCCAGCCATCTGACTGTAACCTCTCAAGAGATTCTGAATCAGTGCTGCTCAGCCAAGTCCTTCCTGAATTCCTCACCTATGGAAATCATGACAGATACCAAATAATTGTTGTTTTGAGTCACTAAGTTTGGGGTGACCTGAGTGCAGTAACAAGTTATTAGAAAAGCCTCCTTGAGGAAGTAACACTGGGCATGGGCGTTCTCTCTGATAGCTTAGAGCAGGCGTCCTCAAACTGTGGCCCGCGGGCCACATGAAACGGTGTGATTGTATTTGTTCCTGTTTTGTTTTTTTACTTCAAAATAAGATATGTGCAGTGTGCATAGGAATTTGTTCATAGTTTTTTTTTTTAAACTATAGTCCGGTCCTCCAACAGTCTGAGGGACAGGGAATTGGCCCCCTGTTTAAAAAGTTTGAGGACGCCTGGCTTAGAGATTGTAGTCTCATGATCCTATTTGTGTTTCAAACATGGGTGCAAAATGGGAGCAGAGAGGCCAGCTGGGCAGACACTGCCAGCTGACAATGAGGTTGGTTTGATCAGGGTAGGGGAATAATGGAGGCAGCCAGGAGTCCTATTGAGTGGAAGGGATTTGCCAGAGGTGATAACAGGACATTGGGTATGGCTGGAGATGGAGGTGGATGGCCGTTCCTTGTATTGATGTGGGTAATAATGAAGGAAGAAGCTGGAGAGAGGGGAAGATGCATTGAAACGTGGACCCGTTAGAGGTGTGACTTCAGCATGAGCTGGGTGCTGAGTCTGGAATTCAGAAGAAGGGGCTCAGTGTAACAAAATGACTGCCTATGTAGTTTACATAGCCAGCATCATTTTATGAGGCCCTAAATCTGAAATTGGAGGCAGACTGAGTTTAGCCTTGGAAAGCCAGCACCTCAGAAGGAGAGAGCCTCTGAGGAACCGCTCACCCCAAAGCACCTAGGAAAGGAGGAGGGGAATGTCCTGTGATCTGGGCAGCACAGAACTTTATCCTAGCTGAGGCTGTGGCCAGGTGGTGGGCCTGTGGGACCACTGAGAACAGCTCTGAGCCATGAGAACTCCTAGAGCACCTGGAAAGCAAATATCAGGGTCCATGGTCCTGTGGGCTGCTGGGACCGTCCTGCTCAGAGCAGAAAGGCAGGGGGGGAAATGGAGACGCTGGCAGAGAGGGACACCTCTTGCTCATCTCTGTGTCCCTGGGACCCAGCCAGTGCTGGAACGCAATAGCACCTCAAAACTGCTGCACTAAAACTTGGTCAATAATGTTGACCAAGCTCTGCCACTACCTCACCTAGTGACCTTGGCCAAGTGATTCTAACCTCTCTAAGCCTCAGTTTCCCCACTGGGAGAGGTGATGATAACCACTACTCTAAGCATTTCTCCCACACTGACATAAAATGAGACAGTAACCAAGAAGTCACCAAAAGAAGTCTTATAAACTAACAGACATAAGTGGCAAGAGACTAGAAAGTTATAGCCGTGTTGCTCTGGCCCAGACATGCCCAGGCAGAAACACGAGAGGGGCTAATGAGCAGAGGCAGCTCTCCAACTGATGTTCCACATGAGTCTAAATTCTATGGATATACCGGACCCCTTACTTCCCCTGGACTGGCTCTCCCCTGGGACAGTTCTCATCACTACTCCAATTCCTTGGCCACTCCAGAAAATCACTCTCCACCACTCAGCCCAGCCAGACACCTGCAAGCCTAGACCTTTCCAGATCCAGCCCTTCTGAGGGAGAATAAGGCTGGGCCAGTGGGAATGGCCCCTTCTGATACACATTGGTGCTGGTCACCAGATATTCCTTCCTCCTCTGCTTCTTGGGCACATGGTAGGATTGTACCTTCCCACCCACCACCCTCTGGAGTTGGGCATAACCATAGGACCTGCATTATGAGATATAAGCACAAGTGACAGTTGTCACTTTGACCCACACAGGCTCTTCCTCCCCCTGTTACAGGAATAGCCAAAGCACAGATGGATCTCAGGACCCCAGCTGAGCCACAGTGGACATGGAACACAAGCAGGAAAGCAGAATCTCGGTGGTTTCCAGCCCCTGAGAATTCAGGGCTGTTGGTTATGACGACCTAATTCATCCTGATGAAGACACTCTCCCCACCAGTCACTGTCCCCCATATGTATAGCCGGCTCTCACTGACGAGGCAGAGGCCTCAAGGGGATGCTCAGCTCCAGTTCTGACATGCATAACAGACAAATGTGAGCAGTGGGTGGTTCTAACATGCAAATCCAATTACTATCTATCCCTCCCCTGTTTAAGCATATTTCTGTGGCTCCCCAGGGCCCTTAGCACAAAGCCCTCTTAAGATCTGCTCTTGTCTACATCTCTAGTTGGCATCTTGCTAACTTCCATCAGGTCCACACTTTGTACTCTCTGCTGTAGCCACAGGAACAGCTCCCAGTAGGCACTCTCCCAGCTCCAGGTTCTGGTTCTATCCACTTAGATCACCCTTCCTCCCACCATGCCTCTCCTCTCTATCCATCCACCATCACCCTCCCTCACCTGGACACCCCTATGCAGCCATGTTAGGGCCATTCTACATACAGCTCCACTGCAAATTCCACCACACGGCCCTCCTGTCATGGCAGCACCATGGCCTGTTCACTCATCTGCCTGACCCATGAGCCTGTCTTTTTATTCCCTATGCCCAGCCCAGTGTTTGGCACATAAATGTCCAACAAAGGCTTATTTTAATTATAGGAAACAAAGAAGGGAGGGAGGGAAGGGGGACCACCAGAGAACAGGTGTGATACCCTCTCACTCACTTGTACTGCTCTTTGGCCTGCATGATGACGAAGTCCCACTTGTAGTTCATTTTCTGGTTCAAGAAATTGTAATTTTCCTGGAGAAGAAAAACAGAATATGGATAGTGAGCCCCAAGGCATATGCCATGTGCTGCAGGGCAAAAAACCCTGAGCCAACAAGAACATGCCCCCTGTCCATCGCAACCACAGACAGACCCAGCTTAACGGTGGACCCCACTTCACAACAGTGTCCACTCACAATGATTTCACAGTAAGTCTTATTTTTTTGATTTTTTTTTTAAATCAATATATCCCAATCTGATTAGGAAGAGAGAATCGGGGATGAGGAAGAATATGTAAACTCAACATTCAATATCACAAATCTACAAAGATTAAGCCCTAACACCAATGTGATTTTGGCCCTTCTAAAAACATGTCTGTAAAGAATAAAAACACGGCAAGATTTTACCCTCTACCCAGAAATTCTAGCCTTTTGAGGTTTAGAGGGTGTTTGGGGGAAAATCTGGTTTACCCAGCCTAAAACAAAAGTCTGAACAGTACTATTATTTTCCCACCAGAAACTCATGTTCAAATCTGTTAACAAAGGATGGTCCATCATAATACATATTGATTAAGTCAATATGTCCCTTGCTTCGGGACAACACAAAACAACTAATAAATAAATGGATGGATGGACAGATGGATGGATAGATAAATGGATGCGTAGGTGGATGATAAGGTTGCATAGTAATATAATTATGTGGGGAAGACAGAAAAAATATCTCAATACTACATTCTATTCAATTATAATAATCTCTATCTGAAAACACCTCTGTACCTTTTCATATTCTTCCAAAATCCCTTTCTTCTTGATATTTCGCTTGGCCAGATAGATGGCTGGAAAGGAAAGTAGTGACATTTTCCATCATCAACATGTTTCAAAACCCCCATCTGCAGCTCCCTGTGCTGGAGGCTGCCATGCTCAGAGTGGCAGGGAAAACACCCAGTGCTCCCTGTCCTTTCCCCTGGAATACCCCCAGTACAGATGTGAACTGACATACAGGTCATGATGACAGCTAGACAAATGTCACCAAAACGCAGCAAGTAAATCAGCAGCACATAAAGCACTACCCAAGGCATAGATGGGGGCAGGGTATTTACCATAATCTGTATCTTCAGCTGGCCACTGCTGGGTGGGCCAGAAATAGGGTGTCTGCAAAAAAACACGAGAAACCATGCTTTAATACTGGGTTGCAACCCCATGCACCCCCGGTCCCATCACTAAAGAGATAAAACTGCAGGCGGTGCCTGTGGCTCAAATGAGTAGGGCACCGGCCCCGTATACTGAGGGTGGCGGGCTCAAACCCAGCCCCAGCCAAACTGCAACAAAAAAAATAGCCGGGTGTTGTGGTGAGCACCTGTAGTCCCAGCTGCTTGGGAGGCTGAGGCAAGAGAATCACCTAAGCTCAAGAACTGGAGGTTGCTGTGAGCTGTGATGCCACAGCACTCTACTGAGGGTGACTCTGTCTCTTAAAAAAGAGAGAGAGAGATAAAACAACCTTAGCCCTCTCCACCATTCCTAAAGTCCTGATCTGTTAACATATGAAGCCAACCACTTTTTTTTTTTTTCTGCTCTGTCACCAGGCTGGAGGGCAGTGATGTGATTATAGCTCACTGCAGCCTCACACTCCTGGGCTCAAGCTATCGTCCCACTACACTGTGATTACTGGTAAAAGCCACTGCCCCAGTTTCTTTCCAAGTGAAATCAATCCTACATTAACACCCAAGGCCAAGACTCACCTGAAAACGGTAGAGGCTGTTATCAGGTTTAAGAATGAGATTCTTGGGGTCTTGCAGGGGGTAAATGTAGCCGTACTTGACAATGAAGTTGCCCAAGTTCTGTGCCTCTAGGGAGAAGCAGTTCAAACACAGATGTGAAGAGCAGGGCCAAGGGCAGAAGCTCAGTGCCTTGCCCCACACAGCACCCCAAACTCAGGGAGAGATGTCCCTGTCCTAACAGTGCTGCATCTGAGGAGTGAGGAAAGTGGCTCCTGAACTTGGCTGTGGACTAGTATCAACTGGGACACACACCAAAGGAGGAGTTCCTGGTTCTGGCCACAGAAATGATGGCTCTGTAAGTCTAAGTAGGAGTCAGTGAATCCGAGAGATAACAGGTCCCACAGGTGGCCTGCTGCACAGGGTTGGGGGCAACAGTGGGGAAAGCCCTGGAAAAGCTTCTCTAGGCCCTGTGGATCTGGAAGAGGTCACAGGATCAGGAAAAAATGTTTCCATTAGACCAACAGACATTTTCGTGCTCAAAAAATGAGAGGGCCACATGCTTACTTATCAACTTCTATCCCTTCCCCCCCTTCCCCAGGCCCAGGCCCTTCCTCTCCTTCCCACATTGCTTGAATTCCCACCCTATTTGGTTTATTTGGAAGCACAGCCTTGTTTTTGAATCTGCCTCAAAACTTTCCTGGTTCTATCTCAGAGGCACCCACAAAAGCAGGTGTCTCTACACCCTTCGGAGGGGAATCACATCCCTCCAGTCCTGCAGGGACCCAACCCACATCCCACCCCAGAGCCTGACCTCTGCCTGAGGTGTGGGAAGACTTCCTCCCCTTTGTCAAGTCCCACTTTCTCTGTGACAGACCAGACCCTCCGTTTTCATGCCTCGTTGTACCAACAACCTTTTTCCTCATGTTGTTCCTTCAGCTCCAATCCATCATTCCAACTGTTTCCAGACATCCTAGCTTAACCATGGTGATCACACACATGCCATGCTCAAAACTTGCCTGTGGCTTTCCACAGCCTATACCCCAGACAAAACTTGGACTCAAGTCAGGTGCACGTCCACCCCTCCATTGCCCTCCATGCCCAGCTGAAGCTGTGACTGGCCTGGTGCCCTTCCATTTCCTATCCACTCCATCCCAACACCATCACTCTTGCTAGACCCTCGGAGCTCCCCATCACCACCTCACACTCATTGATCCTATCTGCGAGTTCATGTGTATGCAGCACCCCTCCCAAAGGTCTTTCTCAATTAGGTCCTCCCCAATTGCCCCTGTTATTTACATGGTCTCAATAATTTGTATGAAAAAACTCTTTTGTTCTCTTTTGTTCTTGATTCTGGTTGATTCGCACAGGAAAGTTGTGTCTCTCCAATTAAAATGTAAGTTTCTCAGAGATATGGGTCAAGCCTCCACCCAGTTTCCCCCATGGTGATGAGCACACAGCCATCCTCAGTGACTGGGTGTGGGACAAGCTCTCACCCACATTGGAGATCCAAAGCCTCTCAACAATCCATTGCAGAACGTCACTTCCTGCAAAACAGAGAAGTCTCTGGTCATTGCCATGGCCTCCTGACACCCCCCAGTCCTCCTGCTGTTGCTGACTGGTGTCCTCCCTGCTCAGTTGTGATCTTGTCCCTCTTATGCCCAAGACCTTCAGGGAACTCTCCCCCTCCCCGCCCCGTGTTCAGTTCAAACTCTGCCGCCTGTGACTCGGCCTGTGCATGCTGACTCAGCCGATCTGCAGCTTCCTGAAACCCAGGCACACTCAGTCTTTCCTTGTTGTGCTTATTATCTTTCACATCACGATCACTTGTGGGTGGACTGTCATTCATTAACAGGACAGTAAACAGACTCAGTCTAAACACTTAAAACAAAACCAGACGCAAGGCCAGCTGGTTTATGGGACTCTGGACACACAGGAGTAAAACACAGCCAGGCCTGGGACGAGGAGGAGACGCTGCAGGCAGGGGCCGGCTCTCCTGCCCCCCTCAGTCCTAGAAGAACGCCAAGGAGTCAGAAAATTCTCAATTCTAACCTGGCCCTCCACACGTTAGTGAGGGTACTTCTGTCAAAAATAGGAAGACAAGACCTATCTTAGAAACACTTTGTAGGTTGATTTGTAACTCTGGACAATGGAACAAAGATACCATTTGTACTCTGGCCCTTGGCCCTGTGAATCTTAGAGGCTGTCTTGAGAATTACACAAGGTGAAGGCTGGCATGAAAATGAAGGAGGAGAGGTGGGCAGGACCAAGGTCAGGATTCAGGTTATCTAGGGGCCAAGGCAAGTCAAGTTCTACCAACAAGCCCAGAGCTGCCGCAGGACCCCATGGAAGCTCTGAGCCCCTTGCTCAGCCTGCGCACTCTGCCCTCATAAGCAGACAATGTGCCTTTTAGGAGAAGGGTGGCAGCATCACAGGGACTATGATGAAGATAAGGGGCCCTAGAACCAATCACCCCAACTCAGATGCCATCTTGTAAACGCCAGCAACCACATTTTCCAGAAACCTCAGCCTGCTTTCCAAAGGCCAAGCTGGGTCCCTGCCTGGGTGAGAACTGGCCCACAAAACATGGCAAGAAAGAGGGTTAGGGTTGGAGACCCCACGGTCTGTATCCTAGTAGCTGGACAGTCAAAAATGATCCTTCCTTCCTTGTTTCCTCGAACAGCCACTCACATGCTCTCAGAACTATGGCTCTTCCCTTCAGATCCACACCCTTGTGGCCCAAAAGTCCAGCCCTTCCCTCTGCCAGCACCCACATGCACATCTTATCGCTTTCAACTGATTCTCTTTCTGTTGCCCTTAGCATCCCCCAGTTGGCTCTTCAGAGGCAAAATTCTTCATCTAAAATCCCGTTTAAAATCCTATGACTGGGTATTGAGACTTTCCATAACAAGTCTTTCTTCAAATGATACGGGGCAGTGTGCAGACAGAGAGACAGACCCAGACAGATGTCAGACTGATGAGCTCTCTCCACCACGGAGCCCGAGCCGACGGTTTTCTCATCCGCTTGACTGCTTCCCGAAATAGACCAAATGAGATTATGGTGCCACCGGCATCCATCCCATGTGGTCTGTGCTGACAGCACAGCAGGTGGCTCAGGCTCCCACGTCAGCCACCTTTGTCCCCAGGAAGCCCAGGTCAACTGCCATCTGAGAACTGGATGGAGATTTTGCTTCTATTACAGGCGCTGATGCTGCCGGACCAGCACTTCTCCCCGTGTTCTGTTTCTACAGTGCTGGAATTCGCTCAAGCAGCAGAAATAAGGGAAAACGTGGCAGAGTGGGTGGCTCCCCCTAAATCCAGGGACGGGGCGCAGGGAAGCAGGGACGCATGCACACTGACAGTGACAGCAGTGTGGGCTCTGGGGTCACACCTCTGGGCTCACGTCCAAGCTCACTCATGAATAAGCTTAATGAGTGATGACAAGTTGCAGAACCTCTTTGCTTCTCCATGGCCCAGCTGCCAAAACGGGATGGTCATGTCTACCTTTAACTTCACTGTGGGTGCTAACAGGCCCAGCATGGGAAGGTGCCAGCCATGGCCACCTGCCCTCAGTTGCTGCCTGCTGACACCAGCATGGCAGTCTCACTGAATTCCTCGAATTATTCTCTTAGACAAGGATTGCAATTCCCACTTTAAAAATGAGAAAGCTGAGAATAGGGGCACACAACTAGAAAAAGCCACCTGAATCCTGGTGCAGTGGCCGTGCCTGTAATCCCAGCACTTTGGGAGGTCAGGATGGGAGGACTGCTTGAAGTCAGGAGTTCAAGACCAGACTTGGCAACAAAGTGAGACTCTGTCTCTACCAAAGTAAGAAAAATTAGCCAGGTGTTGTGGTGCACTCCTATAGTTCCAGCTAGTAGGGAGATGAAGTAGGAAGATTGCTTGAGCCCAGGAGTTCAAGGTTGCAGTGAGCTATGATTGAGCCATTGTACTCCAGTTAGGAAAGAGTAAGAAAACTATAAGAAAAGAGAAGAGAAGAGAGAAGGAGGGAGGGAGGGAGAGAGAGAAAGAAAGGGAAAGGAAGCAAGGAAGGAAGGGAGGTAGGGAGAAGAGAGAAAGAAAGAGGGAGGGAGGGAAGAAGGAAGGAAGGAAGGAAGGAAGGAAGGAAGGAAGGAAGGAAGGAAGGAAGGAAGGAAGGAAGGAAGGAAGGAAGGAAGGAAGGAAGGAAGGAAGGAAGGAAGGAAGGAAGGAAGGAAGGAAGGAAGGAAGGAAGGAAGGAAGGAAGGAAGGAAGGAAGGAAGGAAATAAGAAAGAAAAAGTCACCTGAAGAATTCCATCCAATGTTCTTTGCAGAATGCCAAGCCGGGACTCCATAAAGCAAGCATTCCATAACCTATTAACCATCCCTTATGAACACAGTTGTATTAAGCATTGGGGTTACCCAGGTAAGTGAGATTAGATACCACTTCTTGAAGGGCCTCCCAGTCCTGTAGAGAATTCAGGCCAGAATGAATGACAACCAGAGCCAAGGATGGGGCAGGGGGCAGGGATGCCTTCAAGAAGAATTGCTACAGCTTCATCTTCTGTGATATACGGAGCAGAGGCACCCTGAAGAATCTGCCTCTCAGTCCAACTCTTGGGTGCTCCTAGCTACTCTGGTTCCCAGCTTTTCCCAAGCCTGTCCCATCACTTTCCTTTTCTTTTGTGAGCTGCCCCATAGCATTCCAATTAATTCCCATTCTGCTCCAACAAGCCAGAGGGATCTTCTGTTGCTTGCATGCAAGGAAGCCTGAGCAGTACATTGTAGTGGGGCTCCCTCTCTTGCAAGCAGTCAGAAAGGGGAAGGAGAGGCAGCTGGCTGGAGTGGCTCTGCAAAAATCAGGGACTTGGAGAGGAAAATCAGCAGTCAGGTCAGATTGGGGTAGAAAGGAAAGGCTCACACCAAGCACAGCAGAATGGTGAGGCCCTGGCTTGCATTTGGAAGCTGCAGGCAACGTGCCTTGGTAGGAAACATACTCTTAACTGCAAACCCAAGGTCATAAAACAAGGACAACACATTACCCAAAATGTACTCCCCTTTTAGAGTCCTGCCCTTCCTGCCAATATCCCCAAATTGCACTCTGCAGACACTCTGCCTCTGGCACAAGAAGGAGACAGTGGCGCCATCCCCTTGGGTGGCTAAGGAGGGCCCAGATATGAATAGAAGGTAAGGAGAGGAGCAGACAGAGGCCAACTTTTTTCTGCCAATTTTTTTTTTTTCCTGCTACCTGATTTCATTGAAGCTAAATAAAACAAGCAAACAAAAAAGGCCCTCCTGAGAGGAACGGCTTCAAGTCGTGACCTATTGAGTTTGGGGGGTTTTCCTTTCTGATTCTTTTATTGGGAGAAGATTGTGTGGTTCAGGAATCACCAAGTTTATTTTATAAGGGCTAAATAGTAAACATTTCAGCTTTGTGGGCCATAACACAGTCTCTGCACAGCTATATAGTTTAACTCTGTCGTCGTAGCATGAAAGCAGCTACAGAGGATGTGTACATGAGGGGGTGTGGGTGTATTCTGATAAAACTCCACTTGGTGGGGCCTGCTCCAGCCCAAGGCTAAGCCTCGAGATACGTCACCTGTCATGGCGTGAGGGACACTGGTGACCAGGACCCTCTGGTTCTGCATCCGGACCCCTGTTTCCGGGTTCTGCATGTCCTTCACGAGTGTTTCAATCTGTAAGACAGAGCGGGAGAAGCTGGCTGACTGGAACCATTTCAGAAGCTGGCTGAGGCCCTTCCCACAGCACTGAGAGGGATCCAAAGATGGTGGGACAGGGGCTTGTGACCTGCTGAGGAGCCAGAGGGGCCTTGAATAACCACAATGCATGCAGGACTGTGTGTGTGCCCCGCAGACACTGACCCCTTCCCCATGCGGGATGGCTCCAAGAGGGTCCTTCTCCCTGGGAGACTTGGGGAGGGCTTTTAAGAGATGATGGGGAATAACAGAAAGGATTGTGCTGGACAGGAAGTGAGAGAACAATGCAAGAAAAGGCATGAGAGGGGCAGAAAACAGTGGGAGCTGATGCTGACCAGCAGGTGGATGCCAGATCCAGTGGGACTTGAAAGCCATTCCTGGAGTATGGCTTTTCCAGGGGCTGTTCTGGGACAGAGGTTTAGGGGTGTGAAGAAGTTTGGTGAGATAGGGAAAAAAGTGGGTGATCCATTCAAAGTTATTGCAACACCCCAGGAAGAAAGGACAGGGCCCCTCCCTCCGTGTATTCTCAAAAGAACAGCTGGATGAGGCTTTCCGTGATTTTCTAATATAGTAATAACCTCCGTAGCTGACTGCCTCCTTACACTGACCACCTCCTTACGTTGACCTAATTCTCACAGACCAGACATGCATTACATGTACGTATCAGTACAGTAGGCCTAGTTCCTTATGTTGACCACCTCCATATGTTGACCTGTTTGTTACAGCCCCTTGGGTGGTCAACGCACACAGGCTCTACTGTGTATCACTCCACTGCTTGGCAACTTCGTTACAAGGCCCCTTGCATTCAGAGTAAACAACAAAGTGCCCCCACTGGTCTACCTGGTTGGAACCTGCCTCCTGGATGCTTCTCCTACCACTCCCCACGGGCTCCCTCCAATCCAGCTGTGTTGGCTGCCTTGCTGCCCCTGACCATGACAAGCACACTCCCAGCCTACTTCAGGGTCCATGCTCTGGCTGTCCCTTCTGACTGAAAGCGTCCTTCCAAAAGATCTATGTGGCTCTCCTCCTTATAGCCTTGACAGGGCCCCCTGACCATCCTGCTTAATGCTCCAACCTGAAGTCCACTGTTGGCCCTCCTGACCCCCTGCTCACTTTTTCTAGAACACTCGCCTTCTAACATACAAAACAGTTTGCCAATTTAGAAAAGTGTTTATCATGTATCTACCCTTGCTCCTAGAAAATAAGCTCTTTAAGGGTAGGTCTGTGGTTCCTTGTCATATTCCCAAGGCCTAGGAAAGAGCCTGAAATGTGGGTAGAAATCAATAAACAGCCATTGTGTGAGTTAATAAATAAGTGAGGGCAGGGGCCGAGCCCTGGAAGGGCAAAAATTAACTGAATTTGCAAGTGACCAGGTAGGTCAGTGAGGGTGGTGACAGAAATGACTGCCCCACAGTGAGAAGAGACAAGGTCAGAAATATGAATTAGAAAGTGCTGAATATCAAAGAGAGAGTTAAAGCCCAACAGGATGGATAAACCGTTCAGGGAAGACTGAGCTGCAGGGGGACAGCCGCCAGCACAGCTCCGATTTGTTTTCCTTTGTACTGTTAAAAAACGATGTTCTACTTGAAAAAAAAATTAAATGGAAATAAAATCAGTTGAAGGATATTATAAAACCAACTGGATGTTTGACACTATTAAAAAGAAAATCCAGGGGTTTCTCTCATCATTCAGTATTTGCCACTGACATTGATAAAGCCTCAGGTCCAGAGGTTTCAAACTTCATGTTCCCCAGAAAAGCCCCTGTTAACAGGGAAACCATCCACCCCTTCTGCCCCAGATGAGCTTGTCAATAATCAGTCAGTCATTCAACAACCAGGTACGGCCATGGTCAACTCTGGAAAGCCAAGGAGCTCACTGCCTGGTGTAAGGACAATGTGTCACATCACAGAGTCATGTGTACACAATGGAGGCTAGAGCCTGCCAGGAGGGCAAGACTCCTGAAGGGAATCTTACAATGATGAGTAGGAACCAGACAGTGGACTGGGAAGAGGAGGGTGGATTAGGCTGCTCCAGGATTCACCAATTTTCCTGATCGCCTCCATGTAACTACCTTGTTTACACCTTCCTTATTCTCCTGTCATTTAATAAAATAGCACTCAACAATGCTATATGGACCCCCCTGAAATTTACAGTCCTTTCACAATTTGGAGGTGCTTGCAGTCCAGAGAAAAGAAGTCCTCACAGCCTCCATGGGATCTCTTTTCTCTACTAACCGTAGGATCTTGGGCATCTCACAATCCATCTGAATCTCCTTTTGCTACCATAAAATGGGGACCATGATACTATGTGCCCCACCAACTAATATGGTGCTGTGATCTCTTAGAATCTAATTAAATGATTGTGTAAAAATGTTCTACCAGGAGAGAGATATGTTATGTATGCACAAAAATATGTACTTTATAAGGAGAGAACATTGTTAGTTGTTACGGTTAGAATCATGATAGTAATGATTACCACTTATACAATTAATGCATTTTTGAAATATTGCATGCAGAGTTGTGTTGAGTGCCTAGTAGTAGAAACCCACCTCAACAAATCAAACAAATACAGGTCTTTAGTGAGCATGTATTAAGTGAGGGTTTAATAGAGTAAAAGACACTCCCAGACCTTGGAGAGTGGGGAGAAAATTATGTGCAAATAAAAAGTTAACTAACACACAAGCTAGAAATCTGAGTGCAGAAAAAGCTCAGACCCAATCCCTGCTCCAATTTAGAAGCTAAAGACCTTAGGTTAACTGCTAAATTTCACTAAGACTTGTTGCTCTGTAGAGATTACAACAGTATCTACACCATCACAGAGATGTTGTGAGGACTAAAGGAGATGAAGGATAGAAAGCGCTTAGCACCGTGCTGTGTACCAAGTATTTAGGAACCAGCAATTGCAGACTGGCAGAGATGATCCCCAGAAGGTGCAAAGAGGGAGTGCAGAATTTCCTAGATGGTGAGAACCACGCTACACTCTACCAGGGTGTGGGAAGGACCGGGGCTTCTCCGTGCAGGAAAGGGAAGAGATTGAAACTGGAACCTTGTTCACTGTTGGTAGAAATGCAAGATGGTGCAGCCGCTATGGAAACCAGGATGGAGGGTCACCAAAAAATTTAAACTAGAACTGTCATAGAATCCTCCAATACCACTTCTGGGTATATATCCCAAAGAATTGAAGTGAGGATCTGGGAGAGCATCTGTGCACTCCTATGTTTCACCGTAGCACTGTTCATCTTAGCCAAGATGTGGAAAGCCTCTGTGTCCATAGACAGATGAACAGATAAAGAAAATATCACATATGTGTACAATGGAATATTACTTGGTCCTTGAAAAGAAGGAAATTCTGCAACAACGTGGATAAACCTAGAGGACTGCAAGATAAGTGAAATAAGCCAGCCGCAGGGCTGTCATCAGAATTTCACACACATGAACCATCTAAAATAGGCAAGTTCATAGAATCAAAGATGGTTGCCATGGTATGGGAAGGGGGAAGGGGAAAATGGGCGTTGCCAGTCATTGGGCATAAAGTTTCAGGTAAGCAGCCTGAGTATGTCCTAGAGATCTGTTGTACAACACTGTTCCTCAAGTTAGCAGTATTGATTGTGCACTTAAACTTTCGTTCAAAGGGTAGAGCTCATGTTAAATGCTTTTACCACCATAAATTACATGTGAGGTTTTTTTGGTTTTAAGAAAAAAGAGAGAGATTGACACAGCTACATCAGAGGTGAAGGATCATTCAAGGCAGCCCTGAATGGAAATGGTCTACCCACCACCTCCCACCTAAGCAGCCTTCTCCTGAAGCTAGGAGCCCACCTTGGAGTGTGGGACGATGTTCTAACTCAACACGGAGGGATGGGATTTTCTATTTCAGTCGTTGCTCCCAAACCAGTATTTGCAGCTGAACCACAATCTTGAGAAACAGGCTGAGTCAGGTGCACAGCATAGGCCACTTCAAGGACAATGCCAGTAACTCAGCCAGCGTGCAAGACCCAGGCAGACCCAGTACTCCCTGTGCAAGGCTGACTGTGAGCATCCTCTGCACAGATGCTTTCTCGGCTCACAGAGTTGTTTTGAACCAGAAACTACTCATGGAGGCTCCATTCGGATCCAAAGTCCTTGCCCTGCTGCAGGGTCAGGACCTGGCAGCATCTCAGGTCACTAGGTCAGGCATGGGGCCAGCAGCAGAGAGGGGAGCAAAGAGACAACCCCAGGGGAGTGTTGGGGCAACACTTGTGCGCTGTCGGTAGAAATGCAAGATGGTGTGGCCGCTATGGAAACCGGTGCTGGGAGGTGGCTCCACTGCTCCTGGGGATGGCCAGGGGACCTAGGAGCTGTGCATTGGCTTTTTCCAGAATATTCAACTAACCATGGGCCTCCAATCTATATGGTACCCCAAGAAGTCCCTGATTTCCTAATTTGAGGGCCCAAAACACCTCTTTCCCACATTAGCTGCCAGATGAAAGGCTGCATTCATTCCAAAAATATGTATTTTCTTTGAGACAGAGTCTCACTCTGTCACCCTAGCTAGAGTGCCGTGGCATGATCATAGGTCACTGCAATCTCAAACTTCTGGGCTCAAGCAATCCTCCTGCCTCAGCCTCCCAAGTAGCTGGGACTACAGGTGCCTGCCCCAACACCTGGCTAATGTTTGTATTTTTGTAGACACGGGGGTCTCTCTAGCTCGGTCTTGAGTTTCTGGCTTCAAGCAATCCTTCTGCCTCAGCCTCCCAAAGGGTTAGGATTACAGACAAGGGCCACCACACCCGGCCTGATTCAAAAATTTTTTATTAAATGAAAGAACAGTATTTCATGCAAACAGGGGGCCCCATAAGGGGGAGAAGAAATCTAATCTTACTTTTTTAAAAGTTAGAAACCTGAGTTTCTCCGATAGAAAGTTAGCAGATTTGATTCCTTGTCTTTGCATTAAAAAAAGAATCTAGCTATAAAGAGTTTGAAAATAACCTTCAGAGGAGGAATAATGAGAGTTATTTTAAAAACACAATGAGGGGAGTCAGATTTCTTTCCAGCAGGTGTGTCACCCTTCACAAAAAGGAAGAGCTGGGTGGGAGGATGGAACATCACGTGGACCTCGGGAACTTTCTGTTTTTTAGAGACAGGGTCTTGCCCTGTCACTCAGGCTGGAGTGCAGTGGTATTATCACAGCTCATGGCAGCCTTGAACAACAGGGCTCGAGCGATCCTCCTGCCTCAGCCTCCCATGTTGCTGAAACTGCAGGTGTACCCAATACCCGTGGCCCTGGGAACATTTTGAGGAAGTTCAGCCCCCTGGGATTCTGATCAGTTCTCTGTAGGCCTTTCTCCTTCTAAATTCTTCTGAGGCATCCCCTCCATCACCTGTTGGGGACACCATAGACCCTAGCTCCATGGGCTAAACTGTGCCCATCCCTCCAAATTTACATGTCAAAGTCCTAACTCCCACACCTCAGAATGTGGCTGTATGGGGAGACAAAGTCTTTAAAGAGGTAAGTAAGGTAAAAATGAGGTCACTGGGTGGACTGCAGTCCCATCTGACTGGTGTCTTTATGAGAGGAGATTAGGACCTGGATGGGTACAGAGAGAAGGTGACAGAAGGACAGGGAGAGAACACAGCCACTACACGCAGAGGAGAGACGCCTCAGCAGAAACCACCGCGCCACACCGTGGGGTCAGACTTGTAGCCCCCAGAATTGTGACAAAAGAAATTTCTGTTGCTTAAGCCACTCAGCTGTGGCACTTTGCAGTCTGCGTTCCATCCTCAGTGGGAAGCACTCCCTGCCCTTGACAGAGGAGAGAATTGCAATGGTTTCCCAAGTGCACCGGAGAGCAGGAAGTCCTTGCCTTTTCTGCTCCAAACTGCTGCAGGCTCTCACACCCTCCTTGTGTCCCACGGGTGTCCCACTGGAGAGGAGGGCAGAACCCCAGCCATTCTCAGCCTGACACCAATTCCCCCATTCCCCAACCAGACTCAGCTTCCCAGCTCCTCCCAAAAAGCATCAGCCCCATCTCGTTCCCAAATCGAACATTCATGGTGCACAGCTTGGCTCCTGCTCACCCAGCTCACCCTGCGTGGGGAGAAGAGGGTCAGGATGTCAGCCACACCCTCCTCTCTCAGATGCCACCGCTCAGAGGTGGGACTGCATACCTGCCTGGAGCCCCACATCACAGAGGGATCAGAAATGATGACTTTGATGGCTTCAGCACCCCACCTGCACACCCACACCCTCCTCGCACTGAAGAGCTGTCACTCACTGCAGGGGCTGGAATTTTCCTTTAAGCTGGAGAAGGCTGGGAAGGGGGCAATAATAATCAGGGCTTTTTATACAAAGATGGGGAAAGTGACCCAGAATGACAGGGCTGCTTTTCTAACAGGGGAGAGTGTGCTACTGCGAATCAGCCTGGCCACATGGAGTCTGGCCACCTCTGCCATTCACCCCGCTGGCCCCCAGACACTCAAGAGCACTAGGCCTTAACCAGGGCTCGGTGTTTGTTCTCCCAAACCTGTTCTTCCTACCCTGGGCAAAAGCCCAGGAAGCAATACAGGTGACCCCTGCTGAAACGTGGCCAACTTCTGTTGATTCCACTTTTCTTTGCAACACATCTCTTGTCTGCCCAGCGGAACATCTTCTAACCTCCCTCCTGGGCTAGCGGTTCTATCTTTCGACCTCCACCTGTCTCCAGCCTCTGGGGTACCCTCTAGCCCAGGAGTCTCAACTGCTGCCCCATTGACACTGGAGCTGAATCGTTATTTGCAGGGGTGGGGAGGTTCTCCTGTTTAGCCACATCCCTGGCCTCTACCCTAAATTCCAAAAGGACCCCACCCCCGCTGTGATGACCCAGAATGTACCCAGACATTGCTAAATGTCCCCATGCTTTCATCCTGGCTGCACATTCCAACTACTTGAGAAGCTTTTATAAAAAGACCAATGCTTGGGCTCCACCTCCAGATCAAGTGTTAATAAGTCAGAGCCTCCAAAAACAGTGATTTGATATCAATATTTTTAAAAGCACAACCAGAGTGAAGTACTCATCCCCTCTCACTGGAATCAGCTTTCTAGCATCTAAGCCAAAGCATCTTATACATCACTGATTTTAAAACCTCAAACAGCTTCTCATTAAACTCAGAAAGCATCAAACTCCTTATCGTGACACGTGAAGCCCTCCAGCTCTGGGCCTACCTGCCTGCCTCCCTGCCCATCAATTCCAAACCCACCTCCTGCCCACTCAGGGCCAGCAACCCCAAGCCCTAAGGAATCTCCAAACCACCATGCTATTTCACTCTCCAGTATTGTGTTTGCCAGAAATGTCACTTATCCCATCTTCCTGGCCAAAAACTACCGACCTTGTATTACCTGCCTCAGTTGCAAGCCTCCTCGTGAAATGTGTCCTGATTCCCAGGCTCCTGCTCCCCAGGTACAACCGACCACTCCCCACTTAGAACTCTATGCATCCTCTAACAATGCCTGCCAAATCTACATAACTGCTTTTTTCTCCTAATTTATACGTTTGTCTTTCTCTACTAGACTCTTAGCTCCTTAGCGTCCCCGGCTCCTGGCATCATGCCTAGCACACAAGTGCTCGATTATGTACGTACCAAAGGCAAGAACGATGCAAACAAGAGATACCACACTCTGCCCGGGTATCCTCACTATTTCTGTTTCTCCACTTCCTTTCCAAGTAAAAAGACATGCCAGAAGCCACAGGGGAAAACAAAGCTGTCTAGCAGAAGGCTTCTCCAGGTGGCACCAAGAAAAGTCAGTCCCACTGTGAATCTGAAGGGCAGTGGTGGCTGGGACGGGCAGGGAAGGGATTGCAGAGGGGGATGGGCCAGCATCAGAACAAGAGCCCATGGGTGCCAGAGCCACGGGAGGCCACCCACCTGTGCTTGCCTGTCCATTGCATGTCATCAGCTGATCCCCTAGCAAAGCCATGGACAGGCCAGCCCTCCACTTCCTCTGGCCACAACTGAACAAGCCCAGGTGTCAGAGGTGGGAGGCAGCTTGGCTGGTGGGCACGCTCACTCAGGCTGCAGCACGCCTGAGATGGCCACAGGTGCGAAAGCAGTTGCAGGAGAGGGAATTACAGGAAGAGGACCAGCCCTTCTAACCAGCACCACTCTCCCCTGCCTGTGAGAAACTGCTGTTTCCTAAGTGTCTGGAGTTGCAGGGGACACAGGAGGACCCTGGGTGGATGCCCTTAGCTCAGGGAAGGGAAGACATCCCATCCGGGCCTCTCGCTCACACCGAATTTGCAAATCTGTCATATCACGTGCCTGTTCCAAATTCTGCCTTGGCCCTCCCTACTAAAGCCACCTTCAAAAGGTTCCAAAGGTGCATGAGGATCCCCTCCATGTCAGCCTCCCTTTCCCGCCTCCCACTCCCTTGTAGTCCAAACTTCATCCATTGCAGAACAACACCTCCTCAAACCCACCAGGTTTCCCAGACCTCTGTGCCTCAGCACATGCTATTCCCTCTGCCTGGAACACCTTTCCTTTCCTCTCTGCCTGAACAAATTCTTCAGCTCTGTGCCCTCAAGCCCATTTAACCAGGCCTTCCCACAGCCCCTGTGCTCTGCCCTACCTCATGGGAAAGTCCAGAGTGCTGTGTTACATTTGACAACAGAATAAGGCCACTCTTGTACTTTTTTTCTGGTTTCACCACTTAGTGGCTGTGTGACTGGCAAGTTGCTTAACCTCTCTGAGTCTCATTTCATCCTCTGTAAATGGCTTATGGAAAAGACGAGATAAGGTACTGAATCAGCACTCAGGATGCGGGCACCCACGTCCACATTCCTCTGGTCTGGGCCCTTCTCCAGAAGGCGGGACACCTAGTGCAGCTGGTTCCTCAATAAGGATCTTTGGCACCAGCTTTTGAATCCTCTTCTGCCGACTGTTATTCTATCCCCAACACTAAAGAACTCTGTGACATGACCAGGGACCTTGGAATACACAGCCAGGACACTGTGGCATAAGACAAAGGGACAGAGTGATGCTGGAGGTGGGGGCAGAATCAGCAGGACGCAGAGGACATCACTCAGCTCGGGAGGGGGAAGAACCAGACATCACTAAGGAAGGAAGGACAGAAAAGACTTCCCCAGCAGAGGGGACCCGAGGCCTGGAAGGGCATAGTTCCTAGAAAGGTGAGGAGGCCTTCGAGGCAGGAACCCCTGAGTCCTGTGGCTACTTTGCTTTGTTTCCTGGAGGGCAGGTGCAGAAAGTGGGTAGAAAGGTAAAGCCTGAGATATGGGTCACAGCAGGATCCTGAGGGGCCAACCTGAGAAGGTTGGACTTCGTCTTGTGAACATGGGAAGCCAGTGGAGGGTTTCAGGTTGAGGAGGTCACAGTTGGTTTGAGAAAGAAAGCCTGTGTATCATGGATGTCACGGATGGGGGAAGATGGAGGGGAGACTGGGGCAGAGGAGAGGTGCTGGGAGGGGAGGCTGAGGTAGAGGAGGGGGCTGGGGTAGAAGCAGGGGCTGAGATGAAGGAAAGGGACTAGAGTGGAGGAGGGGAGGTTGAGGCGGGGGGGCAAAGCTGAAGACCAAGACACCAGTTAGAAGGTCAAGGTAAAGACAGGAGAATCTGCTAGGCAACAGTCATGATAGCAAGGAGTATTAGAGAGTCAATCAACAAACTGTGTATCTGCAGACAATTACACTCTCCGGCTCCAAGTCAGTCCTGAGAGAAGAAGGCAATCCTGGGATAGATCCCAGAAAAGGATATAAGACTTTTCAGAGAACAGACTCAGGTGATTTCTCCTGCTTTTAGGAACTGGTGTCTGCAATATAGGTTCTGAGTGCTTTCCGAGTTAGACAACATTCGGCCTCTCTGTTTTACACACAATTCTAACACCTCTACTCCCTGGAATAAAAGCCCAAGCTTCCTAAAGTAGGGGGACAGAGTGTGACCAACTGTCCCAGTGTGCCCAGGACTGTTCTGATTTTAGCATTGAAAGTTCTGGGCAAATTGGGACAGTTGGTCACCAACAATACCATCTAAACGAGCTCCATGGGCTCAAGGAAGGGCCCAGCTTGTTGCAAACACTCAGGTAATTCTCTGAAACAAGATAAGCCTAAGAAGATCGACACTGCACTGTGGAAAGTGCCTGTGGGTGGGAGGAACGGCAAACAAGTAATCTGGGACTTAATCCTCCATAGATCTCTTCTGACACCAGTTATCTCAGAAGCTCAGAACAAAATGAACCACTCTGTCCCCAGACACATAGGCCCACAACTGCCTTCCAGCTCCCACATGTCCATCCAGGATAGACACTTCATGCCTCCCACTTGGTTTGAGAAAGCATTTGCAACAGAAGAGAAAAGGTTCCCATTTCTGCAGCCAGCACAGGAAAAGGGAGAAATACAGACTTACACATATACACCCTTTGCCCTCCAAAAAGAACACTTTCTTATGGTAAAGTGTACACAGACATACATTTTAAAATAATGCAGTCTTAAATCAGAAAAAAATGGTTTAAAAAATGTTGATGGAACATCTGGGTGTCTTATAACGATATCAGCAGGCTGCCTCAAATCTGACAAAGCCTGGGCTGAACTGTCTTCAGGCACCCTCCTCTCCAAGTAACAGGTTGTTTTCACTCCATACCGTCAGCGCTGGCCTTGCAGTCTCCACTATAACGGAGACATGAAAACCTAATTAGTATAGTCTTCAATAGCGACACACACAGCAAATTAGTCAATTAATAAGATCAAGTCGCACAGACCAAAGCGACACCGTCCCCTCCCCTCTAACTCTCATCCACACTACCCAGAGTTGCGTCCCCACCCACCGTCAGGGCCCAGGTGGGCACCGGGGTTACCTTCTGCAGAAATGCCATCCTCGGCCTGTACTGCTGGCCTTGGTGTCGGATTGTCATCCTGGACCCCGGATGAATTCACGATCAGAGCACTGATGGGAGGGGAGAGCAAGTGCCCCCAAGTCAAAGGCCAGCGCGCCTCGCCGGGCCCGGGCGTCGGCAGCCAGGCGGCGGGGCGGGCAGGGCCGGGCGCAGGCTGCCGCCTGTGGCCACTCGACGCTCGCTGGGCGCCCGCCGGCTCCGGGAGCCGCTGGAACACGCGCCAGCCAATAGGCGAGCGGCGCCGCGGGCTCATTAGCATGCGCTGCGCGTGCGCCCACCCGCCACGAGGGGGCGGTGTCCCGCTCCGCCCGCGCCCCGCGGAGGCTTAGGTGCCAGAGCAGGTCAGGGCCAGCCGGAGGGAGAACCTGTCGCAAGGAGACGGCTTTATAGCCTCGGGCGGATTTGTGTACAGACTTGAGGCCAAGAGCCCTCCCTGATGAAGCGCTGCGGAAAACACGCGCTTTCCCATGCCAGCTCTGCCACTAGTTAAGCCGGTAGCCTTGGGCACGTCCTTTAAAATCTCTAAAAATCAATTTTATCATCTGACAAATAAAAAATTTAAAAATGGGATCGTAATATCCTACAGAAGTAGTCCCAGCTACTTGGGAGGCTGAGGCAGGAGGACTGCTTGAGCTCAGAAGTTTGAGGTTGCTGTGAGCTATGATGCTACAGCACTCTACCCAGGGCGACAAAGTGACACTCTGTCTAAACTAACTAACTAAATAAATAAATAAATATCCAGGCATTGCAGATGCCTGTAGTTCCAACTACTGGACAGACTGAGGCAGGAGGATCACTTGAACCCAGGAGTTTGAGGTTGCTGTGAGCTAGGCTGAGGCCATGGCACTGTAACCCTGGCTACAGAGCTAGACTCAAAAGATAAATAAATACATAAATAAAAGAAGAAAGACAGAAAGTGAAGAAAGAAAAGAGGAAGGGGCTAGTCCCTACTAAACTAGCTAGCTGGCCTTGGGCATGTTATAATTTACTTCTCTGGTTCTTAGAGTTTTGGTTTATTTGTTTTTAATAGACTTTATTTTTAAGAGCAGTTTTAGGTTCACTGCAAAATTAAGCAGAAGGTGTAGAGATGTCCCACAAATCCACTCTCGTCACCCATGAGTAGGTCCCCACCAGAGTGGGACATCCGTTACAACTGATGAACCTGTGTTGACACAGCGCTATCTTGGTGTTGTCATCTCTAGAAAAACGAAAGGATACATCATCAAAAGCCTTTCTGCACTGCCCTGTCTCAAAAGCACTTCCTTCTACTTGTAATTGATGGCTGTCAAGGGTAGTAGATAAAGTGTTCAAAGTTGGGACAGAGCAAAAAGAGGTTTGCCTTTGGAAGGCACCATCCACCAATGTCTTGCTCTGTTTTTTTGTTGTTGTTATTGTTTTGTTTTTGTTTTCTAGATGGAGTCTTGCTCTGTTATCTGGGCTAGAGTGCCATGACATCAGCCTAGCTTACAGCAACATCAAACTTCTGGCCTCAGGTGATCTTCCTGCCTCAGTCTGCCCAGTAGCTGGGATTACAGGCACCCACCATTACACTGGGCTAATTGTCCTACTTTTAGTAAAGATAGGGTCTTACTTTGCTGGTGAGTTCAGAGTGCAGGCATGAGCCAGCACACCCAGGCCCGGTGTCTCTCTAAAGCAGTGGTTCTTGTCCATTTTTGAGAGGATCATATTTACCTGTGAGAATCTGATGACAGCTATGAACACTTTCAGGTAACATGCTCATGTGTGTACACACACACAGGCACACATTCGTGTACACACGCGCGTGCACACACACGTTCACATAGCACTGAAGTTTACAAACAATGTCAAGGGGTTCATGGTTTGAGTCCCTGATTCGAAGGAATTTAGAGGCCTCTGGACCCTGCAAAGGTTCACCTGTCCAGAAGAACAGAGATCGTGCCAAGCAAACTAGACCACTGAGAAGAACGTTCCTAGCGTGAGCTGAGATCCAAGGATGGTCTTGGTATCTGGACTTTTTCTCATGCAGCATCTTTTGGGCCTTTTTCTCATGCAGCATCTTTTGGGCCTACACAGAGCACATGCTACAATATGCCAGAGCAGAACTATGGACTTCCTTCCAGCTTCAACATTCCTTGATTCTTTTTTTTTTTGAGAAAGGACTCAGACCAGGCTAGTCTCAACCTCCTGGCCTCATGTAGTCCTCCCATCTCAGCTGAGTAGCTGGGACTAGAAGCATGCATCACCAAGTCTAGCAGCATTCTTTAATGCTATAAACTCTAAGAAGAAAGAAGATAGGTACCTTTCCTAAGATGAAGGAAGAGAAATTATACAGGAGCAAAGAGGTGCACAAATATAAGGAACTTTGCTCAGTAACAGGATAGGCAAGGCCTCAGAATGCCTGCCATGATCCTCCCCACACCTTCTCCTAACAGTACCAGCTATAGATGGGAACCTCATTTTAGGGGACATACTCTGAGCTCATTGGACCAAGGATACTAAGTGCGTAACCCAGAGGCTACCGTGGTGCTGCCGTGATGTAAATCTGAAGAACTGAGAGTAGCCTGTCGTAGTATTACCTCTGCAAATGTCAACTTGAGTCAGATAGAGAGAAAGTTAGGGCCAGAGGAAACCGAGACCAGATGCAGGCTGACTTTATACGGAAGCAGAAATGAAAGGTGAGCAGAGGAAGCCAATCAGAAAAGGAAAGCAAAGGAACTAAAAGGGTAGAGAGCAATGGAAGGCCATGGGGCAGACAGGCCCCTGTGCCGCCGCTGAGTGGGTGTCCTTCCTCAGGCCAGGCTGTCTTTATAATCCCCCCTTATATCTTCATCTTTGTTTCCTGCAACTGAAAGACCCAATGTGGGGCTGGGTGAGGTGGCTTACACCTATAATTCTAGCACTCTGGGAGGCCAAGGCCAGTGGATTGCTGAGCTCAGGAGTTCAAGACCAACCTGAGCAAAAGAAGACTCCATCTCTACGAAAAATAGAAAAATTAGCCAGGCGTCATGGTGTCACCTGTAGTCCCAGCTACTTGGAAGGCTGAGGCAGGACAATCATGTGAGCCCAGGAGTTTGAGGTTGTGGTGAGCTATGACACCACGGCACTCTATCCAGGGCACAGAGTGAAACCCTGTCTCAAAAAAAAAGAAAAGAAAATGAAAGTGTAATGTGGCATTAAAAGTATCATGCTAGCGTCCTAGAAAAAAAAACCAACTTGATTTAATTCTCCTGTTTATTCAAACAACAAACATATTGTATGCCAGGCTTTATGCTAGGTTCTGGAATCTAAAGCAGAAAATGACCCAGTCCCTGCCTCAAAGAGCTCACCATTAAGAAGAACACTTAAACAAAAATGTTATAAAACAAAATCTACAGATGATGGAGCTGCAGTTGATACAATACGGAACTTTGTGGAAGGGAATCTTCTCCGGCCTGAGTGGATCAGAGAGACATCCTGGAGGAGGAATCTTTGAGGAAGACAGGAAGTCAACCAGATGAGGGGGCAAAGGTTTTGTACTAAGAACAGCATAAAAAAAAAACCATGTAGAGGCAAAGACTGCCATGATTTGATGGGGGTCTTGATGAGACTGGTGGTCATACAGCTAAATAAGTTCATGAAAACTGATCCAACTCTATTCTTAAAATTAAAGCATGTTGTTGAGTGTAAACTATTCCTCAAAAAAAGATGGACCAAAAAAAGCAAATATAACATTGTGCTAAGGCAGAGGGACGTAGTACTATGGTAAAATCCTCCTGTGATTCAGTCAGGTAAAGGGACATCCCATCATCACCATCATCATTGGTGTCCTCCTCGTTGTCAACAAAAGGGTGTGATTCAGGCCCTAAACCATAGTCAAGCTGCCCTGGACATAATACAATGTGATCTACGTAGTCCTGGACCTTGTCCCCCAAGGAGAAAACCTCATCCAGGTACAATGAGGTGGTCTAAATGGCACATACAATCAGCAGTGCTATTTAGAACCCAGATCTAAGATCATGTCAATTAGGTGACCAACACCCCTGGTCAAATCAACCTTGTGCTGAGTGCTGAGGCCACCAAGCCTGAAAAGACACGCATCCCTGCATCTATGCCCTCTCACCATCTGGGAGGGAACACTGAACCTAAACCATTAATTCCAATATGATGTCTGCATCAGAGGCTTCTAAGCAGAGAGTTCTTATAAAAGGTGCAGCCTCTAAGGGATGTTGAGGCCCCAGAGACTAGCAGCTGTGGGCCACCCTTAACCACTGCCTAGGCACAGTGGGGTGAAGAGGCAGAGCCAGGCATCCAGGATGACAGTCACTGCCAGACAGGAAGCCCGGGGATAAACAACATGGCTCTCTCACCGCCTCGCTGATGGGCCTCCTGTGGATATCTCCCATTGGTCAGTCCTGACCCGGATCCAGAGGGCAATGGCCTCTGGGTGACACTTTAGGGTCAGCCTCCCGGAGTATGGAGTCAGGCGGAGAAGTACAAAGGACTTGGAGGGAGAGACACAGGGAACGCACACTGCAAAGAAGCAGCCGGATAGGTTACATGTCTGTGATTGTGTGAATGTCCAGAGAAATCTCAGAGTTCATCCTGCGTCCCCAAGGACTTTGGACAGCGTGATGACAGCACCTCCCACACCTGCACCAGTAGACATCTGTCTGACTTGGACAGGAACAGTATGAAAGTCACCTAACTCCCTGGGCCACTCCCCATTCACTTCATGTAATTCTGTCTTGTTTGAAACTGTTACAAGTGTATGTTACATTTATAGTTTATTTTTAATCTTTTAAAAGCAACAACAACAAAACCCTTAGATGGGTGAATGTTTCTGCCTAGCTCCTATTTAGAGAACCAATAGCTCATGAAAACACACTCTGGTGGGGAACCCCAGGGCATTCTCTCCCACCCAGCCAGCACACTGGGCCACTGGCAGCGTTTCTGTCCACCTCATGGGTCAGCCCAAGTCCATCAGCAGAGGGAAGTTAGGGGTGGACACGCCTGCCCTTCTTCCTGCACTTTCACCTTCTCCACAAAAAAAGCTATTTTGGACCTTGGCATCTGGCCACAGCTGGTGGCTCTGGGTGTTTGATTGGCGGGGGAGGGGGCTCTAGAGAAAAAGAGGAGGTAGAATTTCCTGGAAGACTTCCTGCCTCTTCCTCACCCGGGGGTTGTGCAGAAACTATTCATATTTTGACCTATGGGGACCACCAGCTCTGTGATAGAAACTCCATTCCTCTTATCTTTCTTTTTCTAAATTTAATTCATCAGATGCATTTAGAGAAGATACTTTTCACAAGCCTTGCTAGAGATGAACATAGGAAAAAAGAACAAAATCACACCTTGCTGTGCCCCCAACCCCCTCCCAGTCCTGTGGGGTACACTTCTACCCCAGGACCAGGTCAGATGGGAACTGTGGAGCAGCCTCTGCTACATTTTTTGTAAGGCTGTTATTATGTTTCATTATAAACAATTTGAAAATACAGAGGTTTTGTTTTTTCGAATCAATATGAGGGTACAATGATATTTTTCCTTCTAAGTAGATGCCCAGTAATGGGACGTGCAGCTCAATTTACAATTGCCAAACTGTGGAAACAGCCTAAATGCCCACCAATCCAGAAATGGATTTACAAGCTGTGGTATATGTCTACCGTGGAATACTATTCAGCCATTAAAAAGATGGAGACTTTACATCTTTTATATTAACCTGGATTGAGTTGGAACACATTCTGCTTAGTAAAGCATCACAATAATGGAGAAACAAGAATCCAATGTACTCAATTCTGATATGAGGACAATTGATGATGTAGTACATGGGGGGAGGGAGCAAAGAGAGGGAAAGAGGGAGGGGAGTGGAGGGTCACAGTGTGTGACACAATTATAAGAGGGACTGTACCTAACAGATGCAATTAGTGTAACCTGGTTCTCTGTACCCTCAGTGAATCCTCAATAATAAAAATAAATTAATAAATATTTTTTAAAATGAGGGTACAAATTTTTAGGCTACATTGTTCTCACTTCCAAGGTAAAGTTCAAGTTGCAGTTGAGTCCATCACCCAGGGGGTGTGCTGAACACCCTCACATTGTGCACATTAGGTGAGATCCCACCAATTGCCCTCTCGTCTCCTGTCAATAGCCCCCCCTTCTCTCTCCTCTCATTCATGTGAGCATGTAATTGTTTATATATTGGTATCATATAGGTATTGATTATTTCCATTCCTGAGATTCTTTACTAAGAAGAATGTGTTTCAGGCTGGGTACCCATAGCTCAGTAGTCAGGGAGCCAGCCACATGCACTAGGGCTGGTGGGTTCAAACCAGCCAGAGCCTGCTAAACAACAATGACAACAATAACAAAAAAATAGTTGGGCATCATGGCGGGTGCCTGTCATCCCAGCTACTGGGAAGCTGAGGCAAGAGAATCGCTTGAGTCCAAGAGTGAGGTTGCTGTGAACTGTGATGCCATGGCACTCTACCAAGGGCAGCATAGTAAGACTCTGTCTCAAAAAAAAAAGTGTGTTTCAACTCCATCTAGGTAACCATAAAAAGTGTAAAGTCTCCATCTTTTCTTATGGCTGAATGGTACTCCATGGTATTCCATGGTATACAAATGCCACAGTTTGTTGATCCATTCATGGATTGATGGGCACTTAGGTTGCTTTCACAACTTGGCAATTATGAATTGGGCTATAGCAAACAAACTGGTGCAAATGTCTTTATGGTAAAATGGGTTTTGTTCTTCTGGGTAGATACCTAGTAATGAAATTGCATGAT